>NC_067235.1:3647857-3960714 GCF_019924925.1 Ctenopharyngodon idella | reverse complement strand
CTGACTCTCTCTCTCTCTCTCTGCGTGCGCGTGTTTCGGGAGTGTGAGGCTGTGCGCACAGATAACAGCTCGTGAGTCACGATTTTCACCTCTTCTTCCACTTTGAATGTGTTAATTGGTGAGACAAAACACGTCCAAATGATAAACTTTCACTCTAAGATGGTTAAATTTAGCAGTTAATTCGTGAATCACATGCGTGCCGAACCGTTGGACCTTATCCGTACGGATCACGGATTAACTGCGATCCGTTGCACACCTAATAATTAAATAATACACTTATCATCATGATTGCTATCTTACCAGAGATGGAGAAAAATCCTACTCCAGTAAGTAAACGTGTGAACCGGTCCTTGGTACTCAAAAGTGCTTCCCTCCATGTTTTCTGGTGCGCATCGTTTATTTTTACCACGCATGCCCACCACTTATGTGCACCCCTGCATATTCTGTTCATATGTGTTCATATTCTGGGCGTCTGCTTACATAGAATGCTTTATTAAGTTGTGTACAAAATTTGATGTTTTAATATCACTGTTAATGCATTAAGCCACGTTAAGCTTTTTGACTCGGTGATCCAACTCTGTCATGTCCTCTATCAGTATGCAGTGAACATGACACTGATTGAATGTGTGTTTATTCTCGACATTTCATTTTGACTTTTTTCTCGAAATTTAACTAATTTTTTTTCTCGGAACACAGCGACTTTATTCTCAAAATTAAATTATTTTATTCTCAACATTGTATTTCAACTTTATTTTCTCGAAATTCAACGTGTTTTTTTTTTCTCAAAATACAACAACTCAAAAATTAATGAGTTTATTCTCGACATTTTATTTCAACTTTTTTTTCTGGAAATTTAACGATTTTTTTCTCGAAACACAATGTCTTTATTCTCCAAATGTAATTATTTTACTCTCAACATTGTATTTCGTCATTTTTCTCGGAATTTAATTTTAAAATTTAAGAGTTTAATCTTGCATTATAATGACTTCAATCTCGAGATGGTTTTATTTTTTATTATTGCTTGGCCCTAACCCTCTTCCATATGCTGGACATTTTAAATGTTCAGAAAAAAGTTTCTTCAGTAGAACACAAATGATGATTTTTAACTCCAACCGTTGCAGTCTGTCAGTCGTATACTGCATGTTAATGGGAACTCCATCTATAAGAGAAAAAAAACATGCACAGACAAATCCAAATTAAACCCTGCGGCTTGTGACGACACATTGGTGTCCTAAGACACAAAACGATAGGTCATAGAAAAACCAAACAGTATTAATATGATTTTTTACCTCTAATACACCACTATGTCCAACTGGCGCTTATACTTCAATGTGTTCGAGACATCACTTCCATTGTCAGATCGTGTACACACCTCACACACCGGATGCGCAAGGCAGTTGGACATAGTGGTGTATTAGAGGTAAAAAATTGATATAAATACTGTTCGGTTTCTCGCACAAACTGATCGTTTCGTGTCTTAGGACATCAATGTGTCGTCACGAGCCGCAGGGTTTAATTTGGATTTGTCTGTGCATGTTTTTTTTTACTCTTATAGATTGTGTTCCCATTGCCATGCATTATACGACTGACAGACCGCAACGGTTGGAGTTAAAATTCATAATTTGTGTTCTACTGAAGAAACAAAGTCACCAACATCTTGGATGCCCTGGGGGTAAGCAGATAAACATCAAATTTTCATTTTTGGGTGAACTATCCCTTTAATGGGAACGTTAGCAAACATTCTTAGAAAATAGTTTTGTTAGCTGGGGATATCATTCATGCTCCCCATTATTTGTAATAGCTTAAATTTACATTTTCATTAAAGCGAATTAGCGAAATTGAGCTTTGCCATCTCAGATTGACTTGATCATTGCTTTAGTTTCAGTATTTGGCATTGTAGAAATATTTTGAGCTCTTACACTCTTTTAATGATTGTTCAGCACTTTAATCGTAGAAAAAACCTTTCCAGTTTTCATATAGACAGTTTCATATGATTTATTATAGAACATTAATCATTACAGGAGTTTATACAATGTTTGATTTGTGTTTATTTAATCACCTTCCGGCCTTACGTGAGTGAATGTACTGAACTATAGCAGGATACCTGTAACAGTGTAGTTCACTGAGTAAATATACGTTGTCTCCTGTACACTACACGTACTAACATAAACCTAAATGTTCCTCAAAATGAAGAATGACTGCAGTCAGTGCCAGACGGCTCACATTCTACCCTGTGGGTAAAATCACTGAGAATGCCAAAGGATCCAGATCATACTAACGCTCATTTTCGCTAATATATCATTAACAAGCATTATGCTCAACATATCAGTCGTTCTTGTACAACCAAATGAAGGAATGTTTGTGAAAATGTATGAATCAAGGTTTCATTACTTCATCAGAATGTACATTAAGTAGTGATTTGTTGAGAGTTATATAACGCACTAATGTACATTGATGAAGTTATTATGAAGTGTTACCCAAATCTCTGTGACAGTGAGGTTTTGTCTCTAAGCAAACATGCAGTCATGAAAAGGTTTGCAAACACCCTAAATTTAAACCCGCATCGAAACAGTATTGCTTTTGTTGCTATTTCTGCTCGTCTGAGGTCAGCCATTCTGTTAGTTTAAGAGCAAAGTAATTTGTGCCTTTTAACACAGTTGTAGACAGAAGTTGCTCTTTTATCTCTGAGAAAATTACAGGGTGTACAAACTAATTTGTTACATATGGCAAATGGCGCTAATTTTACCCAAATAACAACATATTCCAGAGAATATCTGTCTTGCTACAGTATATAAACACGCTCACAAGATGATACTAAATGAATCATAGATTTATGAGGAAGTAAATAGTAGCTAAACGATCTGAAGATCTAGTGTTTTATCATTTGAAACCTAACAAACTTATTTTAGAAAGGTCTGCTCGTGCCGTCATCTTTCCACTTGCTTTTTGATCAACTGCAGTGACGTTTAGTCATTTCTCTGTGTCCAAATACAGGGTCCTCTGTGCTTGTTTAGAAAGTTGAAGTCGTTCTTGAGTGTGTTTGGAGTGCATGGGTGTAAGAAGTGTGTCAGCATTTGTGTTCGTTCCAGAAGAGGCCGGTGCGTGTGCATGACGGATTATGTTTAGTGACTCTGAGAGATCTCCCAGCGCCTCTCCCTCTGTAAATAAACACAGGCGTGCGGACAGGCCATCCCAAAAACAACCCAACACAGCAGAGAGTGTGGGCCAAGGGCGGGCGCTTGAACCTCCACTGCGCTGCCTGTCACAGCCACTCACGTCAGCTCTTCTGGGGCGTGCGTGGCTGTTTTTTGAGCCGATTTGAGTGATATTGATGGATACAAATGAAGTTTGATCTTGAGCAACCTGCAGGAGAAAGCGTGCATTACATCATACAGCCAGCCAATCAGAGCATGCTATTCCAACCCCACGTATTGCACACAAAACTGGAAGGCACTTTATCATACTGGCAAGCTCTAATCTTGGAGTTTAGGCACTTTCCAAGAGTAAAATGTTTTTTAATCACTCTGGAAACGGTTGTTTACAAGGAAACAGGTTGATACAATGAGCTTTGTCTTAGTAGCAGCATGTTCACAAGAAGATGAGCATATTCCGCTTTGCTTTCTGAGTTATGTCAATGAAATAATAGGTTCTTATCTTTAGGACTGGGAGAAATTCTGATCAGAGTTTTCTGACCCATTATTTCAAGTTTAATGTTTTTGAAAGAAGTCTCTTCTGCTCACCAAGTCTGCATTTATTAGAACAAAAATATGGGGGAAAAGTAATATTGTGAAATATTATTATTACAATATAAAAGAGCTGTTTTCTATTTTACATGATCACATGATCCTTCAGAAATCATTCTAATATGCTGATTTGCTGCTCGAGAAACATTGTGCTGCTTCATATTTTTATTGAAATGGTGATACATTTTTTCAGGATTATTTGATGAATAGAAAGTTAAACAGAAATGCAAGTTCTGTCATGAAACTCTAGATGGCACAGGCTAATAGGTCCTTTAACTCAACCTGCTCGTAATCACATCATTATCTATTGCACACAGATGATTGGTTCCTGCTATATCAGTAGCAAATGAGCTCGCTGCTCAACTTTCAAATACTGTACGTGGTTAGCATTTGCCTTAGCAGTGCAGCTCGCTTTCAGAAACCCTCCACCTTCCCCAGCTCCACCTGTATAGATCTGCTACGGGTAATTCATGTACTCTATATTGTACAGCAGCAGCATGTCTTACTTGCTCACAGCAGCGTGTCGTGTATGTATTGGCAATAGAAAGTCCTGTACTTGCTCTGCAGCAGCAGCAGCGTAGTTGATCTATTCCGCCAAGACCAAACATATCAACAGTGTCATACCCATTACCATGTCAAACACTCAGAGAGTTGTCACGAAAGAAGATTTATTTGAAATATAAATATTTTGTAACACTATAAATGTCTGTACTGTTACTTTTGATCAATTTAATGCATCCTCACTGACCCCAGACTATTGAATGTTAGTGTTTTGTTTTTTTCTCCACACAGTGACCTATTATTGTGGCATAATCTATTTCTATAGTCTACATAACGTAAATGCACCCCTGAATGGAAGATAAAAACCAACTACGGCTGGTTGTTTTACATGTGAGTCAGTCTTTTCTTGTCTATGTGTTGGTGGTTCTTTACCAGAATGAGCTGCGATGTGGACCAGACATTTGCAATTTAGTCAGAGGTCTGGATGAGTGAGATTATCCACCAGCTATTTATTTATGAACGTCTACTTTAGCACATTTCTTTGGGTTCCCTCAGATGTGAGTGCAAGCTGTTGATATTATGAAAGCTTGGGGAGAAATGTACCGAGTTGGATCTGAGCATTAAGAGTAGACTGAGTGCAGATTTACCGCCTGTGTGTTTATACAGAACATCCTGATCACAAAACCCTCGGTTTCCTCATAGCTGCCTTGAGAGATTTGGTTTTGGTCCACCAAACATCTCTCGGTAAGATTCTCGAGTGGGGTTATTGTCGAAAAAGGGGGACTCGGTACTTACGCAAGACCTGGACCCTCTTCTGCTTCTACTAGGGAGTTAGCGACAGCCAAACTGCATTGCGTAACAGGGAAAGAGTGAAAGGGAGTGAGACAGAAAGAGTCTGAGTAAAGGATGAGAAAGAGAGAGAGAGAGATTGTGAAAGAATAACAACTGTTCTTCCAACGCTTTTATACTGTTTACAGGCAGAGACCAGGTCTCATGTAATACAATACTCTAACACGAGCTCAGCACAGTGTGGGAATGAAATCTGGGGCCCTTCTACATGTCCAGGGCCTCTAAAGAAGCGAGAAAGGAAGATCGAGATGCTCTGGGAGGTTAGAAAGTAGAGGACAGATGGCCGCAGGAACAGAGATACGTTTCCATGCATACTGAGTTTCCAAAGACAAATCACTTTTTTGTACACACTGAATGGGAATATTCTGCCACATAATCATATTTGACATTTTAACATGCAGAAATGTGGAGCAGGATTTTGGGCCAATGACATTTAGTGGTGGTCCTGGCTGGTTACAAAAATTTAGATTTACATGGAAGAGAAAGCAATGTAAGAATAACTATATATAACTATAATATTTTCAAGATGAACACTTACTGGATTGAAGCACCTTAGGTTTACTTGATTATCCATACATCATGTTAAAAAGTATCAAGTATCAAGTATAAGAATGTATCAAGTATAAGTATCAAATATGATCATCAGGCTTTTGAGGAACGTTTATTTGTTCATCTCTCAATCATCAATTTATTGCATTGATTTATATGTTTTGCCCACACAATAAAAACTACAGAGTTTTGATCATAAAACTAACCATCCCACAAAGACATATAATTGGGGGATATTTTGATTGACAAGTGATATTTATAAGCATTTTATGTCAGAAGCCTGTTATACTGTTATAATTATGAAGATCTCATTGATTTACACTGCAATATATCATAATTTCATTGCACTTTTTGTCCATATAAATACCAGCAATCTACTCCAAATTGCATGTTTTTGCTCACTTTGAACCTCTGGATGAAACAGCTGTTTTTCCTCCTCTAGCATGAGCTCCATATTCTCACTTTATGAGCCATAAAACCCTGATATATCAAATATGATACTCACCCCCCTACCCACAGATTTTAAACAATATTTAGTCTAAATGTTTAATCAACTATTCCATTTCAAAAATGATTTTTTTTTCCTGACTATTTTTTCATATGTCATGCTTTTCAGGGTTAAGGATTTGAACTCTAGTGTTAAATGTCATCCAGAACCATTTGTGCTACAGATTTGATTTATCAAGTCATGCAGCTTGTTGAGGAGAGATGTGCTATCACTTTTATTTTACTTTGACAAAATTAAAACAGGTGAAAAAAACATCCATTCCAGACATACAGGCACACACGTCATATACACAGAGACTTGAGAAGGGACTCATGACATTTTTGGTCAGTAAGCAACAACTCATAACACCCTGGCAACCATTAAGAAAACCTTATCAACACGCTCTTAGAAAAAAATGTGCAAAGTTTGTACATTTAAGGGTACAACAGCTTGTCACTGGGGCAGTACCCTACCTTATCCACCCATAAAAGTTCATAATAGTACCTTAAGGGTGCATATTACTACTCTAAGGGTATTGCCCAAGAAGACAAGCTGTTGTTCCCCTGAAGGTACAAACTTTGTACATTTTTCTGACAGTGCAGCATGCATATTGGCAATCACACACAACACCCTAGCATTGTGGCAGCAACTTTTGCATGGCAAGAACTACTCTCATTTTCTTCAGAAAAAAAAAAAAAAGAAGAAGAAGAAGAGTTGAACGCTTTCAATTTTTTTTTTTTTTTTTTTTTGATTGTTGATTCAAATTAAAGTGCCAATATATATTCTTCCAGCTCTTTGTCTATCATTTCTCTCTCTCTCTCTCTCTCTCTCTCTCTCTCTCTCTCTCTCTGTGTGTGTGTGTGTGTGTGTGTGTGTGTGTGTGTGTTTTGGACCGTTGCTCAGAAGGAGTCCTGCAGGGACGGAGCAGCCTTCATGGAAGGGCCTTCAGAAGTATGGGTTAAAAGTATTTTTAGTTCCCAGGGATTATGAACAGAGTTGTTTTCAATTTGCTATTGGCAGGTGAGCGTCAGGGCGGAGGGAAGAACTCTTCCATCTCACATTCCCTCTCTTTATTTCTCTCTGTTTTCCCTCTCAGTCACTTTTCTCCCTCCCACTCTTTCTCAGTCTTTCATTTCTTTCCCAGCATTCCCTTCTCTTCCCACTCCCACTCCTCTGCCCTCGCTGCTTAATCTGGCTTCCGTTCGGCCTCTCAAGGCCTCGACTCTCAGCAGCAGTTTTTTGGAAGCTACTTTGGCTGCTTCCACAGAGATCGGAAAAACAGTGTTTACTAACAGGTGCGAGTCGTGCGACTCTCCAAATGTCCTGTACATACAACAGCAGACAGGAAGAGAAAAATGTCTGCATGAACAGGTCAACAAAGTCCATTTCCAAGTTGAGTCATTTTTGATTTGTGGAATGCAGGTAACCATACTAAATGTCTTGAGTTTTTATTGCATATCATATTTATTTCTAAAAAGCAGCTCCCAATGCTTTCATCCTCTGCAGGATCTGGCTTGTTTTTTTCCTCTCTTTCTCTTCTGCACAAACACTTAACAGGAGTTTTGTCTCACTTTATGACTGCACAGTACCACTATATTGTGCCAGTTTTCATAACCTGAGTAAAGTTGACAGCCCTAACATTGGTGATTGACAGAAAAGAAAAACAGTGAATTGCTTACACCTTACAGTGAACAACTAGTCATGCAGCACATATATCAACCAAACCAAACTCAAAATTTGAGTCCTGATGCATGGTAGATGCTTGGGTTATAGTATGATGTTGTCAGTCTCTGAGTTTGAACAGAATTTTATGTGGTGCTTTAAACAAAACTGACTACTGTATTCAGCGGCTGTGTGATTTTAGCCTTGAAAACGAAGTTACTATTTAAGTAGCTAAACTACAGTTAAGTAGTTAGCTTCACTATAAGATACTAATACAAGCAGCTAACATCATTCAAGGTATGTGGTGGAGGTGGGCAATATCAACGCTAAAGAAATAATATATTTTTTAATAATATATCATCAGATGACAATTTTGTTGTTTTTCTCCAATCTGAATATTTGAACAGATCTATTTACACTAAATACCTCTTTTAGAAAATGAGAGAGAGAGAGAAAACATAATTCATACACACTTCCGTTCAAAGGTTTGGGGTCGGTAAGATGTTTTTAAATGAAAATTCTTATGCTCACCAAGGCTGCATTATATAAGTAAAAGCAGTAGTATTGTGAAATATTTTACAAGAAATATTTTGTATTTGAATATATATAGTAAACTAATTTATTCCTTTGATCAAAGCTGAATATTCAGCATCATTACTCCAGTCTTCAGTGTCACATGATCCTTCAGAAATCATTCTAATATGCTGATTTGATGATCAAGAACATTTCTAAATAATTATCAATGTTGAAAAGAGTTGTGCTGCTTCATATTTTGTGGAAACCGTGATACCGTTTTTAGGATTCTTTGATGAAAGTTCAAAAGAACAGCATTTATTTGAAACAGAAATCTTTACTGTAAATGCCTTTACTGTCACTTTTAATCAATTCAATCCATCTTTGCTGAATTGAAGTATTATTTTCTTTCTGACCCCAAACTTTTGAATGGTAGTGCTTTTTTTTTTTTCATCTGAATGAACTGATACATTACAATGAATCATACATTGCATTGCAATGTTACCAAAAGTAGTGACCCAGCTGGGAACAGGGAACATTCTTAGAACTTTGACTAACATCCTGACAAGGTTCTCTCAAAGTTATGAGCAAACATTCTTCCAGTAACAAGACATTAGCACAAAAACATTATTTATACATTGTTCATGTAGTGCTTTTTCGGAAACGTTTTAGTTGGACATTCGTCCAACATTTGTAAATGTTACTATTTGTTTTAGAATGTTCAGAGAACATTCAAAAGTAACATTTGTATAATATTCGAACAATAGAATGTTCCCTTAACAAAAAAAAAAACCCTAGGTTAAAAACAGCCTAATTGGCAACCCAGTGCTAGATACTGGACAGAACACATGCTAGTAAGTTGGCTCATGCTAAGTCAGCTCATATTGACTAAAAGCTGGGTTCAGTTTACCTCATAAATGGTTATTACCAGTTTTCTCGCAGCAAAATGTTATTTATGTATTTATTCAATTTATATAAATTATTTAGCTATACATATATTGATAAAAGTTGTCTATTTATGAAATGAATGGACATTAAACAAACAGTCTAGATCATTTAATTTATTTGATAGAAAGTTCATTAACATCATAAAACATTTGTGACAGGAGCAGACTCATTGCGCTTCTGGCATCTGTGGGAAGAAGAAAACTGGTATCAGTATGGTGTGAAATGTCTATTCTTGTGCAACAGATGACAATATTCGCGTTTGCTAAGTGAAAAACGCTTTCTGTCTCCTCTGTCGGAAATTACAGTCTCACCTTCCATCAAACGCATGGCACAAGCTTTTCTCCCATTATAAGCAACAGAGATGTTCATAGTGGCAGCTGATTTTAACCCTGGTTGTGTCGAAACTAGGGATGTCGATTTAACGTGTTAATTAGATGAAATAATTACAGTAAAAAAACGTGTTAAAATTATTAACGCATTTAACGCACTTTAACGATGGAGCCTTTAGAATACAGTAAGAATGTCCCTAAAAGTCAAGATGAGTGCAAAAATGCCCTGTATGAGTTTGATGATTACAGGTATAGTTCATCCAAAAATGAAAATTCAGTCAACATTTACTCAGCCTCATGGTCCAAATATATTTATGTGTAATAAATTCTATGCTGAATCAAATATTAAGCTACTTTTTGTAATGTCTATTTGATGCTTTACACAATAATGACTTTATCTTTTGGAGGTAGTTTCTCAGTCAAATTTGGTGTGCGATTAATTTGCAATTAACTAATTAATTGCCACATCATGTAATTAATTCGTTTAAAAAAAAAAAATCACTTGGCAGCCATAGTCGAAACACATCACGGCCGGTGCCATGATACTTTCTTAATGGGAGATGAAACTTCAATGTCCACATCACATCTCTCCATCGGTCTTCAACTCAAAACAACGGTAAATGTAATTGAAAAAATGTGAAACTACAGATGTTTTTGTCTGTACGGTAGGCTAATTATCGGATACACAAGTGAATACAAACCTTAATTCAGGAAGTTTTCTCTCAGGACAGGAGACAAAATGACCGTTGATAAACCGATCCGGTTAAATCTAGTTTGGCAAACCAGCAGTGAGTATAAGCCAGCAGGCTGGGTATTTTGTGAGGAGCTGCATCATTTCCACTATCAGTGAAACTTAACCCAGCAGTGTGTTACACAAAACTACCCACCAACACTGTGCAAATAACCCAACAAAATGAGCCAACAGGCAGAACCCAGCAGTATGGGTTTTTTAAAACATAAAAAAGGGAAGTGTTTTCATAACTTAATGGGAATGTTAGCAAAATGTTCATATTTTTGTTAGCTGGGGATGTAGCATTTTAAGATGTGAATGGAAAAAGTAGCTCATTATTGGAAGGGCAACAGTGTCTTGAAAACAGTTTAACTACTGTCATGTTATTGAAATGTTGTTCTAGTTAGGACTAGAGTCACTACTGTCTTCGTTACTCTTCGTTACTCTGCTTCACAGCAGCAGCTTACAGTGCGACGTTCACCTCGCTGCCTTCTGTTTCCTCTCTCTCTCTGACCCTCACAGGACAGGACGAGAGCAGCGCGTCCTGCTGAGGGAACGGGGGAATCCGAGAGCATGTCTTACAGAAGTGAGAAATGCTCAAAAGTAGGTCAGATGCTTTCCCTCCGCTCTCCTTCCCGGAGTTTTAGCACATTGCTACCAGTATTTGGTCTCAGTTTCCATTTTCAAATGGTAAAAGTGACTCTGAGGTTGCAAACGGTTGCATCCGGCAATTTCTCGAACTCATAAATCAGGATCAAGTCTTTTGAATGTGAACAAACGTTTGAATATTTTCCTCATAATTCACTGCTTGTAAAAACTGAGAAAACGAATATATCCCCATAAATAAGGCCCTTAATGTCATAGTTTTATTGAAGCCACATGTCGTGCCATAGGTCTCCACGGTAACTAAAACTTATACCTTTGAAAATAATATAAACACTTTTCTGTGTGTCTGTGTGTTAAACATAAGTAGGCTTCAGTGTTGGTTTTGTGATATTTAAGGCAAAAAGGCTTTTTTTGTGTGTGTGTTAGAAAGCTCTTCTTTTGCTTGCTCAGCTGTTTAAAGGAATGGTTCCAAAAAAAAAAAAAAAAATGGTAACACTTTATTTTGATGGTCCACTTTAGACATTCTACTGACTATAAATAACTTTGCAACTAACTCTCATTAGAGTATTAGTAGACTGTCTGCTAACACTTTATTTTGATGCTCCCCAACAGACATTCTACTGACTAAGTAACTTTGCATGTACATATCAACTTATAACACTAATGAGAGTTAGTTGACATGTAGTTGCAAAGTTACTAGTTAGTAGAATGTCCAAATTGGACTATATCGAAATAAAGTGTAACCAAAACCTCTGCAATCATATGGTAGCTTTGTATGGGAAAACAGACTCAAATTTACATTGTTATTCAGTAAGTATCTTCCTTTCTGCTGCAGCACTGGTCACTGTGAAACACAGAACACCTCACTTATATGATTTTCTTATGCTGAAATGTGTTATTTTTTCGTGTTAACTCAGGTGTATTTTTACCAAGAACAATGCACTGTGGCTTTAATTCAGTGTGAGCAGTGCAGACTTGGCGCCAAAACGATGTGAGCCTCGGCGTGCTGTTTGAATGCTCGAATCTGTTAACATAGGCACAAAAAAATAAATAAACAAATTGCTCTGTTTACATGTTCAGTGTGAAACAGGCGTTTTAGATGATTTAGATGTCGAGCTACAGTGAAATGAATGCTGTTGCTACCTAAAAATACAAATTTGATTGCGAACTAAATTGCAATGTGATTAGTATCATTATTATCCCACTCAGAGCTATCAGGCCTGAGGAATCTTGTTGGAAAGTTGTTAATTAATAAGAAAATACTTTAATTAAATTAACTTAGATACTGCTCAAATTTTACGTCCCTAATGTTGAGTCAGTTTTCTCCTGTGGTATCAACTATCTATATTGTTCAGGGGAGTGCATCAAAGTTAGAAAGTCCACTATCATGACAACACTATAATGTAAATATAACAAATATTTGGGTCCCACTTTATATTGGGTGTCTTAGTTACTATGTACTAACATTTAAATTAATCATTTTATACAATGCACTTGTGTATATAGTTTTTACATTGTGCTTATATTTTAAAAAAATACCTGGATGTAATTACATCTGCAATTAATTTCTGTAACTACTTCTATAATTACACTTTTGACCTTCCCTTAACGCACCCTTAAACCTACCCATACCACCAAACCTGTCCCTAATCTTACCCGTATCCACCTCAATAGCAGCAGAAGTGTTTTGCAATACAACATGAACACAATAAGTATATCGTACTTATTTTCTGATGTAAGTACATAGTAGTTAAAGACACCTAATATAAAGTGTGACCGATATTTGTTGTTTATACAACAGTTTGTTCTGGTTCTAGTCTGATTGGCTGAGAGCCTTTTCTAGCTATGCGATATTCTACCAGTATCGCCACGGGAACCATTTCATTGTTTGTATCACTCCGCTTTCAGCATTCTCACAGCGTGGATGAGCAAACCCACCATATTTTTACATATACTGTTGTTGTTGTATCACGGAATGTAGTTTGAAGTGTTTTTTAAGGTGAGAATGTACTTATTTAGACCTCAAATATGTTACTTATATATAAACATAGCGCCTATTTGACATTTTGTTTAGACATTTTTGGAGCTCCAGGCCGTCAACAGCCATTCAGCGCTCATGTACCCGCCGAGAGAACAGCTTTATCCCAACCAGCCCGTCGGGAATTTGCCGCTGGCTCTTATGTAGATAGTGTTTAAACATGAGATATAATTCATTTTGGGTAGTATATCAAACGGGCAATCTTTGGTCTTTTTAATCTATTACTTGTTCCAGAGCAAATCGATTTGGCTAAGGGCAAAGTTCAGTTTCATAACTTTCTATTTTTATTTAAATTAAATCCTGTACTATAACTAGCGCTGCTTTTGTACTTTTGACTGAACTGTTTGCTTGTGTTTATTTGCTGTTGTACAAACGTATACTTTCATCGTGACTAATATTGTTTATTTAAATATTATTTTTCAAAAAGTAATATTTTATATAAATAACAAGTCATATTTGGTATTGAGAAATGATCCGTGAGTGATTGTGATTTCGACTTCAGTGAAAGTTACATTATTACGCCAGTAGATGGCAGCAAAGACTGTCTTTATCAGTGAGTGAGTAGCAAAGACTTTTATATTGAAAGAGAGTGAAACCAGGTTGTAAACAAGGACGTAAACCTATAAGACGCAACTTATAAAAGCATTGACTAGCGCTGTCATAGGAAATCCCCTTAGATGTTAAAAGGACAAAGACAAAGATATCAGCAGACATTCATACTGATTTTGTGATTATGTATATAAGATTGACCTGAAGAATATCAGCTAGATGCAGGTAATGCACTTGCTTATAGTGATGGGTGATTTCGAAACACTGCTTCGAAACCTTTACGAATCTTTTGTTTTGAAATAAAATTCAGTGGTTTGGAGCATGTATCAAACTGCCACTAGTCACGCGATTTCAGTAAAAGAGGCTTCGTTACGTCATAACTGTTTCGAAACGTTTCGAAATTTCAATGGTTCAACGCTGGGGGTGATCTCTGTGAACTAATGAATCATGCAGATTTACTGAGATCGCCCGCCAGCGGCGAGCCATTGAACAAATGTCTATGGGTTTTACCTGATCTCTGATCAGTTTTATACATTTGTAGACGTTTTAATGAGACGTTAGTATAATTAAAAGGAATAATAGTAAAGGAATAATAGTCTCTTATTGTCCTGTTTAGCTGAGCCATCCATGGAACAAACAAAACAAGCCCTGAAAATTGATAAAATAACACATATTATACAGACATGTGATGTTTAATCTTATCAGATGATTAGTTAATTGCATTTGATAGATTTTTCTTTCAGTAAAAAGTGATGGTTGTGTAAAAGGCGTTTTTATGTATGTTTGGTTTGAGTTTTTGTTGCATTTACACTGTTCTGACCAGCAGGGGTCACCAGCGAGACAGTGAATCATTTTGCGAAGCAATTGGTTCAATTGATTCGAAGCTTTGAAAAGCTTTGTTTCTTCCATTACTACTTGCTTAGTTGATCTCTCTCTCATAATACTCTACATAATACAATAAGCTTCGATGATGTGACTCAACATTCCTTCGTTACTAGTTCTAAAATGACGTTTTAGGATTAGTAACGGAGGCTTGGGCTCAACTGTTAAACTGTCAACTTGAGATTTGAATCCATGGCGGAAGGAATTAGTTCCTCACAAAAGAGGGATTTTAAAGACACTCCGTTGTTGTTTCTTATTTATTTACACACTTGTGCCATCGAACTGTTGTATAAACACAATATCACACTCATAGCCATGCAATATGGTTCTATATTAGCACGGCTGTGATTGCCTAAGGCTGAACTACTACTCATGTGGGATTGCTCATTTAACATGGCCAAATAGCTTTCCCATCCAACTGTTGTATTTGTCTGCTGACTCCAATTAAAGCTCTTCACAGGTCACTGATGAAGAGCTCTGGCCACTAATGAGGCCTGTGACTGACGACCTGGAACATCTGTAGTAGATGATGAGTGGGGTGTTTTACTGTAATGTAGATAGAAGGTAATAGTATAGTTGGTGTGTGTCGCGGAGGCGTAGCGCTGTATGTGTAATTTGATTCAAATGCTAACTCTTTCCCTGTCAACCACACATCTGACAGTGTTTTCCAGCCAGAGAGAGAGATTGTCCACTCAGCAACAGGAGTTATTTCGAGACTGAAGGACGGACAGCCGTGTCATTGAGCAGACAAGCTCACTAATCTATCTGTTTCATTAAAGCCTGGAGGAAATCCAGCACACAGGAAGTAGGACTGGGGTCAGTGGGGAGGCAAAGGACACTGGGAGGCATTTCCTGGCACAGGTGTTTGATCAGTGAGCATTCAGGGGTGCAGATCAGTAACCGGGATTCAGTCTCCATGTCTATTTAACTACTTAATGCCTTCAAGATGTATATTCCACATAGGGTAAACAGCTTATGGTTTCAGTGTTTAAATTGAATATGATGTCATGTCTTCACAGATGTGCGTACGAGGGTTCAGTTAAGGTTTATATATAGGAAACTGTGCAGAAGAATCAGATAAGTGTTTTTCGATAACTAAACAACTGGTGAAGCTCTGTAACGTCTTTCCTCTCAGGAAGGAAGCTCTTGTGAGATCAAGCCACTGTGCATATTTTTTGGAGCACATCACAAGTGGTCCTCACTCACGAAGACTTCCTGAGTTTAAGATCCAAGTGTTTGCAATGGCAAACCTGACGAGTGATTTATGAGTACGTAAAAAAAGGCTTTTTGTTATTATTAATGTGTATTAAGTGTGTGTGTGTGTGTGTGTGTGTGTGAGAGAGAGAGAGAGAGAGAGAGAGAGAGAGAGAGAGAGAGAGAGAGAGATGTGAATCATTCATCAGGGCTATTGCTCTTTGAGGGCACTTTTTATCGGGTTCAACCAGTTCAATTTCAGCAGCAGATCTGACTAATCTTTTCCAACGTTATCTATATTGAAAAACTGTTACATTATTTTATATTACATCATTTTTTGTGTGTCTGGTAACGAGGTGCTATCAACGAGCTTATGTAAGCCAGTAAAATTCCTTAGATGGGAATATTAAGCCCTTGCAAGATATTTTCATTCTTGCACGATCAAAAAGAAAATATGCCCAGTTTCACTTTTTACAGTGCCTATAAAGCCAGGTCATACAGTAGTGGCCAAAAGTCATGTCTGGCCTAGGAAAATTGACATCTTCACCTCTTATTCAAATATTATTGAAAATGTGTTAAAGATTTTGTAAGCATTGCATACTTATGCTTGGAGTCGATTGTTTTATTTGTGATAATAATGCAATGAAACATGCCAAATTGTGCCAACATCATTTTTGGCCAGGCTGTCATACAAAGAAATTATGAACACATGCAAAAACAAGAGACAATCACTTTTTTCCTTTTTCTTTTTTTTTTTTTTTTTTTTTTTTCCCTTTCTTTTCTTTTTTTCTTTGGCATAGTAAAATAAAACCTGTAGCTGTAGGTTGCCTTTTTGGCAAGTTTAGTGTTTTGTTTTTGTTGCAGAAAAATATAAAATATTTTTCTCATATTTCAATAGTTTAATTGAACTTGTAGGGTTATTAACAAACTTTTGGCAACTACTGTACATGCTGCACTCAAAATAATATTTAGACCTAAATTTAAGATTTATGTATTTGAATTGCTTATAAAATTTCCAACCATTTGGTTTACACAGTTTTAACATAAAGAAACAAATAAACTTAATAGGATGCATATTTTTCAGTCATACATAAATGAAACAGGTATGATTTCTGGAAAAGTAATAAACTGAATATGTTTTAAATGGGTCAATGATGTGACAGGTCTTTTTTTAATTTTATTTTTTTGTTGTCCAAAGGCTTTAATAATAATAAAAAACAAAGATATGACATCCAAAGTATGTAAGGAAGTACAACTAGATCTCTTTTATTGAATCCAAAAAGTTTTAATTATATTTTGCTACATATAAAGGTATTTTAAAGATTTTGAAGTGTCAAAAGGTCATTCGGTTTAACCGTTCAAAGGCCAATACAGCCATTTCATTTGGGATTAACATATCTTAATATGTAATAAATGTATTTATATTTTATTCTGGCATGATTTTATAACATCATATGTCAACAAAGTGCAAAATGGTTTTAAAATTATGTGTAGAAGTCGTTGTTTTGTTATGAGAAAGAATGTCCGGAAAAATTAATTTCATTGATGTCATTCAGAGTAACCAATATAAAGAGACCATTTTGGATCAAGTCATGCGGTCAGTATCATGTGACAGGATGTGACATCATTCAGACACCTGCAAAGGACCACATGGTCATGAAGCAAAGTAACTAAATCTCTTGTAACTATTTGAAAAATTAATGATTTAACATCAGGTCATTCGGTACAACCGCTATAAAACATGGAAAATGTTGTAATATTTTAAAAACTTCTACTAAATATAAAAATTTTGATTGACCATTTGTTAGCTAGCTAGATATCAGCCTGTTAGCATTGTTTGAAAATATAATCATTCGGTATAACCAAAAGTGTAATTCGGTAAAACCGAAATTTTGGTTAAACCGAATGACTTTTTTGGTGACAAATTTTGTCCATATTGTAAAAAATGACAAAAGCAGTGTTTGATTATACACATAATCACATTGTTAACACTGAATATAAAAAATTCAAAATTAATTATATCTCCATTGTGTTTTTTTACACTTTTAAAAACCTTAATCATCAATGACCAAAATACAGAATAACTAGGTTTATATATTTATCATCAATATATAGTTTGTTTCAGTCTCATACATTTTAACTGACTGGCTGACTTTTGAGGAAGAACTAATCACTGAATTTTCAAAAGTTTAGGTCAGTACACTAAAAAATAATGTGTTGGCTCAACAACAACAACAACAAAAAATAACGCAACAGTTTGCATCAATTTTGTTTTGAGTTATGACAACTTTGAGTGAATTTACATTCAATTAACAAGCTACATTGAGTTTGTAGCATAAACACACCTTTTTAATTTGATTACTCAAAAAAATTAAGTCGCAACAGCTATCATAGCACATGCTAACATAACTTATGGTAACCACAAAAACTTCAACATTACAGAAACTCTTTTAAATGTCAAACATAACAGCATTAAACACCAATAGGTCTTTCTCTTCACTAAAAACAAATAAATTAACACCTAATTTAAACATTTATTCTTAAAATTACAGACGATATTAAGTTGATGTAATGATCAACATCATTATGTCAACAGAACTCTACAAAATAATGTTTGCAACTCAAAAGATAATAAATTAGAATTTTTAACTTGCAACCATGCATTTATTTAAGTTGTGGTAACAGCTCCCCTGAATTACTTTTTAGCCTCTAATCTTTGAAAGAGTTTGATGTTGAAGGCACTTAGGAAAAATTAAACCACATGTCCACAAGCAGCACTATATAATCTGCTTTGTTTATGCGAAATAATCAGTACTTATCACTTTTGAAAGTCTATACACATTCTAATATTTTCTGTGTTTTCACTGTAATTATAATACAGTCTCTCTGTGTATGTTAATGTGGTTCTGATGAGTTTGTTCAGACCACAGCGGCACCACATGTAACTAATCATTTTTATGTCACGTTCGTATAAATCAGCGGTTATAGAGTCTCTGCTACTGAATCTCTGTAAATCAGCGGTTTGCTTCCTGCGTCAGCCCATATTCCCCAGTGGATTGGAGAGTGACAGGAAACTTGTGGTGTATAGAGATTAGAAGTATCATTATACGTATGTGCGCACTCACTCGTGTGTGAACTCAGAAGAGCGTGCGCTGTGGTTTCCAGTGAACCCTGCTCAAAGCGTCCAGTGTAAAACCAGCACAGCAGAGCCTTTCATGGAGTCAGGATGTAAATACTGCGCCTTATGCTGGCTCATTGTAAGTGTGACTTTGTCTGTTGATGGAGGGAGAAAGCTTCAGAGAAGGGCACTAGAGGTAGAATTGCCTCCTACATGAATGTGATCATGCTTACAAAGTTTTATAGATGTCTGTTATTTGACATCTTGAGCATTTGAGAATTCACATTTGCAAATGTAAAACGCAGAAACCATCAGAACTTTCAAATCCTCTTTATGTGCTTCAACACTCTTACAGATAAAGAACCGATTACAACCTACAGTGAAAGATTACAACCTACAACCAAAAGGCTGCTCTAAATATAATATATTTTAATCTCAAAAGAACCACATGACCCTCAAGAATTATCCAGTGGCTTTCAGGCGGTTTGACTGTTTTAAATCTCTGCTAAATTATTAAATGTAAAATGTAGAACCGCTTGCGGGAAAGTTATGAAATTTGGCACACTGATAGAGGCCACTCTGAACTGTCAGCAAATTTGGAGTCTCTAACTCAATCCCTCTAGTGCCACCAACTGTCCAAACTTGCACTTATGTTTATGCTAATAACTTTTGAACCATAAGGGCTAGAAACAAAACGATTCAAGACGATTTGATTACGCCATTTTTCCATCATGAAAATTTTCTGCCAAAAATTTCCCAAAAAAGCCTACTTTTTCTAACTGTTGCTCTGATTTTCACAAAAATTGAACCACATCATCTTCAGACTATGCTGAGAAAAAGTTGTGGAATTTAAGTTGATTTGTCAAACCGTTTTTAAAAAAATGTGCGAACGAATTTTACGTGGCACTTGCGAAAATAGCATGATCTGAGGTTACATGCTACATGTCGGGGCAGCGCCACCTACTGGTCCAGAGATACAAAAAATGGCTATTTTTGCTTATATCTTCTGAACGGTTTGTCTAAATTCGGGGTGTCACGCCAGGTCGAATGATATCCAGTTTTCCGATATTGGCCATTTTGGGCGTTGGCCATTTTGAATTTTGTAGTAAAATGCTGTATTTTATGAATGCATTAACGTATCATTACGAAACTCAGTATGGGTCAAAGGCACGATGCCCTGAAGGAGTCTGAGAAGTTTCGGACCAGCGACACCTAGTGGTGGAAAAAAGTATTTACATGCTTATAACTTCGGATGTGGTTGACTTATTTTCACGGGAGTCATCTCCTTGGATTCCTGAATCCTTGCCGACTCCAACGATACCACACATGCTAGGTTTCACCTTATGGTTAGTGCAACGTTGTGATTTAGTGTTTAATCAGCATTTGCGAATATCATATAAACCGTCCGATCGAGACGAAACTACCGTAGGAAAATCGAAAACACAGGCCATTGACTAAACGCTAATTGCCAAATGTCAAAATTTTGATAGTAAGTGCCAAAAAATAAAGCAAACACAGTCAGGTGTGGGTATTTTTTTATGTGTTCATACATATAAACGTCTATAAATCCTAAATGAAATGAGATATTTTTAGCAAATTTGACACGCTTATGTATGGGGGCACTCTGAGGACACACAAAAAAGTGATGGGACTGCACAAAACATGAAATTGGCTCTAACTACAGAACTGTTGGTCTGGTTGACTTCAAAATTGACATGCAGTGTCTTTGTCTCAGTTGCTATCATAGTCTATTACGACATTGTTGGTCTGCTGCTAGCTTCCTTGTTTGCTTCTGTTGTGCTTGACCCCTTAATTGTTGCTTGCAGCTATATTTTTAATAATGCATAGTCAGCCTCTTAGAAAAAACACTTTTGTTGGGATATACACTACCGATCAAAGGTTTGGAGTCGGTAAGATATTGTTTTTTAAAATAAATTATTTTGTTTATTCACCAAGAATCCGTTAAATTAATCAAAAGTAACAGTAAAGACGTTTATCAGAATAAAGTATTCAGAAAGCCTCGTAATAAAGTTATTTCTCTTAAAGTGAAAATTCACAGCTTTCCTTCAAAGCCCTGATTGTTCTTACAGTCACTGCAGCTGCCGAATGTTTTCTTCTGTCTGTCTCATGTGGACGGACGTCCTGCTTGCGTAGGCTTATTAAACAAACCGTTGAGCCTCTGTGATCCCTGGCTTCTGTGCAACGCTCAGGATCCGTTAAGTGCTTCAGGCCTCATCATACACCGCCTGACAGCGTCGCACACATGGTTTCTCTCTGTATTACTGCATGCTAAGCTCATGGTTGCCGTTGTATGTGCGTTAACCCTCTCGAATCAGACTCCCACATGGGATGATTTCGAGCAAACCGTGTATATCGCTGCATGTCACATGACATTACGCCACCGTAATTCATGCGGTGTCACGGCGGCCTGTTGCCGTATCCCTCAAATGTTAGTGCATGTGGCTTTGGTTGTCTTTGTTAATTTGTTGAGCTACTGTGCGGAGTGTCGCTCTCATCTCGCTGTTCCACACATGGTTCTCGGCACGCGCAGTGTGCGTACGGAGCCTGTCAAAGCACATGACATTCACACATGGTTTTGAGTACTGCATGAATGTTGGGCTACTGGGTTCACTCGGGAAGCATATGGAGCGGGTCTGTACCCCAGCTGACCCTCGCGTGACAGCTCGGCCCGAGAGGTGTGTCCCGCTGTTGTTTCATCACACTTTGAGTGTACACACTACATCACTGCCCAACAAGCACGAGGGTTTGCACGTATACAGTGACATCATTGCAGCACTGTGCATTGCCTCTACAAGACTCTGCCTTGCACAGTCAACGTTTTTAAATGGTTTAAACGCATTGAGTGCCATACGCTGTGTAAGCAATATGCAGACTCTTGTGAAAAAGAAGTACACTTTTTATGAATGTGAACTGAATATGAATATAGTTACATTTATTATATTTTAGTTTACATTTATGTTAAATGCGATTTGTAGTACTTAAGAGTGCTTTTTTGACCCACTTAAGTAGGGCGTAAGTACATCTTTATATGTAATTTTATACACTGACAAAAACAAAATGGTCTAGATTTACTTTGAAACATTCTTCACTCAGAAATTTCCAGTAAATTTTAACAAATAATTACTCCAATTACTAATTACTTAATAATTACTAACTCAAGCCCTAAGCTAACAGCCCACTAACAGGCTACCACAATCTACTAATACTCTAAGAGTTAGTTGACATGTAGTGGCAAAGTCACTTATAGTTAGTTATAATTATATAATTATAGTTGTAGTTAGTTAGTGGACCACTGAAATAAAGTGTAACCATGTTAACTTTAAATGTAATATCAAATAACAGATAAAATTATAATGAACTGGATTCTTTGTACATACTGTAGCTCCACACATGCAGGTATAAAGAAAGTGTCTCAGCAGGTCAGTAACGGTGGCCACTGTTTGTTCCAGATGTCATCTCTCCAACACATTACAACCCATACTTCAGGAGGCTGAGGTTTGATGTGAGCTCCATGGAGAAAAACGCCTCAAACCTGGTGAAGGCAGAGCTCAGGATCTTCAGGCTGCAGAACCCAAAGGCCCGTGTGTCTGAGCAGCGGATTGAGCTTTACCAGGTCAGTTCTCTCCTGTCCCTCAGACCTTCATCATTCTAGCATTTCCTTTGATTTCAGGCGCTCATTCAACTCCTCGAACAACTGTCATGACAGCAGCGGTACAATCTTGTCTGCACAATTACTGTTTTTCTAAGAAACAATATTAAAAGTTTATGCCAAACTATTATAATTTCTTCATTATGAGATCTGAAATGATGTATCACCCTTTTTTTTTTTTTTTTTATGCCCCCCAACATTTTTTTAATGAATTTTGTTTCAGAAATTATTTCAGAAAACATAATTATCATAGAAGAGGTGTATTCAAGCCATTGGGTCTCATTCATGAAACTTTCTTAAAATATATGAGTAAATTCTGAGTAATTTGCACGTAAAACAGACCTTCCTGAAAACTCGACTCAGGATTCACAAATGCTTCAGATTTGATAGTTAAACCTGTGTGTTAATGAATTCCAATCATTCATAAATAGGGCGTGCGTGCATCCTCATTTACAATTAGCATAATCCCCACCTACGAATTTCAGCTACATAAATTACGTGTCCAGGAACACTGTGGAATCCTCCGAACTCCCTTCTCAGGATTGGCTCCAGTATATTGCATAAATGCAAAAGAGACTAATAGGCCATATGCCTAACAATAAATATTCAATTAATGCGTGTCCACCAAAGCATTTTTAGCCAGCTGATAAGTGCCTGGTGCTCTTCTGAAAACAGCCAGCTGGTGGAGCTTGAGAGCGCTTTGAAGGCGCAGCATTTTTTAAAGCTGAGACGCTTTGGTTGCTATGATTTGGAATATCCATGGCAGTAATGTGTTACTAGTATCTCATTTTGAAGAATATTACTGAATATAAAAATGCAGTAACAAGCAATATTAACTTCTCATTGTACAATTAGGATGATTGGTCGGTGTAGTATTTGTCCCGCCCCTCCACTGTGATGATGGCTGGGTAAAAAAAGAGATTTCTGTGTTTTACCCCAAGTTGAACAGTTTTCAACTCTCAGCTACATAAAAAAGACCGGCAAACAAACTCGTGAAATATTATTATGGTACATAGATCATCAAAATTCAGTGCCATCAGTTTGCCTAAAAGAATGCAGAACATTCAAATGTTTTACGCACCATTTACACGTGGTTGGAAGCAGGTGTAAATTTCTTTCGTACCAACTAATATTTTGAAAATACGAACATTTTCATGAATCTGAAAATTTACATTCAGAATGGCTTTACAAACAATTTACATGAAAATTTGTTCAGCTTGTGTTTCATAAATGAGGCCCTTTGTACGTAAGAATTGCAATTTGATTTATTTTTAAAGGTACACTATGTAACTTTTTTGTTGTTAAATTTAAATAATTAGTCCATACATCATCAATCCTTTTTCCGAAAAATGTTTTTGTCTTATTTTTGATTCACTATGGTAAGCCTATGATAAGTGTTTATATTTAAGACCTGTCGGGATGGTTTTCGTAGGAAATTGCATATACGTTACTCACCCGTGAGTGTCTCGTCATATCCGTAAATAGAGAAAACTTGCTCCGTCTACTTTGATGCGAGTCTTGTGTGGAGTGGAATAGGTTAGTTGTCACAACGAGTGAGAAAGGTTGACATGAAGCAGTTAAATCTCCAACCTCTGGGGAATCACCCTTTTTTAAACAAATGCTGAACAGAGGAGAGTCTGCTGGCAAAAAGAGAACGTGACAGAGCTTGTAATAAAACAAGAATCAACATTGGCTTGGCTTTTCGAAGAAAGGGATTTGAAATGTAAAAGCGATGTGGAGATGATGGCGTTTTTATTACTCCACAGGTGAGTAATGTATTTTATTGAACAGATAAACTGCCATATGTATTTCTCTAACAGTTCATTGTAAAGCATTATCTGTTATGAAGGCTCATTACATTATGGTTGTTCTAGCACTGTGCTGGAATTTATTTCCAAGAAAGTACCTTGTCTATTAATGGCTAAAGCTAGTAACGTCTTCAGCTAGTCAGATTGAGAACCTTTCCATCTAAACTGATTATATCTCTTAAGCCTGGTAGTGAATGTTTTATGAGCAGTAGGATAGTCTCTCTCTCTCTCTCTCTCTCTCTCTCTCTTTTAGTTATGAGAAAGAACTATATTCATCCGCATATACACGCAGAGCCGAAGGACAACCGAAACAACGTTCTTCTGCAAAATGTATGCAGTTTTGTTTTTAAATGCTATATGGGGCCAAAAGTTACATAGTGTACCTTTAAATAAATAAATAAATAAATTGATAGATCCCAACAAACAAATGAGTTCAGAGATTTCAATAACTCAAAGATTTCTCATCAAATACAAATACCAAAACCAAATGATCTGAGCTATGCCATCCACATTAAAGACCTGTATTCTTAATGTATGTATGTTAACTATGGAAGCTTTTTCCGCCAAAGAATAAAAACTAAATAAAACAATTACGACTTTTTATCTCGCAATTGTGAGTTTGTAACTCACAATTCTGACTTTATTTCTTGCAATTGTGAGATATAAACTCACAATTGACCTTTTCAAAATTGCGAGTTATAAACCCGCAATTCTGACTTTTTCCGCAATTGCGAGTTTATACATTGCAATTCTGACTTTTTCTCAGAATTGTGAGATATACATTTTCTATTGCGAATTATAAAGTCCAAATTGTGAGGAAAAAACTTGCAGTTGCGAGGAAAAAAAGTTATTTTTTTATTCCTTGGAAACAAGCTTCCATAATCAACACTTGTTTTATATGTGCATTTTTATTTTTGCTAAAGGAGTTCTAGGTAATACACTGAAAGAAATTGTCACTCAGAAATTTCTAGTACATTTCACGAATAATTACAAAGAATCTACAAGTAACGGATTGAATTAAATGTGAAATTTCGAAGATGAAGTTATTAATAAATAAATATTCCAAGCAATGAATGAGCCTGTGAACCATACCAGAGTTAATTGTAACCCAGGTCACTTTTCAGATGGACTAACTCACACTCAAGTTCAGAAAAACGTTTTCACACCAACCAAGTGAACCAAACTCTGACGTCAAACAGACTTGTGTACGCAGTGTGAAAGCGCCCACACATGCACTTTTTAACCTCTCTTCTCCTCCTTCTCTTTCCTCGTATGTTCGTTTATTTATCTTAAGGGTGCTGTAGAGCTCCGGCCCATCGATCAGCGGGGTTTTATGTGTGTGTGGAGAGAAGTGAGTGTGGAATGCTGTTTGGTGATTTAGAGTTTCGAGGGTCTCGAGGGCCAAATAAAATCCCAGCGCTGTCGAGGTCTGTGCTCCCCACCTCCCACCTGCCTCTCCATTTAACCTCGCTCCCCTCCTCTCTGTTCATGTGTCAGGTCTGTCATGACAGGTGCAGTAAACACTGTCCCACTAACACAGAGATGGTGAATGTGTTAGGGAGGTTTTAAAAGGAGTTTGCAAGAAAGGGAGAGGTTGATCCTGTTCCATTTTTATTACTCATGTTAATGATCTGTTGTAGCTGGTCAGGAAAATACAGTCATTATAATTAAAGTGAACTTTAATGTAGTGCTATATAATACATTTAATATAGTGTAACTACATATTGGATTGATTAGTTCAAGATGAGTCAAAAACAGTCAATCTAATCACCATACAGGCAAAAGTTTGATTCAGGAATGGACTGATGTCTGAAGTTTGATATATGAAAAAATTATGAAACAGCTAAACTGAAAGAGAAGAAAGAGCAATATTTTATGCAATTTCTCAGTTTTTTTCCCTATACTTTATTTATGCTGTCAAACCGCAAGACCAAGAAAATGGCAAACCTTCTTTCTTTTTTTTTTCAAATATCATGAATTGTTATTTGATGAATATCAGTGACATTGACAGTCGTCATGACTTGAACAAAACTTTTTCAGATATTTATAATATTTCAACAAAACTGCTTTACAAATGTTAGGACAGAGATATCGCACTGGAGTTTTGAAGATAAAATTAAATAAATTAAATTAAATATGTTCATTACAGAAGAGGTGTAGAATTGTACATTCTAAAAAATGCTGGATTAAAAACAACCCAAGATGGGTTGAAAATGGACAAACCCAACGACTGGGTTGTTTTAACCCAGCGGCTGGGTAGTTTTATTCAACTCAACTATTGTTTAAATATTACTGTATTGCTTGCTTAAAATGAACCTAAAGTATGTTGGAAATGAACATTTATTAATAAGTTTAATGAATAATAATTAAACAATAAACATTTATTAAATTGCTTATTAATAAATGTTCACCTTTTGATTATTATTGTTGCCTCTAGTAATTATGTGTCTGATTTTTCAATTCCAACCTATTTTGGGTTCATTTTAAGCCAGATTTTAATTGGGCAAATATTTAACCTAACCGCTGGGTTAAAACAACCCAATCGCTGGGTTTGCCCATTTTCAACCCAACTTGGGTTGTTTTTAACCCAGCATTTTTTAGAGTGAAGGCATGAATAGCTTTCAAAAGTTTGGGGCCAGTAAGAAAGTCACCAAGGCTGCATTTATTTAAACAAAAATGTAGTAAAAACAGTAATACTTTTAAATTTTATTACAATTTCAAATAAAAATAATATGCTGATTTGCTGCTCAAGAAACATTTCTTATTATCAATGTTGAAAACAGTTGTGATGCTTCATATTTTTGTGGAAAACGTGACACATTTTTCAAGATACTTTGAGGAATAGAAAATTCAAAAGAACAGCATTTATTTCAAATACAAATCTTTTGTAACATTATAAATGTCTTTACTGTCACTTTTGAGCAGTTTATGCATCCTTGCTGAATAAAAATATTAATCTCTTTCGAAACAAAATCTTACGCTAGAGTATTTTACAATAAATGAATAGATCCCTCATATCTTAGTAATTCAGCTCTCCTGTTAAACAAATCAAGTGTTATTGCAGTTCAGCGTGAAGATTTATCTCCATATCAGCAGTTGTGTAACTAGATTCCAAACTGGCCCAAAAGCCCCTCGACTGGTTTATGGACAGCAGACCCCTGTAGCTCTAGTCTAAGGATCCTACAATTAGTATCTCCGTTTTGGCCTCCGTCTGAGCCTCTCCATCCCACGTTCACCTCCACGGCCTGATGGAAGGAAGCTGAGCCGTTGCAGCGTTGCAGCTGAAGCAGTGTTTTACGCATTAAGAGCTGCGCTGTCCAATGTAAACACGCAGCCACGAAGGACAGAGGAATAACAGTGCACCCTGTCCAGCATCTGTTTCCGCCACCGCAGCCTCTCCAAGCATTTCCCAGGCCTGGCTAATCAATCAGGGAGCTTCCAATGGGAGGAAGGGAACTGCTGTTGAGGCACTGGACAGGGTACCGCTATATATGGGGTGAACGGGGGCTGGCACATCGATGAACGTGTTTACGGTCTGTGGTCGACCAATGCTGATGCGTTTCCTATTTCTTTAGATTTTAGGTCATAAAGAGCTCACATCACCCACACAGCGCTACATTGACAGCAAGGTGGTGCGCACCCGTATGGAGGGGGAGTGGCTGTCATTTGACGTGACGGAGGCCGTCAGTGAGTGGCTGCTGCACAGAGGTAAAGAGTGTTTTACTATTAATGTCTTGTGCATATTTATGTATAAGTCCTGCTGGAAAATCCAACCCAAAACCAACATAAAGACCTAATGAAACCAAAATTGAATATTAATGGTAGTTTTCTCCAAAACATTGACAAAAAATGTCAATCTTTCTCGACAAAAATTTTGATGACTCATCTTGTACTCAAGGGTGTGTCCCTTGTGAAAAAGAAGTGTGCTTAATTGTATTGAATGTGCACTTGTAGTGTACTATAATATACAGTAGGTAATATAATATGAATGAAATAAAAGGCCACTTAAAGAGAGTACACTTTGTTTCTCAACTTAAGTACACTTTTAAAAAGTGCACTTTGTAAGGGTTAGTTCACCCAAAAATGAAAATTACCCCATAATTCACTCACCCTCAAGCCATCCTAGGTGTATATGACTATCTTCTTTCAGACAAACACGATCGGAAATATTTTTAAAAATATCCTGGCTCTTCCAAGCTATCCAAGTAATCCATACGGCTACAGGGGGATAATAAAAGCCTTCTGAAGTGAAACAATTGGTTTCGCATACTGCGCAAGTAGACTTGCTCCACAAGAGTAACCCGTGACGCGATGTATGACGTAGGATGTAGGAGTATCGTAAGCTTAGACGCCTCTTGCGAATTAAACAAATAGGGCCGTGCAACAAACTCAAGCTCCTCTTCTCTTATATCGAAATCCTCTCTTTAAAAATTCTTGTTTTAGACATCTAATTTGTGACCGGTGTTTTGTTTTGCTCTATCCTCTGCACTTCCACATTCCTCATTCCGTCATGCGTCGGGTCAGAGGTCACTCTTCCGCTGTAAAATGATGCATATGGTTGTCTGCGGGAAGCTAGTTATTATAGTTAATAAAGTATCAAAGTCTCTCTATTATGCTATATTAAAGGTTCTTAGTTCTGTTTTGGAGGTCTCCTATAACAGGTTTACATGCATCAAAGGTCAAAAATCACTTTCATTTTCTCATAATATACATTGCACATCACCACATTTTTTAGTGATTCTCAAACAACTCGTCCAATGCTTCAATCTCTCTAAACCCCTCCTTTCCACGAGCCTGCTCTGCTCTGATTGGCCAGATGGCCCAGTCTGTTGTGATTGGTCTACCGCTTGCAGCTCCCGGAGCTTCCTAAAGCTCAGCGATTGTACACACCGTAAAGACAGTAACGATGGCGTCGATTTTACCATATCACTCCGAGTGCGAGTCCGATGATGAAATATTGGAAGAACTAGTTATTCAACCCGATCATCCATCGCAAGGACGACTTGAGCAGGACATTTCTCAGTGATACGCTACTCAGTTTGACGTTCATTATGAGATGTTGCAACTGTAATTCTTCTACATCAGTATCAACAAGTGTATGTCCATCAACAAATTAAATGTGTATATTTCTAGTTTATTGTGTTGCACATGTGGGAACTGTATCATTTAACCGTATCAATAACAGTGCATACGTTAGCCGAGTACTAACATGAATAACTATTAAAGTATGTAAAACGAATCAGAAATCTTTCCTTTCACAGCACAGAGCACACCGTCTTGTCGACATGTTATCCACACTAACAAGCTACAGCCTTTGTGAGGGTTCAAGTTTTCGCGGGATGTCCACGCAGAACAAAGGCGGGCATTATGCAAATGTATTAACTCGTGACGTATGAACTTCGCGAAATTGAATTCGAACTAAAAACGACTCGGTTTAGCGGTTCAGAGTCGACTCTTTATTTTGAGAGACAATAACTTTCTTTATGATGCACTTTCAGCTTTACCATTTTGTAGACGTTTTTTTTTTTTTTTTTTGCTTCAAACCCCCTCATTCACTGCCATTATATAGCTTGGAAGAGGCAGAATATTTTTAAATATATCTCTGATTGTGTTCGTCTGAAAGAATATTGAAAAAATTCACAAATAATTACAAAGACATGGTAAATAACACATCGAAATTAAGCATGACATTCTGAAGTAGAAAGTGTGAAATAGTATTCCCCTGTAAAATGTACTTTAATAATCTTCAAAAAATCACATCCTCAAAGCATGCAAGTTTAGTGAGTTTTCACCATAGCTTTTAAAAGTGCAAGAGAATAGCAATAATAACAGGCCAGAGCAAAAGAAATCATGATGGTGTAGGATCATCGTCAGCATACATGAGCTCATAACAGTTGGAGCCCAGCGGTTCTCCATCACATTACGCAGGAGAGCGATAGACATCCGCGCAGCAGAGGCTACAGCGGGAGATATTCAGCATTACTAGAGTGGCTATGATGAATGCTGGAGCTGAGAGACAGCAGTGACGGTGTGTGACTCCTGAGGGATCATGGGAGTGGGCTATCTCAGCCTAACTCACTCACATCAGGGGCCCGATCCAGAGATGAGCTCATTTATCTGCTGTAGATTATCTGACCTTGCTGTGCATGTGGGGTTTTTTCACTGTTTTTCTCTCCCACCAGACAGAAACAATGGATTCAAGATCAGCCTGCACTGTCCCTGCTGCACATTTGTGCCGTCAAATAATTACATCATCCCCAACAAGAGCGAGGAGCTGGAGACACGCTTTGCAGGTGGCTTTGGGTGGGGGTGCGAGTGAGTGCGTTAGTTTGTGTGTTAGGGCTGTGTGTGTGTGTGTGTCTTGGAGAAAAAGAAAAGAAAAGTGGGGGAAAAAAAATGTTTTTATTTCTTCATAGAGTCCATCAGATATATATTTACTTCTGTCAAAAAGAAGTGGGTCTGATTGAGGCCTGAATCCCCCCGAATAAATTCAAAGCAAAAGGGTGCTTAAAAACCAGTCCAAAGTCTGGACACACCAACTCATTATAGATTATGCCTATTTGTCACATTTTAGAATAATAATAAAGTCATCAAAACTATGAAACAACACAACTGAAGACCTGGGAATTATGTATTGACCAAAAAATGTGACACAAATGAAAACTAGCTTATATTTGAACTTCTTTAAAGTTTCCACCCTTTGTCTCGATTCCAGATTCTAGTCAAATACTGCTTTCAACTGTATTGAACAAGTTTTTATGTTTGCTAGACACATGTTGATTCTTCTCCTTGACTATCTGGTCCTATTAAAATATATATATAATTTATTATTATTATTATTATTATTATTTAAAGAATGTTTTGACAGGTCGGAGCCAATAGCCTCGTGGGCAGCGCTCCAACGTATAGCGCGGCTGCACTTCAGGCGACCTGAGTTTGAGTCTCCTGGTTAATTGTTTTTGTATAGATTTACATTTATGCATTTGGAAGAGCTAATTTGGCAGATTTTATCCAAAGTGATATTGCATTCAAGGTACACTGAAAAAAAATATACTTTTACTTTAAAAAAAAAAAAAAAAAAAAAAAAACTCTAAATTTGTTACAGACATTTTATCTTAAATTATATTTTTGGTATAAAATCTTAAATTTAGATTTAATGTTAATTCAAAATATTTATTTTCGCAAAGACATAAACAGTCATTCAAAGATCATACCGTACTTAATCAGTTTGCTTTAGACACAAGCCAAAAACATATTACTTATATATAATTTAAATTAATTAAATTAATTAAAAAATAAAAAACAACAGAAAATTAATAAAATCCACAATAATTTCAGCAATCTGTAAAACTATAACCATCGTGTGTTCTGCATATCAACAGCAAAATTAATATTAAACAAAATTGTTTCTTTTTAATTGTTTCTATGGAGAATATTAACAAAACCATGATTCTCAATTACACCAATATAAAAATGCAATTTAAATAAATGACTCGATGACTAGGTCATGGCATTCCCTGGGAATCGAACCCTTGACCTTGCCAGCACCATACTCTACTGAGTGAGCTGCAGGAATGCCCTGTATAATTGTTTGATTTCTGTCTGTCTCACAGGTATAGATGACAGCTTTGTGCACGGAGGGGATCTGAAGATGTTTAAAAAGCGCCGTCACAGTGGCCAGTCTCCACACCTGCTGCTGATGCTGCTTCCATCGTACCGTCTGGAGTCCCAACACAAGAGCCACCGACAGAAACGAGCTCTGGACGCAGCCTTCTGCTCCAGGTAGGACCTTTTCACAAACGGCTAAACTGACTTTTTCCCCCAGAGTCTGTATCTGAAGCACAACTGTTTAAAACAGCACAGTGCTTCTGGTGTCTCTATAGATACTCATCTGTCGTTGCCAGATGTCAGTCCAGGGTTATGCAATCGTTGGGCCACATATCAAAGCAGAATGGACCACCTATCAATGCAGACTGAACTTAATCAATGAACTGGAAAGCTTTTCACTGTTAGATTAAAGCTAATGTGGCTCAATTGTCTTTTAATAAAAATCATCTGTATTCTTTCTCGTCAAGCCCATTGCTGTCACGATCACGTTATACGAATGTGCTGTTAATTTTATACTTCCTGACATATCGTGACATAACTTCCATGATAACATCCAGTATTAACAAGCTGAGAAACTATCAGACATTTCTGTCCAAATCGTAAAAAGAAAAATCGACATTGAAAATGGAAAGTGGATTGATCTGATTTTCAGTGTTGGCCAGAATTCAGAATTTTAAGAAATCACTTGAAAAATAACAAAACATTTTCTTTCCCGTGTTGACAAATTTCCTATTGGAATAGAGGGTTTGGGTGGGACGTCTCCAAGGACTCATCCTTTTTCTTTTTTCTTTTTTTTTAATAGCCAGTAGACAGTAAACACATCACAGCTGTGAACCATTATTTGCTACTTTCTAGTCAGTTGCAGGTTATATTGGGGGGGGGGGGGGGGTTCATTCTCATTCTAGAAAGTATTTGATTGGTCAGAAAACTGTAGCGCAGGATGAGTCATCAATATTTTAAATGTCTATGAATGTTTTAAATGTTTGTGAATTAGAATTGAATTAGTCACAGTGAAATTACATTAATCCAATACTCGTTTAGCAATATTTTTTCAAATATTTTAAATATGAGGGAAGAACAAAACACTAAACTTGGTTAAGGTATTTATCTAACAAAATTATTTGGGGGAAAAAAGGCAAACTGTTACAGGTTTTTATGGAAGCTTGTTTCTGCCACTAAATAACTAAAAATATAAAAGGTAATTGCGACTTTTTATCTCACAATTCAGACTTTTTTTCTTGCAATTGCAAGTTTACATCTCACAATTCTGACTTTATATCTCGCAATTCTGACTTTATATCACTCAATTCTGACTTTATATCTCACAATTCTGACTTTATATCACGCAATTCTGACTTTATATCTCACAATTCTGACTTTATATCACGCAATTCTGACTTTATATCTCACAATTCTGACTTTATATCTCGCAATTCTGACTTTATATCTCGTAATTCTGACTTTATATCACGCAATTCTGACTTTATATCTCGCAGTTCTGACTTTATATCTCGCAATTCTGACTTTATAACTCGCAATTCTGACTTTATATCACGCAATTCTGACTTTATATCACGCAATTCTGACTTTATATCACGCAATTCTGACTTTATAACTCACAATTCTGACTTTATATCACACAATTCTGACTTTATATCACGCAATTCTGACTTTATATCACGCAATTCTGACTTTATATCAAGCAATTCTGACTTTATAACTCGCAATTCTGACTTTATATCTGGCAATTCTGACTTTATAACACGCAATTCTGACTTTATATCTGGCAATTCTGACTTTATAACACGCAATTCTGACTTTATATCACGCAATTCTGACTTTATATCAAGCAATTCTGACTTTATAACTCGCAATTCTGACTTTATATCTGGCAATTCTGACTTTATAACTCGCAATTCTGACTTTATAACACGCAATTCTGACTTTATATCTCGCAATTCTGACTTTATATCACGCAATTCTGACTTTATATCACGCAATTCTGACTTTATTTCACACAATTCTGACTTTATATCTCGCCATTCTGACTTTATATCACGCAATTCTGACTTTATATGACGCAATTCTGACTATATCTCGCAATTCTGACTTTATATCTCGCAATTCTGACTTTATAATTTGCAATTCTGACTTTATATCTCGCAATTCTGACTTTATATCATGCAATTCTGACTTTATATCTCGCAATTCTGACTTTATAACACAATTTTGAGAAAAAAAATTCAGAATTGTGAGATATAAACTCGCTATTGCAAGTTTTTTCTGTTGCCTTTTTTATTTTTTATTTCATGGCTGAAACAAGCTTCGTTTTTTTTACTATGCAAAAAATAAATAAATAAAAGCAGAGAAAACAAAAAGCTCACAGTAAAAAGCATACACTGACTACAGCATAATCAGTTGCTAATAATCTGTTCATTGGTTCTCTTGTTTTTGCATGTGTTCATAATTTCTTTGTATGACAGCCTGACTAAAAATTATGTCTGCGCGATTTGGCATGTTTCATTGCGATATCATCACAAATGAAACAGTTGACTAAAGCACAATATACACAATGTGCTCACAAAATTTTTAACACATTTTTAATAATATTTGAATAAAGGGTGAAGATGTCAATTTACTTAGGCCAAACATGACTTTTGGCCACTACTGTACGTTTTGTGTATGAAAATGTTTATGGGTAAAAACATCAAATGTTTCATTAAAAACTAAATTTTGAGCAGTTATATGATTTTCTTTCAATCTAATTCCATTTTAAATTCAAGTTCAATAACTGAAATTAAATTTAAAGGCTTTACTTGCTTCATTTTATTCTGAATGCTGGACATTTAACATATACCACTATTGTGCATTTGCATTTGTAGAACAAAAAAATAAATATGCCTCTGCAAAATTTACTGTGGGATTCAACGGTGGAAAATCTATTCATGTAAAACTAGTCCTGTGAACATATGCATAGAGCTATAGAGAAGGCTACTGCTGTTATTTCTGTCAAAAAGTGTTTTTTTTTTTTTTTTTCCTCTCATTTTAAGCTTATAATTGATTATTTACATTTTAAAGAATATGCAGTTTTATGTGCATGTAATATGAAAGTGTAGCAACAATACGGCAATAAATAATTTTTGCATGCCAAACTTCTCTGGCCCTCAAGCCATTGGGTTAAACATCAGTTCTGCTCATCATCCCACAGAAATGTGCAGGACAACTGCTGTTTACGCTCTCTCTACATCGACTTCAAGAAGGATCTGGGCTGGAGGTGGATCCATGAACCGAAAGGTTACAACGCCAACTTCTGTGCAGGAGCCTGTCCGTATCTGTGGAGCGCAGACACTCAGCACAGCAATGTAAGACATTGTAGGAAAAAAACTTGTATCGTTTATTACCTTGTGCTTGGTTGGAATGAGCTGGAATGATTCTACTGTAGATGTAAAGCTACTAAGTGCCGAAGACAACAGATGAATAATAAATAGTTTGAATAACTGCATTTCATGTCCCGTTTCAGATCCTTGGCCTCTATAACACCATTAATCCAGAAGCGTCTGCATCTCCTTGCTGTGTGTCTCAGGATCTGGAACCCCTCACAATCCTCTACTACATCGGCAAAAACCCCAAAATTGAGCAGCTCTCCAACATGATTGTCAAGTCCTGCAAGTGCAGCTAGGAACCGATTAACTCCATTTCCAAGAACACACATTCACACAAACAAACATACAATAATTTAAACCCAATCACAAACATGCTGGGCAGGGTGTCAAGGTACTTCCTACAGAATAGTTCCTACAACAAGTACAGACCATAAAAAACTCTCAAAAACCAAGATGATATGTAAAAACACACAACTGAATGGTGTGTGGATGTGTGAACTGTCGGCATGTGTCACGTCACCCACTCATCACTCTATGGATGTGAGTTTGGCAAACACTGGAAGTATGTTATAGGTGTCTATATGTGAAGCAAGCGGAAGAAAAATCCCTTGTTCCATTTATTTCAAACAAACACTTTTTTTTTTTTTTTTTTGGTCGTTGTTGTTGATTTTGTTTCCCTCAATAATTCAGATATTGTTTGCTTGACTATTTGATAATATTTAAAACCCATGATATTGTTCACCAATACCGGTGAAGAGCTGGAAACTTCTGGCAAGCGTTTGTCGCAAACTGTGTAGCTGTTGCAAATGAACTCCAAGTTTGGCACGAATAAACCGTTTTTGCAAGGGGGTAGAGTTGGCGACTGAAAGATGAAATATTTTTAAAGTTAATGCGTGCCTCAGAAATACATAGTTTTACCACCTTACATGGTGTAAAAAAGGCCAAGACCAACAAGTCATGTTGCTCCAAGCAGCCAAGGACGTTTTTGTTCCATTGCGAGCAGTCATTTAGGTCAGAAACATTCTCTACACAAGTACAACTGCAACTGCAGTCGCGAATGCTTGGCCAACACATTGCAAGCAAAACCATTGCACATTCTTACATTATTGTGGCAGTTTCTATCAAATGTCTGTGCCATTAAGCCAAATGTTTCATCATGCAGATAGCTAGATATAAACATGTCGACATCGCTAAGCAAGAAGCTTTGTTCCAGCATGACAGTAATTGATCTAAAAGAGAAAAGCGACTAGAAGTTTATGCTAGTGTGCAAAAAGGAGGCGTTTCAGAAAACCACACAGAGCTATACCAGAGCATATAGTGCCTGGTTAAACTGGAATACGGGTGGTTAGTGAATAACACGCTGGTTTTGTGCTGAAATAAAGCACGCAAAAGTGGCAACTTCATGAATTCACCCCTTGGTGCCTTATTACAGAGCGGGTGCAGCTATGATGTCAGCAACTCAACAGTGTTGAAAGGAAGTGATGTCATCAGAATGGTACAGAGACTGAGGCGACGGTGGGTAATTCACAATAGGTATGTTTACATGCACTAATTTTCGTCAGTCGAATGAATCCAATCCCATTTCAGATTCTGAACGTTCCCTAAGCGTTGCGTTGATTCACATATTCGTTTACATTCGTGTGCATTACATATATTCCAATCAAAACCAGACTTACCGTGAGTAAAATTGTCATATTTTTGCCTCAATGGCGTCTAAAAAGAAGGAGCTTTTGTAAATATTCCGAGTCTTACCAGTGAGAAGTCATGTCTCGCATGTAAACGTAGCTATTGATGTTAGAAGAGTTGTGTCAGTAAAGTCAGATTTTGATGAAAGGATTTGAAGAATGTGAACAGACATGTAACGGACAGGTCATGTAAGTGAGAGACAGTAACCCCGGTTCATCCTTTTGAACATGTTGTGCAGAGGCCAGCTTGACAAATGCACTGCAGCAGCGTTTTCATGGAGAAATGTTTTATACACATCTCAAAGTGTCTTCCTGAATTTGTGATTTTGTTTTCTCTCAGAGAAAGTGATCCATTGTTATGAAGAATTGCACTGACTATTTTATTTCTACATTTTCTGTTTTGTTTTGTTTTATTATTTGTAACTATTGTTTGCTGGTTTTTATTCGTAGTTATAGCTTCACCCACATAACATGAGCTGATGATGTGAGTGGCTTCCAGGTGGAGGTTCACCTTTTAAGTCCTTATCTTAACAAGAATTAGAGAAGAGAAAAAGAGAAACGTCCACTCACGCCCAGGATTTTTAGGTGACACTTATTTTATTTGTATTAGGGCAAGAATGCCAGTGGACTTCCTGCAGACACAGGAAGCAGAAGGAGACACCAGCATTGTCACACTAGAGCTGTTTATTGTTATTGTTGTCTATGATGATGATGATGATGTCGATATTGTTGACCCACTATGATGTATTGTAACACATTACTGTTGTGGTGCTCTAGTGGTAAATAAATTATTTAAGTGACAAGGGATGGTGTGTGTGTGTGCTCTATTTGGGATGATAATGTGCTTAAGTTAAATACTTATTAAAAAATACATTTTGCATAGAGAAAAGTTATTTTTAGGACCATTTACACATACACACACACACACACACACACACACACACATACATATATATATATATATATGCTCAGTGTAAATGAGTACACCCCCTTTGAAAAGTTACATTTTAAACAATATCTCAATGAACACAAAAACAATTTCCAAAATGTTGACAGGACTAAGTTTTATGTAACATCTGTTTAACTTATAACATGAAAGTAAGGTTAATAATATAACTTAGATTGCACATTTTTCAGTTTTACTCAAATTAGGGTGATGCAAAAAATGAGTACACCCCATTGAAAGTCTCTGGAGCAAAGCTAAATTTTATACTACAAATGTCTAATTTAACAAGAATTCAACCACAGGTGAGTCTAATTATTCATTACACAGGTGTCCAGCAGACAGATGACTATAAAAGGGTGTTAAAACCCCTTCCCATTTCATGCTGTCAGCAATGGCACCACATGGAAGAGAAATGTCACAAGACCTGAGAAAGAAAATCATTTCTTTACACCAGAAAGGTGAAGGGTACAAGAAGATCAGCAAAGCTTTACTTATCAGTCAGAATACTGTAGCAAAAGTGGTACAAAAATTTAAAAAAGATGGAACTGTAACCATCTCACAGAGACGTCCAGATCGTCCACGGAAGTTAACACCTCGACAGAAGCGTCTTCTGATGAGAAGTGTTGAAGAAAATCGGCATGCAAGTTCACTGCAGTTATCTAAAGAAGTAGAAAGCCAAACTGGGGTGACTATTTCCCGTGACACAATACGCAGAGGAATGGCATGCATGGGTGCCATCCACGAAAGAAGCCTCTCCTAAAGCCCAAACACAAAAAAGCCCGCCTACAGTTTGCCAGGGCCCATGCTGACAAAGATGAAGACTACTGGGACTCTATACTCTGGAGTGATGAGACCAAGATAAATGTTTTTGGAACTGATGGCTTCAAAACTGTATGGCGTCACAAAGGTGAGGAATACAAAGAAAACTGCATGGTGCCTACAGTGAAACATGGTGGTAGCAGTGTCCTTATGTGGGGCTGCATGAGTGCTGCTGGTGTCAGGGAGCTGCATTTCATTGATGGCATCATGAATTCACAGATGTACTGCTCTATACTGAAAGAGAAGATGCTACCATCACTCCGTGCACTTTTCCAACATGACAATGATCCTAAACACACATCTAAGGCCACTGTTGGATTTCTGAAGAAGAACAGGGTGAAAGTGATTCAGTGGCTCCTGATCTGAACCCAATCAAACACCTAATTCTGCAGAGACAAGTTGAGCATCACTCTCCATCCAGCATCCAGAAAAGTTGTGACATTTTTTTTAAATTTGAATAAAATGAAAACTAATAGACTTTCAAATCACATGAACCAATGTTTTATTCACAATAGAACATAGATAACATAACAAAGAAGAGACCTGTAGCAAGAGACCTGTATCAGGCATCAAATTTGAAATGAGCTCATATAGTGGATAAAAGTGTAACATTTCTCTGTTTAACATTTGTTATCTATGTTATATTGTGAATAAAGTATTGGCTCATGTGATTTGAAAGTCTTTTAGTTTTCATTTTATTCAAATTTTAAAAATGTCTCAACTTTTATATATATATATATATATATATATATATATATATATATATATAATATATGTGTGTGTGTGTATATATATATATATATATATATATATATATATATATATATATGTATATATATAATCAGGCATAACATTATGACCAACTTCCTAATATTGTGTTGGTCCCTCTGACCCGTCGAGGCATGGACTCCACTAGACCCCTGAAGGTGTGCTGTGGTATCTGGCACCAAGATGTTAGCAGCAGATCCTTTAAGTCCTGTAAGTTGTGAGGTGGAGCCTCCATGGATTGGACTTGTTTGTTCAGCACATCCCACAGATGCTCGATTGGATTGAGATCTGGGGAATTTGAAGGCCAAGTCAACACCTCAAACTCATTATTGTGCTCCTCAAACCATTCCTGAACTATTTTTGCTTTGTGGCAGGGCGCATTATCCTCTTGAAAGAGGCCACAGCCACCAGGGAATACCGTTTCCATGAAAGGGTGTACATGGTCTGCAACAATGCTTAGGTAGGTGGTACGTGTCAAAGTAACATCCACATGGATGGCAGGACCCAAGGTTTCCCAGCAGAACATTGCCCAAAGCATCACACTGCCTGCGCCGGCTTGCCCTCTTCCCATAGTGCATCCTGGTGCCATGTGTTCCCCAGGTAAGCGACGTACATGCACCCGACCATCCACGTGATGTAAAAGAAAACGTGATTCATCAGACCAGGCCACCTTCTCCCCATACACAACAAACTGCGATGCACTGTGTATTCTGACACCCTTTCTATCAGAACCAGCATTAACTTCTTGAGCAATCTGAGCTACAATAGCTCATCTGTTGGATCGGACCACACGGGCCAGCCTTCGCTCCCCACGTGCATCAATGAGCCTTGGCCACCCATGACCCTGTCGCCGGTTCACCCTTGAACCACGTTTGATAGATACTGACCACTGCAGACCGGGAACACCCCACAAGAGCTGCAGTTTTGGAGATGCTCTGACCCTGGCTCTGTCGTCTAGCCATCACAATTTTGCCCTTGTCAAACTCTCTCAAATCCTTACGCTTGCCCATTTTTCCTGCTTCTAACACATCAACTTTGAGGACAAAATGTTCACTTGCTGCCTAATATATCCCATCCACTAACAGGTGCCGTGATGAAGAGATAATCAGTGTTATTCACTTCACCTGTCAGTGGTCATAATGTTATGCCTGATCGGTGCATATAAACTTTTATAAACTCCGCTAACATAACCAGACTATTACACTGCCTTATGATAAAACCCTAAACATTTAATCTCCATTTACTCCATTTGTTTATTTAACTTACATATGCCATGAGCAAGTGGACATAAACTACAGTACAAAACCTTGAGCTTATTCTGACGACGCTCTGATACTGTATATCCTCCCAGTGGCCTTTCAACTCTGGAGGCTTGCCAGGCTCATTAGCCGAGAGTTTGTGGTTCCTTATTTAGGATTCGAGCAGCAGAAAGCTCTGGAGACTGTCAATCTGGAATTAGGTTCGGATTGATTAAGACTCAACTCAACATTCTGCAGATAAACGCTCTGCAAACGGATGATGTCACACATATAGGCTGTGTGAAAATTGCTGGTTTTTACCAAGTTCTTGGGACTGGCGTCGACTTTTTTCAGTCGGATACCATCTTGGTACTTCACTAGAGAATTCATAATTAAACATAGCAGAACAAACTCTGACATAGGACACAATTGTGAAAATTAGTTTGCAAAATTTACTCCACTGTCTGTGGGACTTTTTCTGGTTGAAAATAATGATAATAAGTCCAAATATTTGTAAAGCTGTGCATATTGCAAATCTCTGAATTTTAAAATGGCCAAATATGAAGGATTGTTGTTAACTCTTTGTTTGCTGGAAGAGAAACATTACCTAGATTATATATATTACTTATATTTTATGACAAACAAGCTTTTGGTTTGTTTGGAAAGTGTTTGACCTTTTTAGAAAACCTTGACGGAAGGCAGAGTATATAAACAATTAAAGAGGTTAATTGTCACGCAATGGGTTGCAAATACAGAAATAAAGAGCTCTAAGTGCAAGCAGTGACTTTTACTCAGAATAAACTCAAAATTACACTTTTCAAGAAATCTGGGAACACAAACATGGGAAACCAAACAACCACAGTATAGATGAGATCAGACCAAGAACAACTGAAAATCAGGATAGCTTCAAACTCAAACCATTCAAAGAAACAAGAAACAATGACCAACTATGGCGACAAATGCAAACAGAGAAACAGAATAGAAAACAGAGACAAACCAAATGCATCAGAATCGAACAGATACACAGACCAAACGTTACACGACAATGGCATTCTGGGGGCCTGAAAATACAAACTTTTGAAAAAAGGATTCAAAGTGTAGGTTTTTTAAAACAATACTGTTATCATCGTGTAAACTTTGTGAATTTGTGAAAACAGTGGCGTCATGCACATGCATATTAGCACACAGTGCTAGTCTATAGGCATGTAGTTTTTCTTTACAAAGTGACATCGCCAACTACTGGCCTGGCAGCAGAATACAGTATTTTTAATCATTTTCACGGATCCATGTGAACAGGGATTGTTTTGACAACGTTGTCATCTGTATGTGAAAAATGCAAATCTTTTCCATTTTTAGTACATCGTTGTAGTGTAAACGTACGCTAATACTGTATTTGTAATGGGTTTTATTGCTGTTGTATTTATTTTATTGTTTTATCTTTTTTATTATCATTTGTTAATGTTTTTTTTTTTTTTGTTGTTGTAATAAAAAATATATAAAACAAAATTCTAAAAAATGGTTTGCAACACATTGTAAAATATGGCATTCATTGGCTGATATGGGGATAGCAGAGGAGACATGTTTTTCCTATATGTTCTTATTCGATTTTTCCTTGAGGTTGAATTATAATGTATTATTTCAAAAACCATTATTTAGGCCACTGCGCCTTTAAGACTTCTACGTAAATGCTCTCCTCACATGTGAACAGAGCTTCAATACTTTCACAAACAGTCTTTTGGTTTGTGGTCGGGTCAAACAGGATACTTTAATAACAGTCTCTTTTTTAAAGCTGCATCACATTGTGACAAATTCATAAAACAATCAGTCCTTCAAGTTCAACAAGAGTCCCAGTTTTAAGGTCCTTTTTTAATCCTGTTCCACTGTCTACTCTACAAATAAATGAAGGCAAAAGGTTTGGGACAAGATGTTTTTGCAGATTATTTTCAGTAAATGTCCTTCTTAGATTAATTAGAACATTTTTGGTACTGAAAGTCACAGTATGTTTTTAAGTTATTTCAAAAGATCAAGGACATTGATTCCTCATGCTATAAATCTTGTTTGCTAATATGCTGACTTTCACTCATCCCAGCAACATAGAACTGATGTGCAACTAGCTCAGCTGTGGCTTTGTGTTTGTTTTGGAATCTCACATGAATCTTTAGTCCAAGGTCCCTTTATTTAAATGAGGCTTACATAGTTAGCTGGATGTTTCAAGATAACCTGGCATAAAGAAGCATAAACCAAGATTTTCCATTCTTTTGAAGCAAACTTAAATTGACCAAGCTAAATAAGTAGGCCTAAAGCCAAAACATACTTTATGCTAGTACGCAAATGCAGATAGAAATGGTTCGCTGACACTATGCAAGTGCACAATGCTGTTTTACAGATATCCGTGAAGGTCTTGAATCTCATTTCTAAATTCTTTCAAATTGCAATTTTGCCATTAAACTAGATTGTTTTTATTCAGGTAGCTAGATATAAATGTGTTGACAACTTGCTCAGCAGGATTTCTCCATGCCAACCGAAAAGTGTGCTCAGTTGACCAACCCGAATTCCAGAAATGTTGGGATGTTTTTTTTTTTTTTTTAAATTTGAATAAAATGAAAACTAAAAGACTTTCAAATCACAATATTTTATCATATATATATAATATGATATAATAATAAAATATTTATCAGCCAGTATTTTATTCACAATAGAACATAGATAACATAACAAATGTTTAAACTGAGAAATGTTACAATTTTGTGCACAAAATGAGCTCATTTCAAATTTGATGCCTGCTACAGGTCTCAAAATAGTTGGGACGGGGGCATGTTTACCATGGTGTAGCATCTCCTCTTCTTTTCAAAACAGTGTGAAGATGTCTGGGCATTGTCTGGAGTTTTGGTGTTGGAATTTGGTCCTATTCTTGCCTGATATAGGTTTCCAGCTGCTGAAGAGTTCATGGTCGTCTTTGATGTATTTTTCTCTATAGGTGAAAGATCTGGACTGCAGGCAGGCCAATTCAGCACCCGGACTCTTCTACGATGAAGCCATGCTGTTGTAATAGTTGCAGTATGTGGTTTGCATTGTCCTGCTGAAATACTCAAGGCCTTCCCTGAAATAGACGTCATCTGGAGGGGAGTATATGTTGCTCTAAAACCTTTATATACCTTTCAGCATTCATAGTGCCTTCCAAAACATGCAATCTGCCCGTACCGTTTGCACTTATGCACCCCCATACCATCAGAAATGCTGGCTTTTGAACTGAACACTGATAACACGCTGGAAGGTCTCCCTCCTCTTTAGCCGTGATTTCCACCAAGAATGTCAAATTTGGATTCGTCTGAACATAGAACACTTTTCCACTTTGAAACAGTCCATTTTAAATGAGCCTTGGCCCACAGGACATGATGACGCTTCTGGACTATGTTTACATATGGCTTCCTTTTTGCATGATAGAGCTTTAGTTGGCATCTGCAGATGGCACGGCGGATTGTGTTTACCGACAGTGGTTTCTGGAAGTATTCCTGGGCCCATTTAGTAATGTCATTGACACAATCATGCCGATGAGTGATGCAGTGTCGTCTGAGGGCCCGAAGACCACAGGCATCCAATAAAGGTCTTCGGCCTTGTCCCTTACACACAAAGATTTCTAGAGGTTTCTCTGAATCTTTTGGTGATGTTTTGCACTGTAGATGATGAGATTTGCAAAGCCTTTGCAATTTGACGTTGAGGAACATTGTTTTTAAAGTATTCCACAATATTTTTACGCACTCTTTCACAGCTCTGCCTATCTTTACTTCTGAAAGACTCTGCCTCTCTAAGACATCCCCTTTATAGCTAATCATGTTACAGACATGATATCAGTTAACTTAATTAGTTGCTAGATGTTCTCCCAGCTGAATCTTTTCAAAATTTCTTGCTTTTTCAGCCATTTGTTGCCCCGTGCCAACTTTTTTAAGACCTGTAGCAGGCATCAAATTTGAAATGAGCTCATTTAGTGGATAAAAGTGTAAAATTTCTCTGTTTAAACATTTGTTATGTTATTTGTGTTTTATTGTGAATAAAATATTGGCTCATGTGATTTGAAAGTCTTTTAGTTTTCGTTTTATTCAAATTTAAAAATCGTCCCAACATTTCCGGAATTCGGGTTGTATTGAATGTGCACTTATAGTGTACTTCAAATCTTAAAAGTATTTAAAAAAATAAATAAAATAAAAAAATTCTGTACTTGTAGATAATATTAATGAAAGAAAAGGCCACTGAAAGGGGTACTTCTTTTCCACAAGGAAAAATAGTTGCTAATACACAAATGCCTGAGACTGGCATTACATTATGAATTGAACAATGCACAAAAATTGAGCTTGCATAGCTAGAAATGTTTGCGTTCACATGCTTTTACATAGAGTGTGTTTCAGGTCTTCGTCATATTGTAAGAATGAGACCTAAATGGGATTGAAAAAAGCAGTTTCACACTCAACAAAAACACTTTTTTCTTTTATCTCTTTATCCAAGTTTCTCTCTCTCACCGACTCCTTGCTCTCTGCTTTCATTCCGTCAAGTGTTCATGTGCAGGCACACACACACACACACAGACACACACACACACACAAAAAAGCTCTTGTAATCCAGCAGGAGAGGTTTGAGGTGAAAGGGTCTCTGGCCCCTTGGGATCTGAATGATTTGGGGATTCAGTAATTCAGCCGCAGCTGGCTGCACACAACAATATGAAATTAGCGAGAAGCATTTTGAGCGGTGATGTCAGCACTAAACCATGCAGGGACCCCATTAGCACACAGAGGAATTTTGGGACTACTTGTCAAAGGCTGTTTGTGTGTCCATTCATGCAGAGAGAAAAAAATAAGAGGAAAGCAACGTTCCTCTTGTCTCAAATGTTTGTATGAAAATGCAAAGAATTCCTTTGATGCCGTGTTGACATCTGTCTCTAGCGCTCTTGGCCTGTCTCGTGTGTGTCAGCAGTAATTGCCCTGCAGACAGAGGCTTGTATTGCATCTGTAATTACACAGGAAAGCCAGCTCCTTTGAGCTGAGGATTAGTAACTCTTTGTGTTAGCACTGAAAAGGGGCATGAAGGCAGTCCAAGTGAAGCATCGCACAGAATCCGAGTACAAAGTGCTCCTCCACCCGCCCTTCCCTTGAGTTTGACAGGCGTCTTGGAGATGTCATGATAGAGAGAGGCAGGAAGAGATCTGTGGACATTCAATCCCTGCAGCGCCGGTCTGCCTGGCGACGGGGCCAGACTCTGGGCCCCCCACTGAACTACGGACCCCCGTAACCCTTGCACACATATATGGTCATATTGTATACATCCTAAATCTTGGGAGGAATGAGGACAAACACAGTTGAAGAAGGGTGAGGGATGTATTTATAGCACATACTCGAGGCTAAGTGAGGAGATGGGGTGGTCTGTATCAATCCCTCTGGGAAAAAAGGTGACGTGCTGCAGTCATTAGTGCCTTTTTCACAAAGTCGGTGCTCAGTCTGGAACTGTTGTATGCATTTCCACATCAGAAAAAGCAGTTATGAGCTAGAAAAACTGGCTCTGCAACAGAAGATGCTTTAGATGCTCTTTATTCCAAACTTTTATGCATTTCTTTGTGGAATGCAAATGAAGCTATCTATACTCACAGCTTTTTCATTCTTCGTGTAGGTGTAAAACAAAGCAGCATTATGTGTTAGCGAACATTCAACACCACCCACTCTGCTGAGAGTGCCGTTTAGATGAATACGTAAATATGTTCTGCGTGCTTTCCTTTCAATAACAAAATAACCACAACAAAAATGAGAAAACAGCAAGCATTTTTTATAGAAAGCATAAGAAAAGCATCTGATCATAGCAACATGTAAATGTTAGCACTCTGCAAATTCGCACTCCAGTAAAGTCATGTCACGTTTATTTAAATAGCACTTTATTCAATAGATTGCTTAAAAAGCAAGCAGCTTTACTGTGTTAGTGTCTTATTTCATCAGAAGCACAACTTCATTTTCTACTATAAAGTGGCTCTCCAGTGTGCTCATGGTTTTACCCGCAGACATCTTACCTCAATGGACTCAACTGAAGGAATGAACCAGAGAAGAGTTGGCCTGGTTTGGCTTGAGGAAGCCTCCGGCTCCTGGCTCTAGAAAGGCAGGAACTGCCTGAATGCTGCCGATTGCTTTTTGGCTGGCTGGAACCTGTCAGCGACAGCACTGACTGCTCCACCGAACAGGCCCAACTGCAAAAGGCTTCCAGGAGAAAGGCTTTCTTTTTCCCTGATGCCAGACAGGTTGAGCCACAGATCCCACTCTGTGGCAACCATAGCAGCCATTGCATAGCCAATGGAGCGGGCCGTCTGCTTAGTGGCACGGAGGGCAAGGTATGTGGCCCGGCGGATTTCCCTGACCGACTCAGGGTCAGTAGCCTCATTGGAGTCCAGGTCATTGAGCAGGTCGGCCTGGTACACCTGCAGAATAGCCATAGTGTACAAGGATGCACCAGCATGACCTGCTGCTTAATAAGCTTTTCCCATGAGGTTGGATGTAACTTTGCAAGGCCTCGAGGGCAGTGTGGGTTTCTTTAGTGAAGTCGTCACCCTGGGGGAGAGATAGCAAGCAAGCGTGTCCTCAAACCACAGTAATGCACCATGCCCATACTCTCCAAGCCCCACGATGGAGGAGTAATTCAACATTGAGTGGTAATGGACTCATGCCAAGTATGGGTTGCCCCAAGACCTCAATACCTCAATAGGGAGGTCTGGGAAGAATGGCACTTACGAGGCTTCTGACCATTCTAACTTCAATTTGTCTAGTGCACAAGTAACCACTTCCAAAAGTTCTTCAAACACACAATTTGACTGTGCTTTAGATGTATGGGTGGCACTTACGGCATCTGGGTCACCACCCAGCTCCTTAGAACCAGAGGCGACCGAAAGGTCCTTATCTGGATCAGAAGAAATTGCTAGGCGAACTTCCAGATCCATAATGCGTCCCTCGGATTCTGCCGATTGAGCAAGAGAAAGCCTGTCTTAAACTCATCAACTAGATCTGTGAACCCCATGGTTTAAGCCGCCACGTAGCCTCGGCAGACGTGGGACTTGAACTACTGGGCACAGACTCATATCGCTCGTGAAGAGAGCCAAATGTGAGCGGAGCTTTCTCAAAGTGAGTTTCTCACATTTAGGGGAATCGGCTCCCTCGAGAGCCGATCAAGCGTGCTCCACTCCCAAGCAGATGACACAAAGGCCACATTCACACAGCAACAGAATAAGGTTGTCAGTCCTGTATTTGAGTCCTTAATACGGTTATGTTCACACACAGTACGGTTATTTATGGGAGTGACAACCGCATTCTATAACCGAACTCACACCCGTAAATTTTCACAACTGCATTCTCGGAAAATTCGCACTGTGTGAACAGAACAGGACTAGACAACTAGTTGTCTGTAACGTCATACAGTGCGAGAGAGCCGCTATGCTTAGGGGTTTCGTGTGTTGTTTCACTTTCTGTAACTTACAACGAGGGAGATATGAGCTGTGTGTCATCTGAAGGTTTTAGATCCAGTCACTATTCTCCACCGGAGCTGCTCCCATCAGTTTTGTTTTCTACGCACGACTTAAATGCCATGTAATGGATGAGAAACTGCGAAGGACGTGAGACGCCAGTGCAATGGTTAAATGTGTTCGGCTAGCACATGTTTACATTGAAGCTGCTGTCAGTTAATGAAGATTTGATGGATGAACTCAATTGGACTAGACTCTGTCCTGTCAAAAGTGATAAACTTTTCAGTTTTATGGACGTCGCCATCTTTGATATTACTTTGATCACTGTCACTACGGTTACTAGAGAATACAAGCTCGACTCTCGTTGCACGTTCATACAGTATTCGAGATGCTAAGTTGCTGTGTAAATGGGACATTTCGAGACTCACACCTGTAAGTAAATTCGGTTGTCAATCCCTAAAAGTGTGAATGTAGCCAAAGACTGTGCTCGTCATCCTTGGTGATATAACGACTTTTCTTTTTTTTCTTTCTTTCTTTCTTTTTTTTTTTTTTTGAACTAACACAGAACGTGAATTCCCACACATGCAAACAAACGACATCCTGAAGACAAAGAAGCTGGTGACACTACATCACCTGACAGGCTTTTGGCCAATCAAGATTGGTGTTTCCCTCATGTGCTTCAGACACCAACTCACACAGAATCGTTCCCATAGCGTCAAGCGTTGAGTTCCACTTGAAAAGGGAACTGGAAGTCTTTATGTTCAGACATTAATTTTCATAATTTAATGGGAACATTTGCACAACGTTCTTAGAACATATTTTTGTTTGCTGGTCAGAAGTAGAAACACCACAAAATGTGTTCCAAATTAAATTCTGGGAGGAGCATGTTCATGTCATCCCAGAGATCACAAAGCTACTAGGCTACAAAATATTAACCTAGTTTGCACAACCCTAATCATATTTATCACGCACATAATGATGAAAAATGCAGTCTGGATTAGAGAATCACTAAAAGTGTTGCTATTACTTCTGAAAGTATAATCATTATTGTGAGATTAACTGTACAGTGCTACACACTGACATATGAGAGCTCTGCTCTCTTGAATACTCAACATTAAGAGGGGCATTAGATGCATTTCAGTGTGGGAACTCAATGTCTCTCTGCTGTTGTGAGAAACCTTGCCTGCCGCTGAGTGAGGGGAAGTTTAGGATCCCTGTGGAGCATTCCAGCTTTACATATAAAATATGACCCACCACAGTATAAAATAACAATTAAAACTCAGCAGCTCCTGGAAGTGACCCAGCTTCTCACTGGAGGTACAGAGAAGAGAAGCTCAATGTGTTTTGGGTGTATGCTGATCATTCATGTCAGTTCTAATAACAGTATTCTGGACTTGTTTTTAAAGGGAGCCCAACATTTGCAAGCTTGCTTACCATCACAAAATACTCTACACAGTTGAGGACTCCACATTTATCAACTGACTTAATGTGTAACGATATGTTAAACTTGTTTGTATAAAACTAGTAATCTGAATGATTTACTATGCCTTAGTTAGTACTAAACCCTATTTAAGATACATTGATTTGTCTTAAGATACATTGAAAGTCAGAATTGTGAGATATAAAGTCATAATTACCTGTTTCTGTGGTGGAAACAAGCTTTCATATGTATTTCTCTTGATTTAAGTTGGCTTAACTTCAACTAGTCAAACTGAGGTAGTAACACTCACATTTCCTGGTTACCTATAAAAACACACAAGTTACCCATGAAATGTAGTAAGCTTTGTCAACTCAAAAGTGATCAACTACTTGCAAATGTTTTCAGGTTTTCTAAGTAAAGGCAGCTTATTATGGTGGCTTCTGGAACAGAGAGTCCATTAAGATTGCATCCAGATCAGAGATCATCTTCCAGATGTAGCCAAACTGCCACTTAGATGAATGGGAATGCTAACAGCTACTTCTCTCTCCAAGTGTATGTGGACTCTTCACATGCATTAAATCATCATCTCATTACTTTATGAACATTTATCTAACTAAGGCTAACTCCTGTCAGCTGCTAGTTTAAGTCTCACCTCTGACTGTGATGAGCAGGTTTATTTGGACCGTCCCAGGTGAGACATTCCTCATAGCTCTGTCAGTCACCATAAGCTTATTCAGCACATAAGCAACCAGTGTGTTTCATCACCTCATGACAATGAAGCTCTGTGTGTGAGAAAGGTTTCATTAAGTTCAAAATGCTTCTCAAACTTACTGGTCAGTATTAGTTAGGTCCTGGCCTAACTAACTAAATTTAGATGGTGAAGCTGGTCAACCAGCATGGTCTTTCTGGTGATGTTGGTTTACCAAGGTCAAGCTAGTTAAGCAGCCTGCTAGTTATGCTGGTGACCAGTTAATCTAGTCTTTTTAGTGTGGATACCCTTGAGAAAAAGAAGTGTGCTTAATTGTATCGAATGTGCCGTTTTAGTGCACTTCAAATATTAAAAGTATATATTTAAAAAAAAAACTGTACTTGCAGATAATATAAAATTAATGAAATAAAAGTGTTTTATTAATGAACTTAAGTGTACTTAAAGAGTGTACTTTTTTTAACACTTAAAGGTAGGGTACAGATGTACAGTACCTGATTTTAACTGTAGTGTGTTGTTTAATGTTACATTTAAAGTTAATATATTTTAAATGTACTAAATTGAACCTGCATCATTACAAATGTGTAATTACAAATATATTTAAATACATGATATACAAGTTTTCATAGAAATTATATTAAATTATATTTAAATTTACCATAAATGCTTGGCAGTACATTCAGCAGTACACTTTAACCATATTTCAAAGACAATAGAAGTAATTATGAAATTACATATAAAGATACTTAAGTATTACTTAAGTGGGTCAAAAAGCACTCTAAAGTTCAGCAAATTGCATTTAATAGAAATTCAAACTTCAACTTTTACTTTCTGTAATAAGTATTCTTTTTGAAAGTAAAGCACTCCTCCCCTGCTGCTTTGAGTTTTTTCTTTGTGGCCAAAAAGGACAGAGGCTTGAGGCCTTGCATTGATTACAGAGCCCTCAATAAAATCCTGTTCAAGTTCAGGTATCCACTTCCCCTCATCCCTTCAGCCCTGGAACATCTGCGTGGTGCCATAGTCTTCACTAAATTGGACCTCCGGAGTGCTTACAACCTCATCCGGATATGTGATGTGGATGAATGGAAAACAGCTTTTGAGTATTGTATAATGCTTTACGGCCTGGTAAACATCCCCTCCATATTCCAGGACTTCATGCACGAGATGCTCCGGTAGATGATATCCTGGTTTACTCCCAGACCATGGCCGAACATCGGCAGCACATCACAGAAGTCCTCAAAATGTCTACGAGAGTTCAACCTCATCCTCAAAGCCGAGAAGACCCTGTTCCATCAGTCATCAGTACAGTTCTTAGGCTACAACATCAGTAAAGACGGCATCACCATGGACAAGGGGAAGGTACAAGCTATCCACAACTGGCCCATCCCTTCTACAGTTAAAGAATTACAACACTGCCTTGGTTTTGCCAACTTCTATCGTCAACTTAATTAGCATCAGAAGTCCCCTTATCAAACTCCTTAAGGGCATGCCCAAGTCTCTGTCCTGGGACCCGTCTGCCTCAAACATTCCAACAGCTTAAAAAAGCCTTCACCAGCACGCCAGTCCTTGTCCATCCAGACCCCAACAAGCCCTTCATCATGGAAGTAGATGCATCTACTACAGGGGTAGGAGTGGTGCTTTCTCAGTAGCAGGGGATTCCACCTAAGCTTCATCTATGCACCTTCTTCTCCCATAATCTCAAGCCGGCGGAGAAAGAATTACGACATCGGCAACAGACAACTCCTCGCTATAAAGTTAGCCCTTGAGGAATGGAGGCATTGGCTTGAAGGTGCTCGTCATCTGTTCACAGTTCTGACAGACCACAAGAACCTTGAATATCTTTGTAAAGCCAAAAGACTCAACCCCCGCCAAGCCAGATGGGCCTTTTTTCACCCATTTTGATTTCTCTATTTACTATTATCCTGGATCAAAGAATGGCAAAACCAAACCTTTATCTCATCTCCATGCTCCTGATGATTTTACGAAAACCCCAGAACCAGTCATCGCTCCACATCTCATTGTAAGCCCCATACAATGGTCTTTAGAGGAACAACTGAGTCAAGCCAATGCCTCTGAGAATCCTCTGGGTGTCCACCAGAATGCCAGTATCTTCCATGTACTCAACGTACACCTCTCATTACCTCAGTTCACTCCTCAGTGGGCACTGGTCACCCAGGGTCCAGTCAAACACTCTTACTGCCGCAAGATCACTTCTGGTGGCCAGGTATGGCTAAAGATGTTAGAAGGTTTATATAAGGATGCTCAGATTGCGCCATCTCGAAAACACTGCGCAATCTACCATCAGGCAAGCCCCTTCCTCTGCCCGTTCCTTGATGCCCTTGGTCACACCTAGGAGTAGATTTTATAATGGATTTACCCCCTTCAGATGGTTTTACCTGTATCCTTGTCATCATTGATAGCTTCTCCAAGGCATGCCAATTTGTCCCACTCAAAGGATTGGAAAATCCAAGAGATTGTTTACTTTCTACAAACCTTCTGCCACAGCCACCAGAAATCTTGAAACCAGTTCCTTGCTTGAGCCAAGTATGCTCAGAACTCCCCGTGTCAGCCAACCACTTGTAGCGTCTGGATAGATCCGGCGGGGTCAATCAACTTTAGAATCTTCAGAATGCTTTTAGCCTCCTGAACTGTGCATGTAAATCACGAATCGGCTCCGGCAAGTCCGGGACCAATTGCCCCATTGGCACCTTTGTTACCCCAGTAAAGAAAAACAGAACATATTCTCACCAGCTCCAGAGACTTCAAAGAGTCACCCTGGTGGGACTAAAGGTGATATGGTCACAGACACTGGCCACAACCCCAATACACACACACATACAGACACTCACAAACACGCATGGAGATTGTGAATGTACATTTATCCTCCAAATATGACTGTGCCAATATGTACCCGTCGCTGTATTTAAAGGTGCATGTATTTATCCCTAGTATATAAGCTTAGCTATGACTCTAGTTGTATTAGTTTTCTTCTAAACGATAAAACTCAAGTATAAACTGTATCTCACCTTTTATGTCTTTGCCATCTGACAAGTTTGGTCTCATTGTAAAGCTTTCGTTATGCTCTAATTGAAAATGTATGTCACATGACTGTAAAATGCATTTTTCTATTTTCAATGGTACTTTGAAGAAAATGTACTCAGATCGGACACTTCATAAACCATGCAAATTAGGTCATAAATGGAGACAAAGAAAGAGTTTGCCCGCCAAAATCGCACCCTCATCATTGGCTGATGTATCCCAGGAGGCGTTCTGGCCTGTTGTCCTTAAAACACAATGACACGCATCTCTCAATTGTCTCTCGATTGTCTCTCGCCATTTAACACACGTCTCTCCCGGACGTCTCGGCGACCGCGCTTCCATCACGCGCCCCCTCTCTTCGGGACGACCATCTTTTGGCAACAAGTTTCTTTGTCAAACCCTCTTCATCCGTCGCCCTAAGTCTTCTCTCTTCATCGCCTAGGAGACGGACTCTTTTTCTTTATTTTCCGGTTATCTTACTCTTAAGTTAAACCCTTGTTTGAAAATCCCTCCGAAGAACACCTTCTCGGAAAAGGACCAATCGCTTCAGCCGCACGCATCGAAACTACTGCAGAAACACGAAACGACCACAGCACCTGAACCTATGCAAGTATAGAACCATTCTTTCCAAAGCGTTTTAAGCTCGATGTGTAAGCTGAGTTTCCTTGCTGGCTCTCAAAGGTTTTAACTGTTAGTAAGTTGCCATTCCTTTGATCACCTGTTTTCTTGACTTTACTTTCGCTTTCTATATATGTGTATTGTTTGTGTATGTTTAGTAGTATAGTCTCTGTATCCGTAGTTTCATATATTAAATACATTATATTCATGCTCGATTGTTTTTTTTGCTCATGCAACAAACCCAGGTCACTTTAACGTTTCGATCCAGTATCCTTGCTTTACGCATTGATGCTAGAATAGGAAGTCTTTCTCGTGGCCAGAGAAAAACCTTCCTTTTATAATCGGCTATGAAGAGCTAACAGTTTGCTGGACAAACTAGTTTCTCTAAATTATTATCAAGTCAGAACTAATCATATATGTAATTGATTATAATTCGTTGTAATTAATTCACAATATATGTATAATTCCCTCTCGGGTCGGTATATGTATTATAATTAATCATAAAGCTTTATGATTTATTATATTCATATATTTCACCCATAAATTAATTAAATACCTGTACAGATTCGCTACACACTGGACTCACTCCTTTCCAGTGCATGCTAGGTTACCAGCCACCATTGTTCCCATGGTCCGGGGAACCATCTGATGTTCCAGCTGTGGATTACTGGTTCCGAGAGTGAGAGGGTCTGGGACTCTGCACATCCTCAGCTCCAGAGGGCAGTGCACCAGAAGAGTCATGACGATGCCCGACGAACCTAAGCACTATCATACCAACTCGGGAAGAAGGTATGTTTCTCCACGAACAACATCAAGCTGCGCCTGCCCTGCAGAAAACTTAGTCCCAGATCACTGGCCCCTTACCTATCATCAGGCCAATCAATCCGGTCATGTATGAGTTGCAATTACCCTCACACTATCGTATTAACTCCATTTTCCATGTATCTCACCTGAAACCTTACCATTCTCCTGTATCTTCCTCCCCCACAGAGCCTGGTCCTCTATTCTCCAACTCCAGTGTCCCTCCAGCTTTCCCGCAATGCTTTGGATACTGTTCAATAATGTGTTGTATTGTTGTTCATCCATCTCTCTTTTGAGTCTGAAATCTCCTAACAGTAAGCTGAAATGTATTTCTTTTTCACAAGGGTATGTTCAGTGCATTGCAAGTAAAGTCTACCTTAATGATCCATGCCAACCTACACCCTACAAGGATAGGAAAGGAAATATGGCACAACTTAGAGAGAAAGAGAATATGAATCATGTAATAAAAAGTTTGTGGAAATATTGTTCACAGCTCAAAATAAGCTCTCAGAGCAATGTAAGATTTTGGGTCTGGAACCAGCATTCCAGATAGGTATAAAAGCATTAATATAGAACATGCAGTTACAGGTCTGTTTATTTGCATTTCACAAGGTCTTCAAATGCAGCTCATCCAAACAGAATTTAAAGTCACAACTACAGTCATGCATTTTGCAATACACATTGGTAATAATAATTCAAAGCAAATGCTGTTCAAAAGTTTAGGGTCAAGGGTAAGGGTAAGACGTTTTTTGAAATAATTCTCTTCTGCTCACCAAAGCTGCAATTATCTGATAAAAACAGCAATATTGTGAAATATTATTACTAACTAAAATAACTGTTTTCTATTTCTATTCTATCTATTTATAGGTGGTATTTTTAAAATGTAATTTATTCCTGTGAGCTTAAGCTGAACTTTCAACATCATTACTCCAGTCGTCAGAATGGGGAAGAAATGTAATTTTAAGTGACTTTGAGCGTGGCATGGCTGTTGGTGCTAGATGAGCTGGTCTGAGTATTTCAGTAACTGCTGATCTACTGGGATTTTTGCGCACAGCCATCTCTAGGGATTACAGAGAATGGTCCAAAAAAGAGAAAATATCCAGTGAGCGGCAGTTCTGTGGGCAAAAATGCCTTGTTGATGTCAGAGGTCAGAGGAGAATGACCAGACTGGTTCAAGCTGATAGAAAGGCAACAGAAACTCAAATAAGCACTCGTTACAACTGAGGTCTGCAGAAGAGCATCTCTGAACATACAACACATCCAACCCTGAAGCAGATCGGCTACACAAGAAGCAGCAGAAGACAACACTGGTTGATCCAATAGAGCACCTTTGGTATGTAGTGGAACGGGAGATTTCCATCATGTGCAGCTGACAAATCTGCAGCAACTGCGTGATGCTATCATGACAAAATGGACCAAAATCTAGGAGGAATGTTTCCAGCACCTTATTTAAAGAGGTTCTGAAGGCAAAAGGTGGTCCAACCCAGTACTAGCAAGGTGTACCTAATAAAGTGGCCGGTGAGTGTATATATATATATATATATATATATAGTTAGACAACTCTCCTAACAGGAAAAAGTGTTTTGAGCACATCTATCAGTTCCTGTGGATGAGATGTATTGGTGGAGGGCAGCGAGGTCAGAGCGAGGCAGAGAGGTAACAATAACCATCACTCCTTTAACCCTGTTGTACCTTGTCTCTGTAAGGAAGCAATTAAACGGCATTCAATCTTCGGTGGTGATGAATGCTCTGTACTCAGGTACCAGTAGGGATCCGAGTGTGACCCGAGGAACCCGCTCAGCTTGTGGTCACGAACGCTGCACCCCGCTTCCAAAGATTAATGATGTATAATGGGTCGCACCCAGCTTGCTGAGATTAATAGTACGTAATGACTCGCGCCAGCCTCTAAGATTAATGGCACATAATGGTTTGCATTGCTGGGCGTAATCGAGCTGTCAGGGGTGCCTTTGAGCAATTGCAGAGCCAACATCATTTTTCACATGTCCCTAAAAAGTCCTGCACAGCTCTGATAATTCACAAGTTTGCCAGGCCTCCAGGGAACTGGTGCACCTCTGCTGTGTCTCAAGAGCTTCAAGACCTTCAGCTCTTCCTGGTGTGTGTTTGAGTGTGTTCCATAAGAGTTGCCATAGAAGAACTATTTTTGGTTCCCCAAAGAAACTTTCAGTTAAGAGTTCTTAAAAAAACTTTTTTCTTATTAGTGTGAAAAACATTTTAATAATAATCTAAAGAACCTTTTTACACAATAAAGAATCTTTGTGGAATTTAAAGATTTTAGTTTTCAGTCTGATTATGTAACTGTTGAAAAGGGTGTTCCTCAAGGTTCTACTCTGGGACCATTACATTTTTTTTTATCTTTATTAATGATTTACCTAAATTATGTTCAAATTGTTCTGTAAATCTTTATGCCGATGTCACTGTTATTTATACCACTAATTCTGATTTTTTACAATCTGATTTTAACTTGGTTTAAAAATGGTTTCATAACAATATGCTTATATTTAATAAGAAGTCTTGTTGTATGATGATAATGGTTTATCTCTTGATAATGTTGATTCATTTAAGTATCTTCAACTTTGGATTGACCCTGAACTTACTTTTAAGCCTCATATTGATTATATTGTTAATACAACATATTGTTTGTTTTGTTGTGTTGTAATATTTTGTTTGTGTTTTTAGGACCCCCTTGAAAATGATGTTACATCTCAAGAGGCTATCCTTGCAATAAATTCAAATTCTTCATGGAACCATGAAGGTTAATAAAGAACCTTTATTTTTAAAAGTGTAAGTCACAGAATGCATTTCAGACAGCATCCATGCAGTTAAATCAGACCTCTGAAAAGCCGATAACATATTTTTTGTGCATGAACTACAGGCTACAAAAGCAAACAGAGGATGTCTCACTTTTTTTTTTTTTTTTTTGCCATTTTGTGAAAAACTCGGAGGAAGAAAAAAGGGTGCTGGCTGCAAATGACCTCCCAAGTAAATGATTCCTATCCTATCCTTGATCTCCTTGTATCCGCTCCACACAAATAGACAGACCCAATTATAGCTGCCATGAGTCTGCTGTTTACCAAAGGTTTATCTCCATCCCATAAACTACAGCTTGGCTTACGTTCAACGGCTCTGGCTGTTACATATATGGGAATCAGCTGAGCGACTTTTAGGAGAGACTATGGACAATCCATCCCTGCCGGCTGGCATTACGAGCTCTAGCACGCAAACTCAAAAAAAGACGAAAGACACATCTCTGCACACCAAATACACCAATGTATTCATGGAGGTTCATGCAATTACTACATGCATGCACATGCTTGACACACTCTAGCCCACAATTTATTAGGTGAGGTCAAGCACATGAAAAAGAACTGAACGCTAGAGCCTCCATGTGAAATGCGATTTTAATTGAATAAAGCGTTTCTTGATTTGCAGCCAGGAAACCCAACTGTCCCTGTCTATCAGTCCGATGGGTTTAATCGAGGTTAAACCTGCCAAACCGTCCGCGAGCATGTGTGTGTGAGGCGAGTGCTCTCTGAAGCAGCCCTCACTCATATACTAAACAATGTGCTGCCTTTCTCTCTGCCAACATGGATACACTATAGCGGGCGTCTCAATGCCACAGGCTGTGTGCACTGATACCACACTAATGCCCTACAAGAGCAAGATCAAAACAGACCACTGCACAAGCTTAGAGCCCTGGTGGTCTCGTAACTCAGCACACACACAGACAAATACACACTCCTTCAATGTGTTTATCAAATCAGCCAGTAATCTCACTTCTGAGGTCAGATCTTTTGGAGCATGACAGGGCCAGGTTAGTTTTTTTATTTTATTTTTTTTTTTTTTTAGCTTATTAGTGGTGCTTTGTAAGGCAAAAATCACTATTACTACAGTTGTGGAAATTATGTACACTTTAGCATACTTTTAAAAAGAGTAATAATATATTTTAAATATAATAATACTTAAGAAATAATAAGTAAAAAATAATAATATAATAATACCTTAAAATAAAAAATAATACAGTTTTTTACTTTAAAAATAATATACTTTACAAACTGATTGTAATGTTTTCGGACACTTAATTGCATGTTATTTACATGAAATGAAAATATATTATAGTTTAAATTTATATTAAATTCAATTAGCTTAACTAATAAATGCTTTTTTCAACCCACTTACTGTAAGTAGGACTAAAGTACATCTTTATATGTAATTTCATAATTATTTCTATTGTCTTTAAAATATGATTTAAGTGCACTGCCGAATGTTCTTACAAGTATTTATGGTCAACTACAATATACTCATTTCATTTCTATTGAAACTTGTATGTCATGTATTTAAATGTGTTTGTAATTACATGTTTATAATGATGAAGTTGCAATTTAGTATACTTAAAGTGTAATATCGAATAAATAAAATAAGTGTACTTCTTTAAAGCATGACAAAAGATTAAAACAGAATGATTTAAAATGTACTTTAAGTAAAACTGTTAATCTGAAATTATTTCAAATTGCACTTTTTAAAAGTGTTCTTAAAGGGTTAGTTAACCAAAAATGAAATTTCTGTCATTAATTACTCACCCTCATGTCGTTCCACACCCGTAAGACCTTCGTTCATCTACAGAACACAAATGAGGCTCAATGAGGCCTGCCAAAAAAAATAAATAACGACTTTATTCAACAATATCTAGTGATGGGCGATTTCAAAACACTGCTTCATGAAGCTTCGGAGCTTTACGAATCTTTTGTTCGAATCAGTGGTTCGGAGCGCGTAACAAACTGCCAAAGCCACGCCCCCAGTGGTGAACCATTGGTGAAATTTCGAAACACTTTTCAGTAAATGAGGCTTTGTTACGTGATATCACGTGACTTTGACAGTTTGATACACACTTTCATTTTTGGGTGAACTAACCCTTTAAGATCATGATTTAAGTGTACTCTCTTTAAGTGGCCTTTATATATTATCTGCAAGTACAGTTTTTTAAAAACAATTCATGAATGTACATTTGACTTGAATTAGCCATTCCCCTAAAGAAAGTTAAATTCAAATTTGTTCTTAAATGAAGGAATATACTGAATTGCAATTCAAAGAAATTCAACATAGGTGATGCATTCTGGGAAATGAAGTGTACTTCCACCCTGGTCATGGTACCGTATTACAAATGAAACGTCAACAGGTGGCATTTAAACATTTTTCTTTGCCTTCCTAATATGAATTTCTTTGAATTTCATCAATCCAAACTGCTTGTCCTGTGTAGGGTCAAGAGAATGCTGGGGCCTATCAACAGGAAAACACCCTGGATGTAGATGGCCAGTCCATCGCAGGGCTAATGCTGCCTACATGCTTAATGCTGGCCCTATAGCAAATGTCCTACTTCACACTTCTGAAATCATAATTGTCGTTAGGTTCATTCTTGCCTATTTCTTGGATACATTTTATTAAAGCCAAAACATATAGAAGATATTTAGTCAATATTTAATGGATTTTGACAAAAATGTAGCATCCCATTTGCTGGCAACCACATAAATATTAAAGGGTTAGTTCACCCAAAAATAAAAATTCTGTCATTAATTACTAACCCTTATGTTGTTCCATGGCCTCCATTGCCAGCAAGATAATTAACACTTTCAGATGCCCAGAAACTGTTAATTATCTTGCTGGCAATGGAGGCCGTGGAACAACATGAGGGTGAGTAATGCCAAAGTCACGCCCCCCAGTGGTGAACCATTGAAATTTTGAAACACTTATGACGTAACAAAGCCTCATTTACTGAAATCACGTGACTTTGGCAGTTTGATACATGCTCTGAACCACTGATTTGAAACAAAAGATTTTTAAAACTTCGAAGCTTCATGAAGCAGTGTTTTGAAATCGCCCATCACTAGATATTGTTAAATAAAGTTGTTATTTATTTATTTTTTGGCACACAAAAAGTATTCTCATCGCTTCATAACATTAAGGTTAAACCACTGTAGTCACATGAACTGTTTTAAATACGTCTTTAGTTGCTTTCTGGACATCTGAAAGTGTTAATTATCTTGTTGTCAATGGAGGCCCCACTGAGCCATCGGATTTGATCAAAAATATCTTAATTTGTGTTCCAAAGATGAACAAAGGTCTTGCGGGTGTGGAACGACATGAGGGTGAGTAATTAATGACTGAATTTTCATTTTTGGTTGAACTAACTCTTTAACTGTACTAATGCACACATTTATCTAAATCAGCTTGCTGACGATAACAGAATTTTGGTCAAGTAAATGCTGTGTGTAAAATACATACAACATGCATCAAATGACAATTATATCTGTACATATACATGACTTTAATGGCAACAGAATGCAATATAGATGCTATGGGGAAAAATTAATAAACTAAAATTACATTACAATTACAATAGATCTCTCCTCCACCATGTCAAAAGTTTATGGCCTGCCCAACTCAAAAACACATGTATCAAGATTATATATGAGTTTTCTAGTTGTAAATGAAACTTGAGAAGTCATTCAATTTATGAAATTCATCATAAGGATAATTTTGATAGTACGTGAAGGCAGCATAACATATCTTGGGATTGTAGGGGAAACCAGAGCACCTGGAGGAAACCCACAGCATGCAAATTCCACCATGAACAGCTCAAACCTGATAATACCTCAAATCAAATTTTGTACTATACTGTTTAAAAAAGCCCAAAAATATAACTTAAAAGAAAAAGTAAAACTCTACTTTGTGTCAACAATGCTGTAACACTAGATATTCTAGAATATTCTAGAAGGTCATTCATTTAAACACACACCACAAAACTTGTATAGATACACACACTCACAAAAATGATAATGTTATTAATCTGCACTCAGAATTTTTCACTGTTATGTTTGGTGGTAAATGTTATTGAATACTTCCACATAAGCACATATTCTGTGTTTCCGCCCTAGTCTCATAACTCTCACGCTGTGAGACCAGCCGACTCCAGCGCTGACAGACGTTAGTGGTGCATCCTGGGTGGTTTGCTGAGGGTGTAGTACCTGCTGGCTGCCTTCACCGACTGCTGGAGCTGACACTATCTCTCCTCGCAATGATGTACGGTACCTGTATGTCTCGCTGGGTGGTTTGAGACTGTGAACTCCCGAACTCCCCCTCAGGCTGCAGTGACTGACAGGGAGAGAACGCCTCCCGGGCACATGTGAGGGATGGGGGAAGCGCTATTGAATGTGAGGCTGGCAGGATCGTGTGAAAAAAACAAGGTAATGCTTTCACAGGACAGAGATAAAGAACGAGAGGAGGAACTCTTCTAAACAGCTCATGACTTCACACAGGTTGACTCCTGAGCCGTGACTGACACTACAGACGCCTCTCTCATCCATTCTCCCCTTTCAGCTAAATTCTGTTTTGTGTAACAGTAGCTTTCAAATGATGATGAGGAGGAATGACAAAACACCTTTAAAGGGATAGTTTACCCCTAAAAAAATGAAGTCTGTCATCATTCATCCTCATGCCGTTCCAAACCAGTATGACTTTCTTTCTTTCATGGAACACAAAGGAGAAATTTTGGTAACAAATGGAACCTTACTGTAAAGCATTTACTTTAGTTTACTGCAGTAGTTAAAATGAACTTACACTTGCTATGTTTCCATCCAAAGTCACGAATGTAACTTATGCCAAAAAATTGGAATATTGCAAAAAATATTTGCGAATAAAGAAGCGTTTCCATTCTGTGTGTTCAAGAGAACAAAATCGTCACTTGCTGGGAAATTGGTGCAAAATATCTGTAATAAAAATGAAAGTTGCAATTGGGAAAGAAACTGCTCTTTTTTCCTACATTATAAATAACTTGCATCTCAGAGCGCACAGATGAAATGCAAAATGCATGCTATCTTGCATTCCGATACCTGATGTTTGGGAACGCAATCATGTGAGAAGTTTCTGGGAGATCATTATACCAAATCATTCTGATGACACACTTTGTTTCAGGCATTTCAGAATGATCAAACCAACATTTGTGATACTGTGCAATGAAACGGATCTGCTGGTTAGTCCAGGTGTCCAATCACATCATAGACTGTATAAAACAATGGCCGTAGTGCCTGTGACGTCAACCGTAGGTTTCTGAAGAGCATTTTTTAAGCCCAAAGTGGGCGACGCCAGCCGTCGCCATCTTGGCAGCCCATCACTCCTAGATAGCCGAAAATGGGCAAAGAGGCGGGGCGTGGGTGGAGCTGAGGTACCTGGCCTAGCTCGACGTAATCAAATTAGCTCAGGCTAAGGAGCTAATGCTATATGCTACTGGTAGCATAGAGGTTGCTAGTCGGGCGCATTGGCGGTTGGGATGGAAGATATTGTACAGTGTCCAAAAGGTCATAATAAATGTATTTTAGCTTAAAAAAGGTGGTGGACATCACAGTCCTCATTCTGTTTCATTGCACTGTCTATTACAGGCCTATTTCCTACACATATTTTTGAGGACATGTCAACAATTAAAACAAGTACTAACAATATAGTGTATGTTAGTAAATGTTACACTATTTATGAAATGCAGGCATAACATTATATGACAATGTTTCAGACTGTTTTATACAGTCTATGGTTAATATAATTTAAATGGATGAGTTATAAAAAATAAAAAATTCACCCCCCTCACAGTTGTCATGAAGGGCAAAATTAGTTATATTGACCAAAACCACTTTTTGTACAACTTTTTGTGCAAATCCACACTTTTCACGATTAGTTAATCTCGAAACCTGTAATAGTAAAAATGTAGTAAAGGTTTGCGAGAGAGTGCCACATGTAATACCTATTTCATATGCAAAGATGTTAGCCAATCACAGCAGTGGGCGTTTACATTGAAGTCTCACAGCAGACACGCCCCTTCAAACAGCGTTCAAATCAGACGGCTAAAATCTGGGTAGAAAATGGCCTTTTAGTTCTAAATTATGACAATTCTTGATGTAAAAATCATACTAACGTTATAAGTGCATCTCAGGAAACAAAATATTTTTATAAAATGCAGTTCATGGCCTCTTTAATGAAATAAAAGGCCACTTAAGTGTACTTAAAGAGAGTACACTTTTAAGACTGTTTCTTAACACACTTATGTATACTTTTTAAGGTGCACTTTGTAATAATGTAGAATACTTCGTACAGTATTTTTTGGGAGAATCTGTACTTGAGTTTATATTTCTGTCAACTTTTACTTTTACTCCACTACATTTCCTAAATAAAATGTATACTTTTACTCCGATACATTTCCCCAAAGCATTTTCGTTACTTACTACAAAATAAAGGCGGAAGAACACAGAGTTTTCTTTCTGCAAGCAAGCATGTGCAAACAAGTGCTCGCACAACAGCTGTTGATTTCATTTTCCGGGTTGCGTCCGTTGCTGGAGCGGCTGAGAAGAGTGCGCTGTCATTATACAGTACGAGAGCGACCTCTAGAGGCGAAATTAAAACTATCACTGATGCTCGTAGAGTTTGTTTTGACACGTGATGTGAGGCTGCGCGCTGCACAGAGCATGACACTTCAAAAACAGATTTAAAACATAGACTACAAAACGGTATGTTATACAGTACATTTTCATATCATTATAAAGTAATTAGTTTGTTGACTAGATGCTGCATTAGTGGAAAACAGTAGTATGTTTGCCGTCGAGGCTGAGAGGATGCTAACATTAGTAGCTAGTATCTCAAGCGGTTAAAACAATGTGACAAAAACACCAACTGTTTAATGTCACGATTGTTACCATTCATTTGCATTTGTTTATATCCATTTGTTCGCTGTTATGCATTCGTTATCCAGTGAAGTTGCATATAAAACTGTATCCTCATCATGAAGCGACAGAAACATAAATGTATTCGATTTCATTTCTTTTTTTATCGGCACTATAACACATATTTTGATTAGATAATCATCAAGTTTTCTAAAATAGAACCAAATAAAAAAAAGTATACATATAATAGACCTATGCTATGCCTTTGTGTGTAAAGATGGCAATTTTTAAGCATGACTGTTTGGATTTATATGAAATGGTAACATTTTACAATAAGAGTCCATTTGTATTAAATAAGGTTAATAAAAATATTGTTCATTGATAATTTCAACATTTACATTTTAAAATTTTAAAGTTGTCTCTTACATTAGTTATAATGCACTATGAATTAACATGAATGATCAATGTATAATTAATATATTAGTATTTTTTATATTTAACTTACAATAAACATTTTGCCATTTTTTTCATTCAAAGAAAACAAAATGTAAGAAAGTTAAAACAACACAATCCTGCCAAGTATGGTTTTCAAGTACGGTTCAAGTATGTTTTTTTTTTTGTGCTTTAAATAAGTACACTTATTTTGATGTGCATACTAAAGCATGCACTTCATAAGTACCTCATTATATTATTAACTGTAGTGCCCATTTAAAGATAATATAGTTTAAATATGCTAAATTGCAACCGCATATTACAAATTTGTAATTACAAATATTATTGACACAAGCTTCAAAAGAAATGACTTTAAAGTATATTTTAGTATATCTGCTTGTCAGTACATTTGCCAATACACTTTAACCATATTTCAAACACAATACATAACAATGTACCTAATTGGACCAAAAAAAAGAAAGTGAACTAATTGCATTTAATATGAATTTAAAACATAATATATTTTCATGCAATTGCAATTAACATGCAAACAAAAGGAGTGTCTGAAAACAGCATTCAGTTTGCACTTATCTGTAATACTTTAATAATAAACAGTAATAACCTACTTTTTTGTAAAGTCTCTGTAATAAGTCCTGTTTTTAAAAGTATGTTGAATTTCATGAAAAATGTTTTTTGTTCACACTGAAATATCTAACTTTTTATTGGAGTATCTCAAGATCTCATCTGAAGCTTTTAGGAGAAAAATCTGAGTAGCAAACTAATTAAAAAGTGTCCATTTAGTTTCATTGTTGTTTAGAAGAAACAGTTGAGCTATTAAGGAGAACTTATTTTCTTTCCTGTGGGAATCTAAGAGCTCTGTGTGTTTTACTGGAGACTAAAACAGAAGGCCGCTGGTCTGACAGGGGGCATCTGATGTTCTTCACTCCAGCAGGGAAAGCCCCTCTCCAACATATCTTATCCAAACACAGTGTGCTCCGTGCGATTCTCTGTGTCTGCGGCCAGTTTTATAGACAGACTGTGTGTGGGAGGCAGACAGAACAGAGAGAAGCCGAGTGTGTGATGGACTGTATGTAGGGGTGTGTGTTTGAGCAGGGCTGGTGTGTGTCTGCTGCACTGTCAGCAAGTGCTGGTGCTTTCATGTGTGAAGGTCTAAGCACTTCCTGTCTTTGGCCAGTGAGTCAGAGTGGCATGGGAACATCTCTTTCTCATACCCATTGTATACTAATTGCAAACACACAGAAGCATTCTATTATCCAGTGCTCTTTCTAATTCAGGGGTGTCCAATCCTGGTCCTGAAGGGCTAATGTTCTGCAGAAATAAACTCAAACTTGCCTCAAATCTCCTGCTTGGAAGATTACAGTTTCTGAAACACCTGATTCAGGTGTGTTTAATTCAAGCTAGAACTAAACTTTGCAGAAAGCAGGATTGGACCACTCAAAAAATATTTAGGCCTAAATTTAAATCTATGGGTAACACTTTATTTAGATGCTCCCCAACAGACATTCTACTGACTATAAGTACATTTCAAGTACATGTCAATTTATTCTACTAACCCTAACCTAACAGTCTACTAATACTCTACTAAAACTCTAATGAGAGTTAGTAGACATGTAGGTGCAACAGTACTTATAGTCAACAGAATGTGTTAAAGGTACCATCAAAATAAAGTGAAACCAATTTATGTATTTGAAATGCATATAAAATTTCCATCCATTTGGAATAACGTGATGCATATTTGTCAGTCATACATAAATGAAATAGGTCAGATTTCTGCACTCAAAAAAACATGACATAGTTTATGATTAACTATTTGCATCTATTTATTTTATTTAATAAACATATGTTCTAATGCGAAATGCATTCATTCAAATTGCTGAGAAACTGTAAAAACAATTAAAACAGTGAAAACAATTAAATTTATTCAATTAAAAAGTATGAACATGATTAAAATTCAGCTAGCTGTAAAAACAAGCAATATTCAGTTTGTTAAAAATGCATGAGATTGAAACAAATTTACTGATGATAAATATATATAAACATGGTTATTGTGTATTTAAAACACATTCAGTTTATTAGTACTATTACAGAAATCTTACCCGTCATACATATATCTTACATTTAGGCCTAAATATTTTTAAGTGACCTGTTCAGAAAAAAAACATGGTACCATAAAAGTACTATAAAATAGTCTATGTGACTTGTGAGCTATTTTTCAAGTACTCTGATAACTTCAGATCAAAATATAAGTCATATTTTATAGTGACGCACCGAAATTTCTGCAACCGAATATATTCAGCCGAAACAGCCAAAAAAAAAAAAATCTGTTTTCACTGAAATCATTGATCGAAACAGACTGCATCAGTATCTATTTTGTGCATACAATGTGGAGAAGATACAACAGGTAAACATATCAGCAATGTGGACACATTTCGCTGTGACCACAAAGTAAGCAAGCGATATGTATAATTTGTTATAATTTGTCGGCTCTTTGCCAAAGAACTTTACTACAGCTGGTTTATCAACCATAATCTGGTTTGTTGCCGAAACTTTTTTTTTTTTTTTGGTTTTGTTTTTTGGGTAGATGAGAACTTTGATTGATTTCATTGTTTCGGTAAAAAATGAGTTATGGTGCATCACTAGTTTTTGAGTGAAAATTTTTCCCTCAGCTGAAAGTCAACTGAAATTGCTTGCATCTGCATTCAGATTAAAAAGTGAAAAACAAAATCTCATGGTAATTCCTAACTATTTTATGCTATGGTGAATTGGTTGCTAATTTGTTTGAACTGGGGAACATCTGGAACATTTCATTTGAAGGTTTTTGTACGATCTGCTTAAGCTCCACTGATGGTTTGGTTTATGGGTGGACCTTCATGCTTACTTTTTTTCTAAAAATCTTACGTTTCCGTGTGACTCAAATCACACAAATCACCACCTCGTAAAATAGCTACGTTTTCCTGTGAGATTGGGTTGAAAATGGCATGTTGAAGTGCAATGCCAGGTTTGACGTCATTGGCGACAACTGTTGTGTCCTAACCTGAATGCAATGCGTCAGTTTCAATAGAGTTTCAAAGCTAAGCTGTGCTGGTCCACCAGGCTTTGACTAGCCTTCACCCAGAAGGGGAATTCATGCTGGACTTTTCAGTAAGGTCAAAGGGGGTCGTGTTACTCTGGAAGCAGGAAAACAGGGTTGTAGGTTATCTCTCGGCAGTGTAGAAGATGTTAGACAGCCTGCTACTTTGACACACAGTTGTTTCTCATTACCCCTTTTTCTCCTCTTGTTTCTTCCCAGTCTCTGTGACCTGAGATTCCCTCCAAAACACATTTTTGACTTTATCTGATGTCATCTCCCAGCCAGCTGTTAAGTGATAACATTAACCTGGACTCCACTGAATGGGATCCCACTCTTCAGCTGTGACATGCCAAAGCCTTCATGAAAATCTCGCACGTAGGCGTCGCGCACCAACAGTTTGGAAAATGACCGACCATCATGCATCATGATTTTAGATGCAGGGCGAATGGTAATTAACCCACTCGACTGACAAGCATGTCCTCTTGACCCTCCCACGTTGAAAAAAGCAGCTCTAAATCGCTCATTCCTACATTCCCACACAATTTAAAACACACATCTGCAACCAAACACAAATGAACCAGGGATGAACCCTGTAACTTCAGAGGCAGTTCCTGGCCTTCCCAGTCAGCTCTCATCTCACTTTTCCGGAGCATTATGAAAATGGGGAAAGAATGTGAAAAATTCACAGCATTTGCACCGAAGAGAATAATCTCCCAGGTATGACGGGGGTGGAGGACAGCCGAAGTGAACCGCTTCAGAGGAATCTGCAGTATGCACATTCTTAAGTGGGTGTAAGAGGTGCCGTAACTCATGGAGTGCATTGTCTTTGAGTCTGGAGGTGGTGTAGATGTTTTGATCAGAATCAGAGGATGAAACAATGTAGGCTGGAGATGAGAGACACAGTGAGAGCAGATCCCTTTAAATCACTGGCTGTCAATCTTATACCTCACGCTCCATGCTCTGCAGATTTTGTATGTATTTCTTATCACATCAGAGGTTCATTCAATTCGACTGTAAGTGCCCTGCGAAGTGGACTTCACAGGGTATTCCGCCACCATAAGTGAGATTTCAATGGTTAGAGAGTCAGACTGGTAACCCGTAGGTTGCTGGTTCGATTCTTAATACTGGCAGGAAATGACTGAGATTCCCTGAGAAGGCACCTAACCCCCAATCACTCCCTGGGCGCCACAGCAAAATGGCTGCCCACTGTTTCGGGGCTGTGTGTATTCACTACTCACTACTCCTGATGTGTGTGCACTAACTTGCAGAGGACAAATTCTGAGTATGGGTTACCATACTTGGCCGCATGTCACTTTCACTTTCTAGAGAGCATGAGACATGACAGTTACTAAATGCAAATCTCATTATTATGGTTAAATAAGATATAAAGACAACTAAATTACATTTATTTTCACATTAAACATAGCAACAGACATTTATCACATAGTTTATCACTTTTAAACATGAAAATTAATGTTAAATTCATAATAACTTAATATTCATATAAATATACTTGGATTATGTTGCATGCATACTAAATGAAAGTATTGTAATGTTTATTGTATTTATTTACAGAAGTATATTATAACATACCTCAAACTTCTCTAATAAGTGCTACATTGCAGACTGTGGCATAGTGCAAATCCACGAATTAATGTTCCGGAGTGAAGTGAACTTCAAGTAGTAGGGAGTAGTGAACACTGCGTAGGGACCCTGTCAATCGGAACGCAGTTCATGGAGCTCTCGCCTAATGAGCTGATGATTTGAATCAGGTGTGTTAAATTAGAGAGACATACGAAATATTAATGTTTAAGTCCACCTTAGTTGAGTCCGAGTCTGTGTCCAAAAGGGGCCAAGTCGGACTTAAGTCTGAGTCCAAAAGGTCAGAGTCCTAGTCGAGTCTGAGTCCAACTAAACAATACTGTATTTCATTGAGTCAATAACTTTTTTTAAACCTTAACAACTTATAAAAAGTGTCAATTTTTAAATGTAACAAAAGCAAACCTCTATTGCATTTTGCCATTTAGATTTTTGAATTCACATCATCTAATTATTAGTATTCTTCCCAGCAAACTTAAAGTAATGAATAGGACAGGACTTGACTTATCCATTGTATGAATTCAAGGCAGGGGGACCTACAGTCTTTACAATGGCATGCACTGTGTATAAAGATCCTACATGTAATTTCCATAACTCAGGGCCAGCTCAAAACTGTTTAATTTTTGAATGCATTTATGATTAACAAATTACATTAGTTCTGAACACGGTGACTTGACTTCGGCGCATATGCGCTGAAGATTTGCTCAGAATACATGAATGCACATGTAAGCGAATGTCAATCGGACTGCAACATTTAGGCATCAACTTTCAGATTGGATTGGATTCATTCCGATTGATGATGAACTATTACATGTAATCATACCTAATAAGAGTGATAGTTTTATCAATCAAGACTATTTTGTGTCAGTGTAGCCGAATTGAATTGTTGTTTTTGAAAACTTTACATGGCATCATACAGTAGGTTCAATCATTTTATGAGCAGTGACCCACCTTTTTAGCAGGAAAAGCATGTGAAACAATTCCAGACTGTGCACCTCCAAACTGTCGCTGGAGAAGGTTTGATTATGGGTGTCTGATGTCATTCAGTTGTGTGTAGATTCATGATTTTATTGTGGTAAAACACTCATTTGTTGTTTCTGTCTCTGAATCTCAGGGCTCAATCTAATCCTAGGTTTTCAACATGTTTACTTTGCAGCTCAAAGATTCATCCGGGGTCACAACATAACATAACACACAAATCAACCCTGCGCTGCCCTAGAACAATAAAGCCTTGTTTTATTAACGGCCATTTCCTGTCGGAAGTCTGAGATTCTCATCTGCTTGAACCTTAACAGTTTGCTGACATAGCTAGTCACTGCAAAGTCTCTCATGGCCTGGTCTTTAGCCATAATTTCTGAGAGAAGGCCAGATGTTCACTCAAAAAAATGAATTGAATTTGATTTACTTAAAAAAGAAGTGTCAAGTGGTTCCATGCAACTATATTGAGTAATTAACAATTTAGCAACAATTTAGTTGTATAAACAAAAGAAATTAAAGCTGACAAAAAGTAAAGCTGACAAAATTTCTTTGAGTAAATACAAATCATTTGAATTTGTCACTGTTACATAATATTAATATGTGCAGTTTACTTAATAATGTTATGTTTATTATGTAAGGTGAACACATTTATTGACTTCATTTACCTCATTAAATGAACTATTTGCTCTACAAAATGCACTCAAAAAAATAACTAATTGAACAAACTCAATTGAATTGAGAGTAATTCCATCCTAAAAATGTGTGTATGGGTGCGCAGAGCCTAAACAGGTGACACTCTTCTGCATAAAGATAACCACAGCATTCAAAAACATTACAGAAACTCCTCTAAATGTCCAACATAACTGAACATTAAACACTAACATAAACTAATAACATCTTTCCCTTTACTGAAAAACACGTAAAATAACACTTTAATCCCTAAATTTACTCTCCTAATGCAGTCCCTTGCAAAGCATGCTGGGAACTATGGATCCACTGCCTAACGTCAACATTAATTTGTGCGTTTCACTCAGCAGTGTTAAGTTGACTGAACAAACACTTATTAAGTTGACAAATCATTTTTAGTAGAAACAATGCAGTTAAATTAATCTCATATAATTACATGAGTTTTTTAAGTAATGTGAGCAAAGGTGGTTTGAGTGAAACTAACAACAGTGAAAGTTCATTTTTTTGAGTATTCTAACTAAAAGGCATAAACTATAACCAAATTTTTACATTGCATTGCTAGTGTTAGGGATGTTTATTAGGTAACACTTTATTTCGATAGTCCACTTTAGAAATTCTACTAAGTAACTTTGCAACTACATGTCAACTTAGTCTACTAACACGAACCCTAACCTAACAGTCTACTAATATTCTAATGAGAGTTAGATGACATGTAATTGCAAATTAATGAGAGTTAGTTGACATGTAGTTGCAAAGTTTATTAATCTTTAGAGATGTTTTAATAGTTTTTAGATAAATTATAGTTTTGTCCTTTTTTTTTCAGTAAAAACATCTAAACATCTTTTAAAAAGCTCTGTTACACAATTTTCCACTTTAAAACTCAATAAGTTCAGAATACTCAAAACCTTTGAGGAAACTTATTACCTCAAAAACATTTAAATAAACTAACTCTTTTTTTAAGTTAGTGGAACTTAAAATTTTTGTGACAAGTGGGGTGGGGCCAAGAGCCATGGAGGCGGAGCAAGGCCAGTGTGGTGCACAGGTGAACTGTGTTCGCTCACACAGTTCTCAGCCTCGCCCAATTTATCATAATGTTAATTACATACAGTTCATTTACATAAACATCATATTCAGATCTTGGTTAAATGTTACATAGCAAATAACACAGGCTGTTATAACAATCAAAGAGACTGTCATTATATACTTGCATGTATATAATCAAACAACGTACAGCATATATTGTCTTAAAAGTTTTGCAGCCCATCCTCAACCTAACCACAGGCTCTACTCTTCACCACAACCCTAAAACTAACATAACAGAACCTGTAAATCCCAACATAACACAACATTAAACACTAACTTATGTCTTCCTGTTAATCTTATGCATAAACACACAAAATAACACTTAATTTCAACATTTATTTATACAGTCTGACGCAAAACATGCAACTCAACTCAATCATATTAAGTTCGGCTTACTACAATGAAATTTTGAGTTCATGCTATGTTTTTCTATTAAGTGCAATGAACTGTCATTATTATATGAGTTAAACAAAGTCATTTCATTTAATTAAAGCTGCAAGCAGCGATGAAAGGGCCCTTGCACCCATGCCACCGCTGCCCAGTGGCTTTAGGAAAACAGAGCATGGTGGGCAAAATGCATTTAAGTATATAAATATAGGAGGACTACGTCAGTCATTTGTATTTGCCACACTTCCTGCTACCAGCTGGTGGCGCTATGACTATGACTAAATTTTGGCATGTAGATGTCTTCAGGCCAGGGCACTTATCAAACATCTGAAGTTTGAAGCAGATTGGACATTGTATGCTTGAGTTACAACAACTTCCTGTTTCATGACGATAATAACATGCTTTAGCACTCAGCTAAGTGTTGCTAGCATGTTTTAGAATGTTTGTAGCATGTTTATTACTCAATTGCTTTTTTTAGGATGTTGCTAGTAGTGCATCACAGTGTTAAACACGTCACTTTCTGTTGCCAGTGGGTGGCGCTATTACTATAACTGAATATTGCCATGTAGATGTGTTCTGGGCAGGACTCTTCTCAAACATGTGAAGTTTGGGGCAGATGGGACATTGTATGCCTGAGTTACAACAACTTTTGTTTTGTGGCATTAATCGCATACATTAGCACTTAGCCAAGTGTTGCATGATTTAACGTGTTTCTAGCATGTTTGGTACTTTGTGGCTTATATTTAAATGTGTTTCAGGGAGTGAATTACAGTGCAAAGCATGTAATTTCCTGTTGCCCACAGGTGGCACTATGACTGTAAGTGAATATTGGCATGTAGATGTCTTCAGGCCAGGCCTCTTATAAAACATGTGGAGTTTGGGGCAGATTCGACATTGTATGCCCGAGTTACAACAACTTCCTGTTTCATGGTGAAACATCAAACTTTGTCAGGCCGCCACGGACACGCCCTTAAGCGAAAACTCAAGATCTTCGCAATTTAACGTCGCAAAGGCCTTAAGATTAGACTGACCAAATATGATGTTGATCTGATTAAAGCTCTAGTTTGTTAAGTTCTTTAAAGTACAACGTCTGGAAATGGCAAAAACTTCAAACATTTTGCAGAGAAAACTCAAAATATCTCACTTCCTGTTGGGGTTTCAGATTTTGCACCCAGGGACTTTTTTGAAGGTATTGGGCTTTTACATATGTCTAACGAATTTCATACCTATACATGAAACGTAGTGCGAAGGGCGCTTAATTGAAATTTTGTAGGTGGCGCTATCGAGCCATTTTGCCACACCTAATTCTGAAAACCCATATCAGACGTAATTTTCACCACTTCTGATGCGTGTGCAAAGTTTAATGAGTTTTCGAGCATGTTCAGGCCCTCAAAAATGTGATTCATTTTGGAGAAGAAGAATAATTGACCGAGCAATTACAATAGGGTCCTTACACCATCAGTCCGGGCCCTAATTAATTTCACTGAGCAGTTCTATAGTGTGCTTCTCAGTGTGTCTTTTTGTGATATTTTTACTGGAAACTGAAACAAATGCTGATTAAGAAACATATTTTTTTCATTGCAGGGACAAAGGGCTGTGTTACTCCACGCTGTTTGTGAGCTACTATCTCTTCAGACAGACGGGAGCTGTATAGAGCCGAGAAAACAGAGATCGAAAGAGAGAGAGGAAGGGAATCCCGCATAACAGAGGTGTCTGTGCTGAAAGAGGATCTGTCTGTAGCGTGTGAAGCTGGTGGATCCGTGTGCCAAATCTGAGACATGTGAGGCCTTCGCCTCTTCTAAACGAGCTGTCCGACGTGCAGGCACCTGCTGCCGTCCCACCCAGCAGCCCTAACACACGCACACTGTCTCCCTTATGCCTTGGCCGCCATCTGATCCTTTAGTTGCATGTAATCCTGGACAGACAGTTTATTTTTTTCCTACACACAAATGCATAAAAACCATTACATAAGAAGCCACACTGCTTTCTGTCAAACAGTTATTTTGCATGAAATATGTGCGAATGCTATAACTGGTGCACTGCAGAAATGTGCTTTGACATGCTCAGAACCTGTGTGGCCTCATAATGTTTATAATGACAAGGTGACTTCACAAAGTAAGGTACATTTTTTTGTTTATGTGTGTATTATTTAGCATGCATTAGCATTACTTAACATCTGAATTCTATGTTTGTTTGCGTGTTGTTATGTGTGTATGTTTCAGGTATGTTTGATAGCTGTAACATAAATGCTATATGAATGCTTCAGTGGTAAGGCATGGAAGCATTTAAATATTTCCTCTCCCTGCCAGTCTAACTACAACTTAAGCACATCTCTCTGGCTCTGTTCCAAAACATAGTAAGCTGCCTTGTTGTATACTACTTATGTTTCAGCAGCTTTACATTTTTTTGTTGTTGTTGTTTGTTTTAAATCGTATGGTACGCTGAATGGCTTAGGGATGTGCTCGAAGCCTAATTTTGAATTTGGAAAGGCATGGAAAATGAATAACGCATTCTGTGGACCCCCTTAATGGACATGGTTAGACTTGCTGTGGTAGTCGGTTACATTAAAGTACATCAAATTTCACTTATCATGTGAAGATAGTAAGGAGAGATGACTGACAGGATCATGACAAAGTTTTGGTGCGCAACAGATCCTGAGCCTCATTGACAAATATATTATCTTGTAAAATGCGTGGTCACAACCGCCGCTCCATATACACAGAGTACGCATTATCGATAATTGGAAAGTGAAACTAAAAAGCGAGCGTGCATTCAAAAGCTAGTTCAATACACCGCATATTGATAGCACCTCCCTGATGCTTGCAAATGATGTACAATATAGTATGACAGCTTGTTGCGTGCTGTCTTTGTTATCTTTCTTTTGCGCATGCGGGTCAGTTCAGGACCGCAACACAAACAGTTGCTTTAAATAAATTATATTTATTATGTGCTATGTGTAATGTGTAGTTCTATGTCTGTTTAGTTTTGGTTCTGAGTTCCCTGTGCTTATTAGTTTCCATAGTTCCTAATTTATGCACCTGTTCTGCTTTCCGTTGATTACTCAGCCTGTGTGTTTAAGCCTTCAGTTCATTCAGTTCTTTGTTCGGTCTCATTTATGTTTATTGTTTGTGGTTGCTTTTCCTGAGAGTTGTCTCCTGTTATTTTCATGAAGTTTTGTAATTAAAGATTATTCTAGCTGGATTGTATCATTGTGCACTTCATTGCAGCCACTCACTATTGACAAAGGACCGAACCCTAACAGAAGATTTGTTTTTTTTTGGTTTTTTTGGGGGTTTTTTAGTGAGGACTGAGCCAACCATCGCCCCAGAGCCCAAGCCCCACAAAGAGTCTGACCAGGTGTGTGAGCCGGCAACACCAGTGGGCATGCTCGTGCAGTACGAGGGCATGGAATAGAGCCCCGCCCACACTCCCAAAGCTGAGGGTGAGCTGCATATGGCCTCTCCTCTGGGAATCATATTGAGGAATTGGAAGTGGCTATTTTCCTGAATCTCCCATCTCCACTGGTCCCGCCCAGCTCAAAGTCTCCTGTGTCTCCGTTGGACCTGCCCAGCTCAAAGTCTACCTGTGTCCAGAGATCCCACAGAGCCTCCCTCTCCCACCACCTCTCCTAATGACAGCCAGTTCCTCGGCTCCACCTCCACTGTTTCCCTTCAGTCCCTTGGCTCCTCCTCTGATGCCACTCTACTGTGTGGATTTGCCTTGGGACTTCAGGTCTCCAACTTCACCTAGTCAAGGGGATCCCCTGGCTCCCGGTGTCGCATGGTCTCATTGGCTCTCCGTCTGTCGTCCACCTGCCAGGTCTTCACCATGGCTCCTCCCTCTGTCAACTCTGCCATGGGCTTTTGTCCTGGCTGTGGTCTGGGTCCACCGTCTGGCTCCTCCTGCTCCTGGCTCCTCCCACAATCATCACCGCCCTGTTCTCTCCCTCTGTCATCTCCTCTGGTGTCCTACACTTTGCCTGCTACACATCCTCCTCCAGAGCCCCCTCACTCCCTTCCTCCTCGGTTGGACTCGTTAAGGTGCGGGGACGTGCCTTTCCGGGAGGGGGGACTAATGTAACGTGTAGTTCTATGTCTGTTTAGTTTAATTGTGTTTTGGTTCTGTTTTCCCACTGACCCGTGACACTGTGTTAGCTGTTAATTTGAACTAAAATATATAAGATTAGCTGGTTCCATGGCCACCACTATGTTTATGAGTGAAATAGTTGGAACCACTTAATTTTTATGAGTAATTAGTTCAAAGTAGTTTGCTGGTTCAATGTAATTTAATTAGAAGTTACTCAAAAGATTGACGCAAACTTTTTTGTTGATGTCATTCCATTGCTAAGCTAAAAAAATATATATATATAAAATAAAATGAATGGATTATATTTAATTGAACTTGTTGCAATGCATTATGGGATAACCTTCTCCTCAAAGGATACATGTGATTTTGTTTTAGAGCTGTGGCATGCTGGGCTGTGCACATATACTCAGGACTTACAGGAGCTGTTGGTTTATTTGGACACATGTTTGAGTCTGACCTTGGTCATGTCTATTTCTAACACAGTATCTCATCACTACTTTCCTTTCCTCATTGTAAAGGCCAAAAACAAAATGACATATAAAAATTTGATCATAAAATGGTATTTTAGAAGCCAGCATAATGTCGCTGTCTATCTATTGAAATAGCATTTGCCTACAATGCCTTAAAATGCTAAGGTAAGTCAGCTCAGTGGGTTTTGGAGCAGGGTCTCTCTTAAATTTCTCCCATTCTGTATGTATGTGTGGACACAGGACGTGCCTCAGTGGCCTCAGAGCCAATGGAGTTTCCCCTCCAAATAGCCCCTCACCCCCACCTCCAACCCTCTTTCCCAAACTGTGGAAAATCTGACCGTTTTGCTCCAGGGATTCTCCACTGTCAAACAGTAACGATGTAACATTACAGTTCTTCCCCATTCATTTTTATTTTTTGCTCATTTTTCATTCCCTCTGAATGGAACAAGGTTATCTGTGCTCCATTACCTGAGGTTCCCCTTACACCCTCTTTACAATGACAGCGAGAAACACATGGTTTCCACAAAAATATGAAGCAGTACAACTGTTTGCAACAGTAATAATAATACAAAATGTTTCTTGAACAGCAAATCAGCATATTATAATGATTTCTGAAGGATCATGTGACTGGAGTATGCTGAAAATATAGCTTTGCATCACAGGAATAAATTACATTTTAAAATATATTGTAGAAAACAGATATTTAAAATTGTAATAATTTTAATATTAAACAAATGCCTTGGTGGGCATAAGAGAATACTTTCATTAAAAAAAAAAAAAAAAAAAAACCCTAACTTTTAAACAGTAGTGTATGTTTTTTCCTACATGTATTCTTTTGTGTTCCACAGAACAATGAAATGCATACAAGGTTTGGGCCATGAAGATGAGAAAATAATGACAGAATTTTTATTTTTGTGTGAACAAGCCTTTTAAACAACAATAAACACAGTTTCTATTAGTGTTATAGTTATCTGTTTCCTTTGTGTTATAGTTAGTTTCATTATTTAATAAATGTTTATGCACTGTATTTTGGTTTCACGTGTCCTTCTTTATGTTCCCCTTCCTGGTGAATTTAAAATAGAGGTTTGTAACAATAGATGAGGAGAATTTTGTTGTGGAAATTGAAAAACATCCAATATTATGAGACTAATCCCTCAAGTTCCACAATGAACACCATAAAAATCTCTGTCTAAAGTAGTATCACAGAAGTCATGAAAATACAAAATAGGCTCTATGTGTATTTTAGTTTTACTCAGTGAACTTTTGTTCACACACTGCTCTGATTATCTGTTATTTAGTTTCGTCATGCAACATTTTTGCATTCGTTGTGGACTGAAAAAAAAAAAAAAAAAAAATCGCTTGTCACTGGAATCTTGCCACTTTACACCTACACTGAGAACCACTAAACAGCTCTGTTGATTATAATGGAAGCAGTAGTTTTCTAGCAACGTGCTGCATGCTTGCATTGGAGACGGTGTTACTGTGTGCGAAGATTCCCAGAATCCATTCTAGCAGCTTCAGGCAGCGGATCCAGCATGCGGCAGGAGATGAATCATAACATCGGGAAACAGTTGTTAGATATAAATTCTAATAAGGCCATATAAAAGCACATGGAGCAAGTATTAGAGGCATGCAGTGGGGAACAGCGGCCAGAGAGTGTGGGACCAGGATGGAGAGAGAGGTAAAAGAGAGGTCAGTGGGAGGAGAACAGGCTGTAGATTGGGATGAAGACGAAGTTTGTGGGGCTCTAAATGGAAGAAAGATGGAGAGGGAGAGTGAATGCAAAGTCTGAGAGGAAGACACTGCAAAAACATTATTTAAATTTTATCTGGTTTTCCAGTACAAATATCTAAACACTCTCAAATTAAGATGCATTTACTTGAGAAGCAAAACAACATAAGTCTAGATAACAAATCTTATTTTCTGAAATCAAAAATAAGTGATTTTACGCTCAAAATAAACTTAATTTGAAGGGAAAACATGTTTATTTTTCTTACCCCATTGGCAGAATCCACTTTTCAAGAGCTACATCAAATGGCTCTTTCGGACTACAATGCATTTTTTTTCCCGGAACCTGTGAAGTCACAATGTTACTCATTTAAATAATCTCCGCCCACTGAATCTGCAAAAAAGGGGGCGCTGTGCTAGAGAAGATGAAGAGTGTTGGGTCTGAATTGGCTCGAATTGGTTTTAAATTGATGCCATCCTTAATTATTTACACCAGAGCAGAACTTGCTGTTATGAAGGGCCGTGACATTTCCCGAACACGCGCTAAGCAGTACCAATCACAACACACTGGGCCAGCTAACCAATCACAGCACATTTCGTATTTCAGAAACAGGAACTAAACGGCACGTTAGAGACAGACTGGGGAGAGAGGATAATGTAAAATATGTGAAAAATAATGCATTTTTTGAACAACCAAGTATGAAAATATATTCTAGTACACCTAAAAACAAAATCAAGACTTTGTAAAAGGGCATAATAGGACCCCTTTAATGTTTCAGAAAACAAGACATGATATCTTAAAGGGTTAGTTCACCCCAAAATGAAAATTCTGTCATTAATTACTCAACCTCATGTTGTTCCAAACTCGTAACTTAAAGGACCCTTGGAGACTCCAAAAGGATACCACAAAGTACTTCTACCTGGCAGTCAAAGCGGCATTACGTCACGAAAGTGCGGACTCAGAGGAAGATCATGAGGGTTTAGGGTGCAATTTGGGATAGGGCTCAAATAACCAAATGATATAAGGAGTCCATATAATTCTATTATATAATAAATGTATGCACACCAAAGAACCTGTGAAAAAAATTTAAAAATTACAGAAAAAAATACAGAATTACAGAATTCAGTGTAGGCTATAGTATGTCTACAGACCAACAGCTTGTTTTCATTTTAGATGAGTCAAGCTGCGATACCGAACAGGACCACATGGAGATGCCAAAAAACTAAATCAACCGCCTTTTCCTGACTGCATAAACCAGGGGTCCCCAAACTATGGCCCGCCCCCACATTTGGACCGGCCCTCTGAACAAGCCAAAGATGTATTTTGTTTTAATCATATTATATCTGTATTTGCTTATAAAAGGTTAACTATTACAATTTACCTTAGTTATTAAATAATTATTAACGTAGCGTAGCCAGATTATTTGTTAGATTCACCCACCAATAGATTCGTACATTCAACATAACGTTCCATCGTGATCGAGCAGGTGCTACCGACCTATGGCAGGTGCGCGCAAGCCAGCAAGAAAATTCAAAGAGACAACAAAATGGCCAAACGGTTTGGAAAGAGAAAAGATGATTTACAATGCAGGGTATTTAACCCAAAGGGGACAAGTGATTATTTTTTGTTCAATGCAAAGAAATGGCTGTCAAGTGTCTGTGTTCAAAGAATACAATCTGCACCGAGTCTCTGACACTATGAAACCCGCCGCATAGACAAGTATGTGAGATTGCAAGGCCAAATGAGAGCTGACAAAGTGTCGAAGCTAAAAAGTGGCTCAGCAGAATACATTTGTACGCCAAACCTAGTTGAACCAGTCATCCGTTCGAGCTAGCCTTCAGGTAGCTAAACTGATTGCAACCAGCAGTAGGCCATTCAGTGATGGTGAGTTCGTCAAGAAATGTATGAATGCTGTTGCGGAGGAGGTGTGCCCCGATGAGAAAGATATCTTAAATGCGGTGAGTCTGTCCGCAAGTACAATCACCAGACGAATTGAAGAAATGGCGGATTATGTATATGCCCAGCTGAAGGAGAAAGTGAAAGAATTTGAATTTTTTACATTAGCACTGGATGAGAGCAATGATGTTCAGGACACAGCACAGCTGCTAATTTTTCTTCGCTGAGTTAACTCAAACTTTGAAGTGCCCGAGGAGCTGGCAGCCCTACAAAGTCTCAAAGGTACTACGACAGGGGAGGATATGGTTTCACTTTATTTTGAAGGTCCCTTTAACACATTCTGTTGACTGTAAGTAACATTGCACCTACGTGTCTACTAACTCTCTTTAGAGTGTTAGTAGAGTATTAGTAGACTGGTAGGGTTAGGGTTAGAATAAGTTGACATGAACTTGCAGTTACTTATAGTCAGTAGAATGTCTGTTGGGGCACCATCACAATAAAGTATTAGCAGATATTGAAAAGACAGTCTACTAATACTCTAATGAGAGTTAGTTAACATGTAGTTGCAAAGTTACTTATAGTCAACAGAATGTTCAAAAGGGACCATCAAAATAAAGTGTGACCGAGGATATTTTTGGTAAAGTGTGCCAAACAATGGGAGAATTGGATCTAGACTGGTCTAAGCGTCACGACTGACGGGACTTCTAGTATGGTTGGTGCATCGAGAGGGCTAATAGGACGCATGAATAGAGAAATGGAGGAAAGATGTCTCATTCCCCCATTAGAAGTCCACTGCCTGGTTCACCAGCAAGCACTGTGCTGCAAAGTGGGAATCGGTCATGAAGGTGGTGGTGTCATGCATAAACTTCATCAGAGCAAATGGACTTAAACACAGGCAGTTCCAAGCCTAGAGTCTGCTCATGGAGATGTGCTTTACCACACTGAAGTCCGACGGTTAAGCCAGGGGAGAGTTTTGAGGCGCTTTTACGAGCTGCTACCTGAAATCAATGCTTTTCTTCTGACAAAGGGCAAAACTGTCCCAGAACTGATTGACACAGAATGGAAATGGGACCTTGCCTTTTTAACAGATGTGACAGAAATTTTGAACAGCCTCAACTTGCAGCTCCAAGGCAAGGGGAAACTAATATGTGACATGTATTCCCACATAAAAGCATTTGAAGTGAAACTAGCACTGCTTGCAGGACATGTGCAAAAGCAAGACCCATCTCCTTGTTACCCAAAGCCTCTCAGCTGAGAAACCAGTGGCCCCATTCCCAGCTGAAAAGTCCATGGAAGCGCTGGAAATGCTGAAGGCGAAGTTTGATATGCGATTCGAAATTTGCCTTTTCCAGAACCCCTTTGCTGCCGACATTGACAAAGCCCTGCCTTCTTATCAGTTTGAGTTGGCTGAGTTACAGAACTGTGATGTTCTGAAAGACGCATTTAAGCCCAACACTCTCACTGAATTCTACGCTGCCCTTCCTAACGAGACATACCCAAACATCAAAAGGCATGCAATGAAGATGTGCACGCTTTTTTGGCAGCATGTATATCTGTGAGCAAACCTTTTCACGCATGAAACTGATGAACAAGACTTACTGATGAATATTTGCATCAGTCTTTGGCTGTTCACACAGCAGCATAATACGGTTGTCAGTCCTGTATTTGAGTCGGTTACGTTCACACAGAGTACAGTTATCTACGGGAGTGACAACCGCATTCTATAACCGAACTCACACCAGTAAATTTTCAGTCGGCCTGAAACTAATCAAGTGTGTCACCCAGAGACTGACAGAAACTTTAACCCAGTGTTACAGTACTGTTTTTTTTTACAGCTCATGGCAATACAAGCAGCATAAATCTGGCAATTGAGATATTCATGCTTTCGTTTCTCAGTTGTATCATCTTAGCGGTGTGGGAAGTTCACTCCGATTACTAAGCACTGGACTTGCCAGAAACAAGGCTGCTGATGCTGCATAGTGAATCATTTGCATAAGTTTGCAACTTTTCTGAATGACTTTAGCAAAAATATGCACTCATGCAAGTCCTAGAGTCACTTATAAGATCATTTCCCTTCCCTGCCTTCACATCAACTTATAGGCCTACACAGAAATGCAAAAGATGATTAGTGTCAACATAGAGGAAGGGTTTGTGGTTTTTGCGCAGAATGGATGAAAGAGACGAGAAATGACGATGAAACACTGGTCGAGGAAACATGAGAAGAAGTTTCTTACTTTTGGCTCCACCTTTACACTGTTTCTCCCCTTTGCTCTGTTTTGCAATTTCAATGGCTTTTGCTCATCAATAGTCTGCACAATGTGCACAGTGGTCATGTAGATTTCAAATCAGTTTGAAATTTGTCACGGCGTGTGCAAAGTGTGTTGGAGATGGACATGTGCTGTGGGTTTTAAATCGCAGACAAACATGAAAGGCAGATGAGCTTCAGTCTGTTAATGTGTGCTTGGCTTGTAGCAGTTGTTCTCAACTGATTTTGCTCCAGGAGCCTGATTTTACATCGGATATAGTACTAAAATTAATCAAACATTATAATTAAATTTACATAAACTGCAAAAGTTCAAAAATATGCAAAATGACTAACATGACAGAGGCTGAATAGGGAAAATGGACCATTTTGTTTTCTAAATGTCTCTTGAATTTTGATGGTTTTATGCTCTTGGCAGCCAATAATTCACCACACAAAAAAACACTGTGGTCGGCATGAAGTATGTTTATTCTTGCTGAAAGTGAACCCATATTTAATGTCATTTTGTTGATGGTGTTTGGAGATGAGGGCATGTCACGCAACCAGGGTTAATAGTTAAAGCTGCAGTCCATAACTTTTTTGGTTAAAAATGATCCAAAATCAATTTTTGAGCAAGTACATAATCAGCCAGTGTTCAAAACACTGTGGTTTTCCTTAAGTGTTCTCCTTATCTTAGACCGATTCACAATGGTAAGCTTGTAATAATGTTTTCTAATTTGATTGATTCGGATTGGTTTCCATGGGAAATATGAGCTTGCCACCGCTTGTCTTTGCGTCATTACGTCACGTCTGTTTACATAACGAAGGAGTCCCAGCTAGTCGGCTATATCGCATGTGAGGAAGCTGCTGGTAGTGGATCATTTATAGCCTTTTCTCTTGTAATCCAGAAAGGTCCAAAGGACATTCATCAGTGACAACTTAAGATTCACTTGTTGTCAAAAGCAAAAGACTTCGGACTGCGGAGTGGCTACAGAAATTGAAATCTACAGGTATTCAGTGTGTATTAGACACTAAATACACAGTCACACAATGCTGATGTTGTTAACATTAATAATTTAAGAAAGTATAACAATAATAATATGCATGTTTTGACATGATCTGAGCTAAGTGATTGTTAGATTTGATTACCACTGGCAGCGTAATTTATTGTTATGCTTTTTTTTTTTTTTTTTTTTTTCTTTTTTTTCTCAGTTGATCAGAACAAAAGTGGCAGATTTGTTACTTACTTGTTCAGATGACATTTCCCAGTGAAAATTCTTATTTTGGTCATACTTCCAAGACGTAGAATCTGTGATTCTGAAGTACAGAATCCACACATAAAAAAGATGGACATTGCACCTTCACTCTCTTCCATTGTAGTAACTGAAGCCGCCAGCGTGCCAAAATGGCGCTGACATCTTGAGTCTCGAGTCTGCGCAGTAGTGAACTTGGGCCCTGTCCCAAATGGCACACTCCTATGCACTTTCGGTCTTATGGACTTACAATGGCTGCCACGTGCGCATGTCCGTTAAGTCCACGAGACCGTAGGGTGTCCCATTTGTCAATTTTAGGCTTCAGAAGGGTGCTCGCGAGCGCCCCCTTTGTGGCCGATATGCGCCCTCGATGCGCACTTTTGCTGAGCCCGCATTGGTGCGAGCTCCGCGGCAGACTTCTTCCCGACAGTCAAAGTGACGTTATGTCACGAAAGTGCGGACTCGTAGGAAGGCCGTGAGTGTTTAGGGTGCCATTTGGGACAGGGCCTTGGAGTGGAGCTGCGATATCAAGGTCCCACCCACACTCCCGCAGAATCGGTTAATACTTCAGAACAACTCATTATGTCAATGTGAAATAAACCGTTCTGGAAATGTAGATATTAAAGTTGAAGCTCCAATCTCCTCCCGAAGATCCAGAAAAAAGTCAGTTGGTGCCTCAGTGACTACTTCACTCAGAGAAGCTGTCAATCTCAGCTGTCAATCATGACATCAAAACCCGTGTTTTTATAGCATCAAATAACTAACTAAAAACAAACTTATTTAAAGAATGAACACTTGAACTAACACCAGCGTGATAAAAACTGCCTAAAATGACAGAAACCATCTTTGGAAAAAAAAAATATTTGACGTGTAATTTGATAGTTTAGTTTGTCTCATGTCCCATTACATTACATGGAGAGGTCCTCTTCAGCACTGAAGTGATCTCAGACCCTTTCTTGTTCACATCACAACTTCATAAGAACTCAGACCCCGGCTTTCTGTGTTTTCAGTAACACTGCCGCATCTCTCCAATAGTGAAAGGCAAAAAATATAGAAAAAAATAAGCAGTGGATAACTGATCAGAAGTTTATCACATCACACGACTGGCTCAACCTAATCAACCTCATTTGATACTGTAATCTTTATGTCTGCTGTAAATCTTTTGTAGCTCAGAAAATAATAATAATAATAATAATAATAATAACACTTCACAATGAGGTCATATTAATTACCTTTGGTTATTATTTTAGGTATCATGAATTAACAGCATTTATATTAGGGGTGTGCATCTGATATCCGATCACCTCGTATTGTCAGAGCTTCAGTCCGAGTTTGAGTCTTGGCTTGGGGACATTTTTCGAACCTAATAAATAAATATTTAAACATCTTCTAATTAAAAAAAAAAAAAAAAAATACTAAATGTTTAATAAAAGAAAATAAAGGGTTTTTTTTTTTTTTTCCCAAAGGAACTTTGTGTAGAGTTATGTCAAGACAATCATCTCAAACTCAAATTATATTATTATATTATATAATTATAATTATTATATAATTAAATTAGAGAACATGGAAGTTGAAACAAAATATTAAACGGCTGAATATTGCTAAAACAACTTTTTCTATGCACACACACACACACACACACACACACACCAAAAACTATGGAACTTGTTACTATATAAAAATATAAACGGAAAGGGTTAGTAAATGTTGACATTTACCAGCCTTTAGTTTATGTTAAGTGTAGCAAAGGAATGCGCTATTTTATATAGCAAATATATTAAGCATTCCCCAGAACGCAATCACGAATGGACCTTGTTTTCAGCAGTGACGGAAAAGACAGGTAAAGACAGCAGGTATGGCAAGCCTGCAGGTACACTTGTCGAAACGAAACGCAAAGTGGACTGGGACCTCGATGCTTTCACATATCATGAAGAAAATAAACCACAAATGGACCCACAAACGAACCGGAGGTGGTCTGAGTATGGTTTGCTTTTGGGTCATTTTAGGGGGGTCTGAGATTACTTGGTTTGTTCACATATACACACTAAACCGCTCCAAAAGCGTTTGGGGGGGCTCAAACAAACTAGGTGGGACAACACCTTTAAACTAAACACATGAAAAGCATTTTTGCTACCTGAAATAAAATAAATGTTAAAGGGGATATATATATATATATATATATATATATATATAAGAATTCTCCTGCAAAGGTATTTCCAACTTCTTTTTACTTCTCAGCAAAGAACAAAAAAAAAAAAGCTTTGCCATAACTATATATCAGGGCATTGAATCACTTTCAGTCTCTTGTACTTTACGTGTGAACGAGTGCGAGCACGAGTTAATAAGTTGCTGGCTACAGTTCACTTAACGGCCACCGGTGGCCATAAGGGTTACTGAATTCTTCATATAGCCCTTTTAACTGAAATAAATAAATGCCTTTTCTATGTAAACAAAAGAAAAGTGTTCTCTCTTCCCTTTAAAAAGTTTCATTTAATTTGTGATCCTAACAACGCATGATTAATTGATTAGTTGCATTTTAAAATTTGGATTTAGCATAGTTTTTAACCACCGTGAACCACATTACCACTGGCTTAATGTGTTGGATTGAAGATGTTACTCCTTAGGATTCTACCATTTGGATCATCTGTAACATGAGAAAAAGCCTGAAAGCCACTGTGGTTGAGTTCTCTCTCTCCCCATTTTCTTTCTAGCTTCCCTCTTTGCCTCATTTCCTCAACATCCCGTGCCCCCTTGTTTGCCCAAGCCAATTTCAGCATAAGTGAGAGAATGGAAAAACTGATTGCTCTTTCTCTCTGTCTAAATTCTCATTTCAGCTATGATGAATATAACATGTCGGAAATGATGAAATCTAAGTGAACATGAAAAGTCTGGTGGCAAAAAAAAAAGTATTAAAAAAAAAGCATCTGTTAAAATATAGTTGCAAAAGTTGTAGAGTTTGAGAGGATCTGAACTCAATGACACGACCTGCTAGAAAACACACTTCCTTTCCTAATCGCTCAGAATTGTTTAAATGGTAGTGTTCTGTAATATACATTCAACTCATCATTATTACTAGTGCTGTTTTCCATATCCTACCAGATCCTTCTGATTCCTTAATGTCCCCTGAACAAGGCTTCACACCATGGGTGAATTCCCTGCCTGCTCATCTCTGCATTGTGCTCTGCCTAAACCTTCAAGAGAGATCTCTCCAGCAGGCCTGTTTGCAGCTGGTTCCTTTTTCTTGTGATCAGCACCTCTTATAGAGTGCAAAAGTCAGGTTCCGGAAGTAAAACTGCCATTCATTTTCCCTATAGGGGAATTCATTTTTAACAATAATAACTTATGAACCTTTAAAGACAGACCAACTCTAAGTTAATTGATGGTGTATGCTTTTGTTGAAGACGTCAACCCATATTACTTCAACTTGCTGCAGTCCGTAACTCTTTTAGTTAAAATCAATTTTTGAGCAAGTACATAACCAGCCAGTGTTCACAACTGTCTCCTTACCAGTGTTGGGTGTAATGAGTTACTGTAATTAAATTACTTATCCACGTAAAAAGTAAAGTAATTTTATTAATTACTGTTCATTTTTAGGTCATTTAATTACAGTTACTTTTCATGTACTTGCGTTACATACTGTAAATTAGTTCAACAGTTCTGTTTAAATCAATATTGAATTTAAAATCTAAATTTGTTGTCTAAAGGTAAAAGTGAACGCTGCCTGTTTAAAATCGTTAGCTGTAGTGCAGCTGCGCGTGAGTTCGCAGCTTCGCACCAGTTGTCTGTCTGAAGATGTCGGCAGAAGCGAGTGGCTGTTTTGCAGAATGGAAATATTCCAATTACTTAACTTTTTTGACACAGGTAGGCAAGAACATTTCGGTAAAATGTAAGCTATGTCTAAAGGAGAAAAAACTACTCGCGCGCTCTCTGAGAGACGGTCTTCAGTCAGCGCGCTCTCGACCAAAGCGCACACACATAGCCGCCTCTCGCGAGTGTCAGATTTTCGCGGTTTATTACACATAAACATTCAAATACACACACAGTTATGTCAAAATGCCCGTCTTGGCGTATATTCGCGTTGGTTATGTGAATGTGAACAGCATGTGTAACAGCATATTGTCTCCGTCCATTAGGTCTTAGTGACAGCAGCCTTTAAAACGTGCTACTGTCTACTATTGATTATTATAAATGATTAACAACAAAAGAAAAGCTTTAATAAGGATTAATCTATATTTAATCTATACAGTTATGACTATGCAGAGGTATTTTATATTTGATTAATCAATTTCTGTGGTATTTTTACTTACTACTATTAGACCTACCTGAAAAAATATTTTTTTGTTTTATTTGTATCTTTAAATATTTTTGCCATGGTATCGACTTTGGTATCGAGTATTGTGCACTTTTGGTGGTATCGGTACCGACTACTAGATTTTTGGTATAGTGACATCCCTATTTGTTACTAAAAAATTTTTAAGTATTATAGTATGTTTTAAAAAAAGCTAAAATGTTTTAAAAAGCTATAAAAGGCTAAACTATTTCATGTTTGACTCATATTTAAATGATTAAAAGAGTTTCCTTTCTATTGTCTATCCGGTCAAGCTTTATAGGGATTTTAAGAATTAATTAGTAATGAGTTGAATTACTTATTGAGTAATCAAATTACTTTTCAAATTAGAAAAGTATTTTAAATACAACTTTGATGATGTAATTAGTAATTAATTACTTTTTTTTAAATAACTTACCCAACACTGCTCCTTACCTTAGCCTGATTCACAATGGTAAGCTTGTAAAAATGTTTTCTAATTTGGGTGGTACTGGTAGGTTTCCACGGGAAATTCGAGCATGCCGCCGTTCGTCTTTGCGTCATTACGCCACGTCTGTTTACAATAAAGAAGGAGTCCCAGCTAGTAGGCTATATCCCATGTGAGGATGCTGCAGGTGACGGATCATTTATAGCAGGGGTGTCCAAACTCAGTCCTGGAGGGCTGCTGTCCTGCAGAGTTTAGCTCCATCCAGCTCCAAAACACCTGCCTGGAAGTTTCTATATGCCTGGTTAGATCTTGATTAGCTGGTTCAGGTGTGTTTAATTGGGGTTGGAGCTAAACTCTGCAGGACAGTGGCTCTCCAGGACCGAGTGTGGACACCCCTGATTTATAGCCTTTTCTCACTGCAGCTGGAATAATTAAACTTATCATTTTGATGGCGGATTGTATGGTATGACAAATTAACATTAGAGATTAGACTCTACTGTAATCTACTGAAATCTAAAGCTAACACTAATACACAACAAATACACGTAGTCACGCAATGCTGACGTTGTTAACATTAACAATTTGAGAACAAATAACAATAATAATAATTTGCACGGTTTGATGTGATATGAGCTAAGTGATCGTTAGATTTAATCACCATTGGTAGCACGATTTATTGTAATGCTTTTTGCAAATAACTGCAATTGCAGGTTTCAAACAGAGACAAAGAGGCAAAATTTACGGACTGCAGCTTCAAATAATTGTTCAACAGCTGAATAACCACTGAAAAACTACATAATCCATGATTCTGCAAAGAAATCTCCACCAATCAGAGAACTGAAACAAGCAAATTGCACACACCAAAAATAACTAACAAGTACAGGACTTTCTACTGCCAATACATACACGACACACTGCTGTGAGCAAGAAAGACATGCTGCTGCTGCTGTACAATATAGAGTACATGAATTATCCATAGCAGATCTATACAGGTGGAGCTGGGGAGGGCTGGAGGGTTTCTGAAAGCACGCTGCAACTGCTACAGCAAATGTTGAACAGCAAATACAAAAACTGAATTGAACACTAGTAGTAATAAACACCAACAACTGGTTGCTCACCTGGTACCGCATTGCACTTGAAATGCGAAGTGCACGGTACGCACGGGTACAAGTCCTGTCATAATAAACAAGCTCATTGACTTGTAGAAGCAATCTATAATGGCATGGTTGCTACAGCATTGCTTTTATTAACACTATATCTGTTAGGTTTAGATAGGGATTAGTGTAGATGGTACAAGTACTTTTTAAACGCAATACAGCATTAACAATTTAGTGCCACCTACCGGACATTTAATTTTAGAATTTATGCGATACGTACAACATCTAACATAATAAACCAATGGCGTGCACGGGGAACGGGGGAGGGGCAATTAAAGTGGCCCCTGCCCCTTTAATCGCTAATAGTAAAGTGACCTTTTGGTTGTGTTGCGGTTCTGAGGGGGGACCCTCCCCATTCACATTCATCTGTTTTAGGTAAAACTGGACATTGCATTTGGAAAGTGTTGCAAAATGTGCAAGATGCAATGTAATGTCATTTGAAGAAATGTCGCCACAGTCACCTTTATTAGCCTGGTTTGGACGTGGACATCATTGCACATGCTGCGTAAAGTGATTTCATCACAAAATTAGAGACCCTCACCACAACGAATTCTGATCTCTAGTGTTACTGTAAAAGCATTTGCGAGAAATGTTAAAGATGAAGTGTGTATTTTCTGAAGATTTCTTTTAAAAAAAAAAAAAGCTCCATGTGCTTTTCTTCTTATCAGGTTTCTTTCTTCCTCTTAATCAAAACAAAGGTGATTTGTGACAAATATTAATCTAGACAAGCTGTCACAACGTTTTTTCTCTATTCATTTCTGTCCTTTTCCTTTGTTTGGAGTAGCTTCCCAAAGGCCTTTCCAGGATGTTCTGCACCATTCACAGAAGACACTGCTTGCCCTGTGCATCGCTGCTCTATATCTCTCAAACATAAACAGAGAAATTACATCACTGGCCAGTGACACAGAGATCAGGACTGTTTTTGCAGAGCAGCAAGGCACTCGTTCACCCTGCCTTCAGGAAACCGCCAGACAGAGAGGACAAAACTTATCTTTACTGTGGGGGCTGACTTTTGCAGACCCCATCAGCACAGAACGCTAAAAGTTGTTCCACAAATAATGTCCCATGCTAAATAACCTGACAATCTCTCTAAAGGGTTGTGTTGTTGATTTTAGCAGATGTGCCCTTTTCCCTTCTCCACAGCTGAATCTCTTTGGCAAAAACACACGTATATACACGCACAGAGAAACATTGCATCACAAAGGTTCTCCTTTCTTCCAAATACTGAGTGAGGGAGGGAAGAAAAACACAAGGGGATGATGTAAAGATATCACAGCGCACCATGTTGTCTTCATTCCTCATGGTGTACATCAGATCAGATGAGGCTGAGGCAATCGCATAGAAAAAAAGAAGGAAAAAAAACAATTACTGAGCCTCGACAATGTGTTTGAAGCCCACTTCTGTTGGTCATAAATGATTATACTGATCATTAGTGTGAAAGGAACATTTTAAAAGCTGCTAATTAAGTCGACTTGAACACAACATGTTTGTTATTGTTGGTCAGCATGTGGGAATTTCAGCAGGGTTGTAGAGATTTGGTGATTTAAGTTTAGTTTGAACAAAGGAAAAGGTCCCACTTTTTGTTAGGTGGCTTTAACTACTATGCACTTACATCAAAAATTAATGTACTTATTGTGTTCATATTGTATTGCAAAACACTTTTGCTGCTATTGAGGTGGATACATGTAAGGTTAGGGACAGGTTTGGTGGTATGGGTAGGTTTAAGGGTAGGGTTAAGGTGTAAGGGAAGGTCAATAGTGTAATTATAAATGTAATTACAGAAATTAATTGCAGGTATTTTTTTTTTTAAATATAAGTACAATGTTAAAAACGTACACAATAAGTGCATTGTATCAAAAGATTCATTTTAATGTAAGTACATAGTAGTTAAGGCCACTTAAAGTGGTGGTTCATTGCGATTTCACTTTTTTAACTTTAGTTAGTGTGTAATGTTGCTGCTTGAGCACAAACAGTATCTGCAAAGTTACAGCGCTGAAAGTTCAATGCAAACGGAGATATTGTCTTTTAAAGAATTCTCTGTTTAAGGACTACAACAAACGGCTGGTAGGGACTACAACAAGCCTCTTCCCGGGTTGGTGACATCACTAACCCTAAAATTTACATAAACCCTGCCACCCAGAACACAAGAAAGAGGGTGAGGTCATGTTATTACAATACAATACTTAACACAAATGCAATAGCATGTCATAAAAGCAAGATGACAAAATGACAAGTTATAACTGTAATTAAACTAAACTATACCTGTTCTATCTTCATGCAGCATATATTCTCTGGCTCTGTAGGCATCTTACAACAGTTCCCACACGAGCGATTTATAGATTATCATGACAGAATATGCTAATCAATGAGTTTAAGATTAAGTTAACTCCACATCAGCTACATAAATTCATAAACTAACCGTTCAGAAGCATCCTGTTGCATTCAAAATGTTGTCACTTCTTCTTGAGTCTCTCCATCGTTGTCCGACTCCATTTTGAACATAAAAGGCAGAACAGTTTCTACGTGTCTGCGTGAGGTAATGTGAGGCACTGTTAAGTGCTAACACCAGCTCCTGAAACTCCGCCCCCTTTTGAGAGCAGCAGCTCATTTGCATTTAAAGGGACACACACAAAAACTGAGCGTTTTTGCTCATTCTCAAAAAGTGACAATTTTAACATGCTATAAAAAATTATCTGTATTGTATTTTGAGCTACAACTTAATATACACACTCTGGGGACATCAGAGGCTTATTTTACATCTTGTAAAAGTGGCATTATACCACCCTTTTAATATAAAATGGGACCAAGGAAATACATACAGTGGATCAGAAAGAATGGCATCAGGTACTGTTAAATATAGGGCATGTCAGTAGTTTACTTTAATTTTCCAAACTGTAACAAGATATTGCCCTAATAAGGATTTTTTTTTTTTTCTGCTAGCTAGAGCTGGTCAGTACCATGCTTTAATAAAAAAAAAAGGTTTTGGACCTGGTATCTGATTGGTTGAGCAGCGCTCTAAGGCCCTGTTTACACTAGTGCATTTTAAATTGTTTAAAAAAAATGTTTTGTGGATTGTGCTGCCATATTTGGTCTGTATGTGTGCGGTGGGTTATACCAACACAATCTCATGGTAATTCGTAACTATTTTACGTTTTGGCGAATTGGTGGCTAATTTGTATGAATTCGTAAATCTCATTAATACGTTTTCTTATGAACTGCTTACACCCAGTGACCTTCAAGATTACTTTTTTCACATCGTACAAATTTATACGAAATTGCCACCTTTTAAAATTTTTATGTTATGTTACCATATACTGTCTTTCCAACAGGCATTGCAAGTAGTACCATTATTCATAATATTCATAAAATGAACGTTGTGCAACATAAAACAAAATTCTGCATCAACAAATGAAATTAACTGGCTCAAATGCAATCATTCAAAAATACAAACAACACAATTAAAAGACCATCATCATCAATTGTTCCTTGCATTTCATAAGGATGTCACAATCTAATCTGTTTTATTTTTGTTGCATAGATTTCGAAAGGACTTCCTGTTCCAAATGACTCTCCTCAGTGCAATGCCCTCAGTGCTGATGAAACATCTCTGCTGGAGGCTGTGATTTTACAGTCCGGATCATAAGTTTTTCCTTCCCCCTCACTGAGCACTCTCAAAGGATGATGGTAGTTATTTGTCCGTTCTGTGTGAGAGGTGGACCGGACCGCCTGGTGGGTGTTGGGAGGCACTGTGATGGGGCTGGTTTTTCTGGGGATCTGTGCCAGAACTTTCACAATGGGCTCCCTGATGGAGATCCTGATTGCAGATAAATGCAACACGAGCAATAGGGGTGAGGTTGGATGGAAGGGTTTGCCAAAGCTGTGTACAACACATTTCATCTTCTCATGTTGCAATGACCAGCATCTCATCATTGCCTATTGTCTTCAGCAAGCCATCATCATGTCATATCAAGAGCTTTTCTTTTATTCATCGGTGGAGAATGAAATGATTACACAAGTCACGTTCACCTGAGCGTAACACTAACAGAAAGAGGAAAATATTTTTTTTATTTTTTTCTGCTGGCATGATGGGAAGAGGTACATATCCCGGAGATCCGCCTGTATTGCCACCAATTTTCTTTTTTTAACTGTACATTAAACATGTGAATTTGAATAAAAAAAATACATAAGTTTTATGTAAAATATTTTTTTTTCCTTTTCCTGTCTTACATGGGCCACTGTCATTCACTAAAATCCCAAAACTCTTTGGTGGCCTACATTCACATAGAGCTGTGCCTAAAAATCACAGGCCTGGGAAAAGTTATCTATTTATTTTTTATGGGTGGGCCCCCAAACCCAATCTGTAGGTTATGTAAAAGAGGACTTCAGTGGCCCTTGTCACAAGGCCTGGCAGACAGTTTCCAGTTGTACCCTGAACTCATCAATTGCCCTGCATTTACGCAGCTACATAAGTCTGAATTCTACCGCATTTGTTGATGGTTGACTACACTCAGCCTTCCTGAGGCCCTGTGTGTAAAAATGCATGATACATGCAGCATGTCTAACACAGTAAATTGCTGTAGGTAAACTATTCAGTGAACTATTATATGATCTCTGATTTTGATATCGGTGCTCATTGCTGCTTTTCATTGCTTTGTTACACAATTCCAACATTCCAATGATAACTTGGATGAAGGGCCTCCTCTCCGCAGAAGCTTTGGACCATGGCACAGGCGATGATCTAATAAAATTGGGAAAGATTTCAATAGTTGTGTCCAAGGTGAGAGGTCGGTTCCAGCACGTGTGGCTTGCTTGGGCCCACGGGGACAAACCAGGTGGGGAACAGCAACACTCAGTACATTTGAAGTTGTGTCAGCTCAGAAGTGATGTCATCATGACCATAAAAAGGAGAAACACACAGCTGAGCTGCTGGGAGAGATCAGCCCAAAAACCCTTATCTGGGTGATGGTTGTAAGAATATTTGGTAAGACTTTACTTTAAACCTTTATATATAATGCCTTTATATATAATATTAAAAAAGTATTTTTAATCCATTAATTATGCCTTGTAATGCACCTTATAATGCATTGTATGGTTTAAAGAATAATTGTAACCACAGTTATAATACATTATAATACTTATATTACACCTTTAGAAAGTACAATGCATGAAAACACATGACAAACAACCAATTTCAGATGTAACAAGGAATTTTTATATTTTAATAATATTGCTGCATGTGCTTTGAAGCTGTTATTCACTTTTAATTAATATTACATTTAAAGTTAATATACCTTAGATATACTAAATTGCCATTTCATCGTTACAAATGTGTAATTACAAGTTTATTTAAATACATGACATACAGGTTTTAATAGAAATGAAATTAAAGTATATTTTAGTTTACCATAAATGTGTAATGACTTAGTCCAAAGATAATGAAAAGAGGCAAAGGGTTTTAAAATAGAAGCGTAGTTTATTAAACAAAGTAACTCAGGTAATCCAATACAAGTAAACTCAACGAAACAGCGCGCATAGTAGTGTTGTCACGGTACCAACATTCCAGTAGTCGGTACCAATACCATAAAAATTTTACGGTTCTTGGTACCAATTTCGGTACCACAGGAAAATCTGTTGGAACTATTTAACTATTTTATTTAACTATTTTAAAAACATTAAATATGATGGTAATCATACATATAAACATTTGGAGTGTGTGTGTGTGTGTAAGTATATGTAAGTATATATGTGTGCAAGTATATATATATACCTCAATGAAATACATTTTGAAATATAAAAGAATAAATAAACAAAACATCCATTTTGTAACGGACGTGCGTGTTTATTTTAACTATTCCGTCAGTGAAACACTACAGCCTGTAAAACTATGAAATAAATATCAGTAAATAATGGTAACCTAAAAAATAAGAAAGTTAAGTATTATTGTAAAAAATAATATTTTTTACAAATAATAGTCTTATTTCCACACAAAGATGCGTCATACAGCTGCTCTGCTCTTTGAGAGGGATGAGGGACACGAGCAGGAAAGAGACCATTTCTCTTTAATAATATCTTCATGTCATCTCCTGATGTTACAAGCAACTGACACTTGTTGCAAAAGGTGAAGTGCGAGTTTTATCTTCCGCAGGGGCAAGACATTCAGGCTATGTTAGATTTGCGCTGCCAGAGAAAGTGCAACTAAAAATCACCAGCGTGTGTAAAACGCGCTATACAAATCAACTTGACGCGCCTTATCAAGTCTAATAACAAGCACAAACTGTGTTAAATAGAAATTGACGTGCAAGCAAAAAGGTTTCTGTCCTACGGTGTTTTTTCTACTTTGACGGTAAAGAATGCGAATATAATAGGCCTAAAAGCGAACGAAAGGAAGAAACGTTTATAATCCCCTGCGTGAGTGAAGATTTGGGAAAAGAAACAGAGATTCCATGTTCAGTGGAATAACTAATGGAATATTGTTAAATTCTCTGATAATCAGGTGACCAGATCGCGATTTGCAAAACAGAATACAAAGCTTAAATTTATGGACTCACGTACCTCTCTCATTCGGCATGAACCAAAATGTTTCCATGGCTGCGATGTCAAATTTAATTGCTAAACAGTTATTTCTTTTGTAAATAAAACTTTGTGCTTCACTCATGTCATATTCACGTAAATACTGGCACAGCCCTTTCAGGGTACCGAACAACATGCCAACCAATATGCCTATATAGGTCGTTTGTCACTTCCCTGAAATACGACTCATAGGAGCGTTTGCTAAAGCGTTTGCCCCTGTCGACAACAGGATATCGACACTTTCATTTTAATGCATTGTTCCCTTTTATCTGCGTCATATTTCGGGTTTCGCGTAGCTCAATTGACAGAGCATTGCAGTATATAACAATATGCGATCATGTGATCATGCGATCGTGGGTTCGGCCCCAGGGAACGCGTGTGCTCATAAAGTGTATATGCACTATAAATCACTAAGGGTAGGTTTAGGGGTGGGGTGGGTGTAGTCGTAAATAAAAAAAAATGAGTTTTGCTAAATGGAAATAGGACAAATGGTGTAAAAAGTCCACACATTTCATTTAAATGAACACGCATTTTGATTGGTAACGACAGTCATTCGTCATTTCATGACGACAGACATAACACGACACTGTCGTTATTTTTACGTCAGCTAGAGGGCGCATGACGTAAATATAGGTCGTAATAAGGTGCTTGAAAAATTACCTATAGGGTCGTTTTTTTGGAGGACAGTCTGGTACCAAATATACCCGGATACTCAGTACTCCCGGTACTAAAGAAATGCTGGTATCGTCACATTTTCAAAATTTCAGTACCAACTTGGTACCGAAGTACCGGTACTTTGGACAACACTAGCGGATAGTACAAACAATACCGGACAATGAACTGAAGACAATGAAGAACTTAAATACACAAAGATAATGAACAGAAATACAAACAGGTGTGATTGTTAAATGAATATTCATGGCAACTAAGGACTGGCGAGAACAAAAGAACACAGGAAACAGGAAACAGAGAAAAGTAAAACAGGCAGAACATGACAAAATACTTGTCAGTACTGTTTACTGTTGTAGACTGTTTAATCATATTTCATAGACAATAGAATTATGAAATTACATATAAAGATGTACTTAAGTCCTACTTAAGTGGGGCAAAAACTTTCTATCGTTCAGCTAATTGACCCTTCGCAAAGACCCACCCCCCTTAATTACTGTTGCTTTGTCCGACAAGCCATGGCGCTGTCACTCCACACAGAGTGAAAAATACATCGCGGAGCAAAGAGGACACTGACAACACATCAACAGACAAGACAGAGCAGGTTACTTATGATATGAAACAAACTCCCAGCTTTCAAATTGTGTTATTTTTTTTAAAGAAATTCGAACAATAAAACCCATTTTGTGGCTCTTTAATATGTTGTGACAGATCGCTGTAGCGCCTCAGCTCAAGCAGCTCGTGAACCGATCATCTCTTCCTACTAGTTCATTTATAGCATCAAATAAACATGAATGAACATGAGAATAAATGTTGTTTCAAACGTGGAAAGACGTCAGTACATTTTTAAGTTCAAGTCCACCGAGGTTAATATTCTAACTCCTGACTGCTTTGTCGGATAAAATGGCGGATTCAGCGTTATGATTGGTTAGATCACTTGTCAGGCTGCTGTCACTTTAGGACCTGACGCACGATATTGACACGCATCTGATTTCTCTTCCAGCTATACTGAAGACACAACCGATTAAGCATCAATATACTCACCAAGACAGGCAAGGCGGTTCTTTTTCATGTTTTTTTTTCATAACTCTTTTTCACTTCTTTTCTCATTCATGCATGTTTCACGGCTGTCTTAACATACCACGATGTACACGATACAGCGAATTTTATCATTCATATCAAATATCATTAGATATAAATTCTATCATTCAATTTTTTTAGGAAGTAACGCAATATTGTAATGCATTACTTTTAAAAGTAACTTTCGTGAGAATTAAATTTTGAAAGTAAATTTTGAATTTGTAACGAGTGCGAATATGTTTACGGTCCCTACTGAGGATAGAAATGAAGATCAGTGAATAAAGGCTTGAATTTGGGTCTGTTCCTCACATGATGGATTCTGAATATTTGGATTACAGCGTCAAAATAAAAATGAATTCTTTTTATTTATTTTTATTATATTTTGTTTTGCTTTTGGTATTTTTTTTTTATAGTCATAATAATATCATTTATCATAAATGCAACAGAATCAACTGATTAATTCCATGAATTCAGCATTAGATTACAGATTCATATGTTTCAGATGCTGTCAGCATGTCAATATGGTACGTGTCTATATCAGTGTCTTTGCAGGCGCAAGTATTTGTATATATACATATAAGGATAAGTATTATTTCCATAATAAGTACTCTTTAAAAGTATGCTAAAGTGTACTTCTTTTTCACAAAAGAGAAGTTCTACACAACCTGCTCTATCCTTGTCCATGTACTAAATACGGTGGCTACTATGATTATGATTTCAGGACTCTCATCTCAATTTAACTTGTTTAAACAATTCTGCAAAACTCCCCCCATAAATTCACATATAAGCTGTATTAATTCCCACCTGTGTGGTCTGTTTGTTATATTCAGCAGATAATAAAATATACCCAGTGTCAATTCCTGTACCTGACACATGCAGGCGAACAAAAAAATTAATCAAAAGGGGCACAGAAAGTGCGATCCTGATGAACAAATGCAGCATGCCCAGAGAGAAGACCTGGTGGAAATGACTCTAGACCTCATCAGGATCAGTGTAGAAGAGCTAAACAGAACCAGGCGTATGAAGGATTTCGAAGCTTCACGCATATATACCAGGATATCCTACTGTGCCTCACAGCGGCTGTGAAAACACATCATATCCACATTATGGAATAGCATGACTGTGTAAATGCAGTCTTCCGCAACAAAATTCCTTTCACTCAAATTTATATCAGGCACAAGCACACACACACGCATGCAAAATGGACAGTGTGCGCTCTATTGAAATATCATATGTACATCCATTTTATCTGCAGAGAGAATTGCAATCACAGAGAATCGAGAAAGGGCTGGATAAAAGAGGAGCAGTAAAAGGAACTGGTGTTTGGAGCAGAAGCGAGCCGTTCCAGGATTGATCGTCCCACGCTGATTATGGTGACCTCCTGAACTGCATTTAAATATACTGCAACTTGAACTGTTTCCTGTGTAAAAGGTCATCAGTGTAAGTCTACGTTCACACAGAAAACAGGTGTCCCGTGGAACATTAGGACATTAGGAATGAATTAGCAGGTAGGATTAGATCAGAAAAAGGTCTGTTTTATGTGTACAGAAAAAAAATACATTTTTCCCATTAAGCTTCAAATGTCATCTTAATAAATCCAATTCAATTAAATAATATAAGAATCCATCTAAACAGGCCGTTTGTGTCACTCACTCTGTGAAAAAAAAAGACTAACAATAACATTTTTTGGATAAATATATTTAAATTATGACAACTCTCGAAATAGCATGTTAATGAATATGGCAATGTTGATGTATTTGGTCTTGGCGGACTAGATCTACTATGCTGCTGTTGCTGCTGCTGCAGAGCTAAGTATGGACTTGCTACTGCTAACAGATACACAGATACACTGCTGTGAGTAGGGGTGGGACAAAATATCGATAGAGCGATATAGAGTACCTCAGGGATGACGTGTTTTTGTAGGCCAACCCGGAAGTTAGCGGCGCACGGGTTCCCACGATCGATTTTTCCCATAGACTTTTGGAAAATCGCAAAAAATAAGCTCTGTGTTTAACCCTTAAATGCATACCTCGGGTCTTTAGTGACCCGGGATGTCATTCACTACCCTCCTCCTCATTCATTTTTTAAAGTTAGACTTCAACCTTCTTGGTATTCCTCAATCAATTCATTATAAAGAATATAACAAGAAAAAAATCATAAAATTATAAAAGAATGCCTATTTTTGAATTCATTTTTTGTAAAAATTGTATAGGGTCGCTAACGACCCGAGGTGTGTATGAGTGTACGTATATTTTTTCTGCACAACAATAATCTATTCTTAGATGACGGAATAAGTGCAATTCACCTTTATTCCACAAGGTGCCAATGTCTGATACACAATGCTGAAGTGACGACTCATTCAGACAGAAAACGAAATAATAAGAAAAACATTAAATGGCTCAGTGATTTACTGCAGAACAAGTACTAAACGCAATCAAATATGACTGTCACTGTCACTGGATGGATCTGGTGAAGCTGTTAGCGATCGAAATATTGATTTTGAAGATGTTGAAAATTATATAGTTCTGAGAATAGGTCTGAGATCGCGAATGGGCTCATATTTGCGACCTCAAACATAAAACTAGCCTATTATTTGCTGAATTTACTGGGAAATGAGCTCTGACGAGGACAGTGATGATGGCATAAAACATCTGCTCAAACTGATCCCTTTCAAGCTCCAAAAGGTAACAAAATGTGATTTATTTTATTCTTCTGTAATTGCTACTCTAGTATCAGAGGAGTTTTATATTATTGCGACGGGTAGAGATCCTTCCGTGTTAGATATAGATCCGGGTCGATAAAGACCCGAATATGTAAGAATGATTGGCGAAACAGTCATGCATTTAAGGGTTAACAAAGGGTTATGACTCTTACACATTTTGTCTATCAAGATAATCTTTACAAGTTAACACAACATTTATACATTTTGAAGCCTAACTAAAGTCGTCAGATATAAAAAGCTAACAGTAGGCTATAAACGGACTACAGCACGCCATGGTCGCGAATCAACGTCACCACCACCAAGCTTCCTCAAACTTTAAAAACATGCTCACTGATTATGATCTGCGCTGTGTATGAATACTTATCCACTTTTTCATGAGAAATGCTGTCCAAATGTCCTGTTTGTCATGATGATGCCTAAAGTCCCCGCCAAAGGAAGTAGTCCCTTTTAGCGATTTGTTAGCAACCGCCGTTTTTAAGACACAATAAAGGTTTAAAAAATCACAAGCAGGTTATAACTGGTGTGTTTTATGTCATAGACCAAAATGTGAAAATATTTAGAGGCTTTGTTAACCACAGACCTTATTTAAAACCCATTCAAAAAACCCATTGACTTTAGGGCGATGGAACCGGAAGTCCTAAAATGCTAACTCACTTCCGGGTTTTGCCTACAAAAACACGTCATCCCTGAGGTACTCTATATCGTCGTCCTTCTCTCTGCGATACATGAATCGATATGCTGGCGCCAAATATCAATATTTTAATTAATAAAATAAGGCACTCTAAATAGATTTCCCTGCTCCCAGCGTCGCTACTTCAAGGCGGCGCTCATCACATGAATGAGGAAAATGTGAACAGAAATTAACTAGCCTGAGAAAAAGAGGTTTTTAACAGGATGGTGGACAGCAGTGTGAGTAAAATAATAGATGCCCCAGCCACGTTTAAGTTCAAAGTCTGGACACACCTTTGATTTCACCAATGTAGACATCTTTGACGTTCTTCACTGAGCGTTTACACAGATATTCACGGGAATGTTTTAAAGCAGGCGTCTATCAGCGGATTTGTCAATCACCGGATATAGACTATTAGGGATCTGCTGATAGATGCCTGCTTTCAAACGCTCCCGTGTGAATCTGTAAGCGTGGCGAAGATTGCCAAAGATGTCTATTTAGAATAGCTGCATCCGAAATCGTGTACTGTTGAGTAGGTACTACATTTGAATTTAAATTTACTTCACGACCATTGAAAAAGTTTGTTCTATACAGTACGAATGTGTGTAGTATGAATGAATTCGGACGTACTACATCCACTACGTTATTACTGTCACATGACCTACCAGCGTAAGTTACATCTTTTCAACTCCATTCACAAATCCTCTCCCGTGGCCTCATGGGATAGTAAAATGTCCATCGAATGCGCACTTCAGAATCTCACCGGAAGTAGTAAGTCATCCGGGAATTTTTCGCCTACTGTTTTCGAATACTATGAATTCGGACATACTACTCTGTTCATACTATATAGTTAAGTAGTATTCGATTTCGGACGCGGCGAATATGTTTTGGAAGCATTGATCGTTGTAGCCAATCACAGAAACATATGTTGAGCGCCTGAACACACAATGGCCAATCAGAGGTGTTTATCAATCAGCTCAACAGTACTCAACATGCTAGGCTATGCTGGTATCATCACATTTTTAACATTTTAAAATACTCAAGTCGCATACCTTTGACAACACTATTCCCAGGGTTATTTTAAGGAAGCTGGTAAACACTGAGATGTTCCCAGGTTTAAATAAAAGAGGTTGGTAATTTTTTAAATGTACCAGGTTTATATAAAACAAGTCGATAAGCAATTAAGTTAGACTAAATGTGTCATGTGGTAATGATGTGATTGCTTGCAGATTGCATGTAAAGGACCAATCAGCCTGCGACCTAGATACATATACATAGATACATACTAGATACATATTTTTATTGGACAATTTTAATTCATATTTGTTGGACAATGTTTTTTTTCTGATGTCAGGATAACACAAGCTTAAATTGTCAACCTTGTTACGATACTTCAGTGATACTTTAGATTAGGGTCCAATTCTCACTATTAACTATGACTTTTGCCTCAATAAACTCCTAATTACTGTGTATTAATAGTTAGTAAGGTAGTTGTTAAGTTTAGGTACAGTGTTGGGTAAAGTGCATTACAATATTGCGTTACTCCCTTAAAAAAGCAACTAATTGCATTACTTAGTTACTTTTTATGGTAAGTAATCCATTAAATTACTTTTGCGTTACTTTTTCCACACCTGAGCTGGGCTTGCATGTTTCCTTTTTAATAAAAAAAATGTCTATTTTTGGCAAATGTAAAGGTCCTTTGACACCAAAAGTGAAATGAATAAGCCTCAGGCTAAAAAAAATAATTTTTTGAAGTTAAAAAATATTGGCTTTTTTTTTTTTTACAAGAAAATACTCTTTCTACTTCAAAACTTCACATTTAATTCAATGTGTTACTTGCAATTTCTTTGTAATTATTTGTGAAATTCACTAGCAATATTTTTCAGTGTAGTATTCCTTATTTCTCTGATAAAATGTACTTTTAAAATCTTATCAAGTTAAAAAAAAAAAAAAAAAAGCCAACCCAGTCTCACGGCAGTACATTTAATTTCATATGTTGTATTAATTCAGTGCTTATAATGCTAATACTAGATCTTTTAAAGAATTTTAACCCAATCTGACAGGGTTTCTAGAGAGCAAAGGTTTTGTGAAAAAAGTGGAAGACTTAAACACAAAGTCTATAAAATAAACTGTTAAAAGGATTTGATGATCACTAGTGATAGTATTTTATTCTGTGTTGTCATCATTCAGGTTGGATTTCAGCTTTAATGTACTTTTTTTTTAACAAAGCAGCTGATATTGCCATAGAAACTAGTGGACTGCGAGTCGCTTTCACCCCAAAATGGCGGAAACGCAGGGCTGCTACTGGGCGCCGGTGTTTCAATGGAACGTTCTATTGAGTGTCGCTTCTTGTTAGTGTATATTCTTTGGTCGTAGTCCAGGGGCACGTTCAAGCTCAAACCGGTGCGCAGCGTTTTGCTACGGTTTCCGGTTTGAACGACATGTTTCCTGGAAACGGTGTGCAACGGGGTTTGAGATACGTTTTCTCTTGTTTGGTGGGTGTGTCAAAAATGTCAGCCCAATCAGCAACAACATGCATATAAACCACGCAGTATTAAAGAGACAGCTCGCACAATGGGTATTAATGTAACATAAAAGTACTATACATATTTATATATTTTGCTATTGTATTTTGGAGTGACACTTTCATAAACTTTTCTATTCTCCTCTGATTATATAATGGTAAATATTACAATATCATAGCACAACAATAGTGATCATCAATAATGATAAGCCTAATCCTCACAATAAAAATAATAAGGTCATATAGATCATAACACAGTCTCGTAAGTAAGAAGTGGATTATCCTTCACCTGAAATGTTTGTCTTTTCATCATAAAATGCGAGGCAAATGTTGGATCACAATAATTAGGAACCACAGTTTCCACAAATCCCTTCACTCGATTGGGATGTTCTCTTTTATTCTGGATGGCAGGGGCAGTGACTATTTTGCAAGTATTAAACACGTATTTATACCAATTTCAACAGGCTCCGAAAATTCTTCAAAAAGAACACAAAGAATGGCCTTCTCAGCTGCCATAGTTGCAACTCTTGCGTCATCAGAACAGGGAGTTCAACGCACCACCGTTTCCGTTTAAAAAACGTTTTGCAACATTTTGTCGGGGCTGAACGCAGCGCAGGTGTGTTTTATTTTATTTTTTAAAGTTATCGTTCTGATTGTCTGCAGTAACAATACCACTGAACGAATGTGATTTTACCACAGTAACTGTAGCTCCATCTTAAAGCCCAGTGACCACAGCACTTTCCATATTTTTACCATAGTAACTGTAGTTTTACTGTGGTATTTGTAGTTAAATAAGAGTAACACAACACCATGCTTTTAACACTGTGGTATTTGTAGTTTAAACACAGTAACAACATTTACCATGCTTTTGCCGCAGAAACTGTGGTTTCACTGTGTACTATTTGTAAAGCACAGTAACACAACACTTACCATGGTATTATCACAGTTAATGTAGTTTTACTGTGGTATTTGTAGTTAAAGCACAGTACCACAACACTTGCCATGGTTTTACCAAAAAGCACATTTATTCTCTAGAATAACTCACAAAGAAATATAGATGGTCAGAACATGATTTGTAACTTGTCATGTTCGTTTATGATATGAATAATTTCCCAGCTAGTTCATTGTAATAGCAGCAGCTCTTGTGAATTGCACATGGGTGGCCATTCAGAAAAAAATCCACCTCTCCACCTGCGGACCTTTATTACCCATAGCCACTAGTTCTCTGTGACCGCAGGGATCAGTTAGAAGACCTTGACTCTCAGTTATCCTCAAAGGCTCGGAGAACACCTGCGCTGTGCGACTGATCCGCAATGAAAGCAGGACTTATGCTGGGAACGCTGCAGGTCCGATTGTTCTCACAGATTCAGCCATCAAACTGCAGCGTGCATCAAATGACGGCAGCAAAACGTGTGCGAACACATGCAGAAATACCATCATCATCCTCATCATGCACGTGCACAAACTCCAACGCACAAGAACACAGACCGAAGGAGCCCCTCACATCCTTTATTTAGGATCATGTTCTATATGACTTTGGAACGGCACCAACGCCTGTTTCTTCACTTAGCGCACACTTTTTCCACACAGTCAAAATGGCTTTTACACATTCGCTGATTCCTAAAAGCTGGAAAATAACGGAGCTGAAATTGAAGTCAGTCAGTGCCTTGTTCACACAGGAATATTCATTACCACCAAAAACCTTTTCCCTTCTTTGCCAAATCATGTTTCTCTCCAATGTAAAGTGAAAGCATATGTTGTTTGTTAGCCGGGAAGTACAGTATCACCATTCATCACACTATAATACCTATCACTTTTCCTTGTCCAGGTCCAGGCCTGGAATAATCTGATCAAGATTTGTTTGCTCTTTGCGTTTGATCTCATCCTAAATCCACATCATGACAACTGTAGAAGCTGCTGTGCCTTTTTTGAAGGCACAGTAATCTTAAGAACAACTGTAGCATGGGATTTTTTATTAAGCCATTATTAAATCATGGTCTCTTTTTCTTTTGCAAAAGCACACACAGTAAGAGCAAAATAATGATCCTTCTTCCTTCACTTCGCTCCCCCATAAAGACTCTAGTAGCACAGCAGTTCTACAATATCTACAAATCATATTTATTAATTCTATCCTACTTACTATTTTTCTGTTCTTATAACACAAACAACACATCTTATTCTGATTCTAACAGGGACTATTTAGGGACTATTTTTATGATACATCATGTGAAACTTTCAAATCTGTCAGAGATCATCTTTTGTGTTGCAGTCCCAAACATTCCCTCCAATATTAAAGGGTTATTTCACACAAAAGTGAAAATTCTGTCATTAATTACTCTCCCTCATGTCGTTCCACACCCGTAAGACCTTCGTTCATCTTCAGAACACAAATTAAGATATTTCTGATAAAATCTGATGGCCTCCTTTACCAGCAAGACAATTAACACTTTCAGATGTCCAGAAAGCTACTAAAGATGTAGTTAAAACAGTTCATGTGACTACAGTGGTTCAACCTTAATGTTATGAAGAGACAAGAATACTTTTTGTGCACCAAAAAAACCCCAAAATAACAACTTTATGACAATATCTAGTGATGGGCAATTTCAAAACACTGCTTCATGAAGCTTTACAAATCTTTGTTTCGAATCAGGGATTCGGAGCGCCAAAGTCACGTGATTTCAGTAAATGAGGCTTTGTTATGTCATAAGAGTTTCGAAATTTCAATGGTTCACCACCGGTGGGTGTGACTTTGGCAGTTTGATACACGCTCCGAACCACTGATTCGAAACAAAAGATTTGTAAAGCTTCGAAGCTTCATGAAGCAGTGTTTTGAAATCGCCCATCACTAGATATTGTCATAAAGTCGTTACTTATTTTTATTTGTGAAAGTATTCTCGTCGCTTCAAAACATTAAGGTTGAACCACTGTAGTCACATGAACTGTTTTAAATACGTCTTTAGTAGCTTTCTGGGCATTGAAAGTGTTGATTGTCTTGCTGTCAATGCAGGCCTTACTGAGCCATCGGATTTTATGAAAATGATCTTAATTTGTGTTCCGAAGATGAATGAAGGTCTTACTGGTGTGGATCAACATGAGGGTGAGTAATAAATGACAGAATTTTGGGTGAACTAACCCTTTAATATACTGGTCATTTATTCTCCGAAAGTCTTTCCACATAATATATGCTCCCTTAAAGATTAATATTTTGCAGTGTGAATGATTTCCAGTATTTTTTAAGATGCATGCACAATATTACCTTATTTTTAATTAACATCTTTTTTATTACATTTTATGAAAAATATGCGAAGAAAATATGTGAAATAAAATGTGTATAATTCCTGCATCAGTAGAAGCACAATTGCAAAAATGATGCTTCCAAACATCCAGCCCATTTCTATTGGTCGGACAAACAGGTAGTCCCACCTCAAATTCAGGCCAAATTGACATGTCAGACTGTTTAAACAAATAGAGCAATGATTTGAAAGTGCCACAGTGTTTCCAGTCTGTAGAAAATCATCCTATGTCTGGCTTACTGATAGTTAACCCATTTCTATACATTAAACTGGGAAAGAGCAACGTATGTTAACATAGAAAAAACACACATCATCTTTAACTCCCGAACCAGCTTGGTTAAATGCCCCTGACCTCTTCTTAACAGGCTCTTTGACACCTGACCCCTGCTTTACGCCCCATGAAGAAATGTGCTGAACTTGAGCTTGAATATATGAGAGTGGGCTTCCCCAGGGATCTCATATGTCAGTGACGCATCAATAACAGAGATTTATGACCCTTCGCCCCTAAACCCCCTTCCCCCTCCAGCCGCCCATGAAACAGGGAGGAAGTTTATAAGCCTGGCACTCCTTTATGAAGAAGTACATCATTTCACTGGGCAAAGACCAGCCACCCCTTCAGCATCATTGTTAGCAGACTTCAATTCACAACTGTGCTGATGGATAAAAATGATATTTTGTCAACATTTACTCTACGACATGTTCTTTATTCTAAAGCATTACCTTAGGGAAAAGGTTGCTCTTTGCACTTTTCCACAAAACAATAGTGGATTGGTCTATAGGGGCAAAAGTCCATACAATTCGAGCACCTTATTCAAGTCTTCTAAAATCATTCAGTAGGGGTCATGAACTGCATTTTTTTTATTGTTTCATGTTTCCTGAGGTGCACTTATAATGTTAGTATGTTTTTTAAATCAAAAATGGTCATAATTTAGAAGTAAAAGGACAGATTTTAGCTCTGATTTGAACGCTCTGTTTGAAGGGGCGTGTCTGCTGTGAGACTTAAGTGTAAACGCCCACTGCTGCAATTGGCTGACATCTTTGCATACGAAATTAGTTTTACATGTGGAACTCTCTTGAAAACTCCAAAGGAGCTTTCTATATATAATTTAATCACAATTTAAATAACAGATTTTCATGCAACTAAGAGAAACAATGTGAAGTTGACCGTTTAGTCACTGTCATGATTTGCTGATGCATAAACGATTTTGAGACAAAGAACACCTGACTGTACATGAACCATTACATATCAGAAATCACTAATCACAGATCAGGCATTAGAATAACACGGTTACTTAAATGTCGTGGCATTACTGTCGGGCCCATATCTGTTTGCAAAGCCTGCGCTGAAATTACGGCTAATTTACCAAAAAATCCGTACCGAACAAACAAATAATGCTCTACTAAGACATTCACATTGTTGAAAATAAATAACCACTTTCCTTTAGGATCCTTTGGAAGGTAATGTTATTTTTTAGTCCAGTGATCCTGTCTCTCTCTTCTCTCGTTCTCATCTCACTAGTGGGCGGGGCCAAAGACGCAATGATGTAGAAGTATGCGTTTATCTTCCTCTGCAGAGGCGGTCTTTTACGTCATAATGTGACAAAATCAGAAATGAGTCGTTTTTGGAGCTTGGTTTCAATAAATGCTGCTTTTGGACTAACAAGAAAGTGTTGAATTCTGAAACTTACAGGATGTTTTAATAGTACAATAACCTCTTATATTTCAAAAGATGAAGGAAAATTTGATTTCTCAATTCATGACCCCTTTAAGTCGCTGTTATTTTTTTGTTTTGTTTTTTTGCCCTTTTTCTTTGCCAGTTTAAATCACCATCCGCTTTTGTTGTATGGAAAACTAAAGCTAAATGGAAATTCTGCCAAACATCTCCAAAGAAAATAATACATGGTCAGAATGAGGGTGAGTGATGACAGAATGTTCAGCTGTGGGTGAACTATGTCTTAAACACCTGAAAACACAAAACCACCTTGCCCCATCCAATGGAAATGGATTCTGGCAATTAACTTAAATCTCCTGTCTTAAGTTAAAACACTTCTCATCACACATGAGTCAGTAACCTGAGAGCACAAACCTCTGTATCTGAATCGCACCACTTTTCCCAAACTGGTCTTTCACACCTCTTCTATCATATCGATTTCCACATCTAGAATATATCTTGGTGGATAATGAGTTTGTTTACTCTAAATCTGGATTTTGTAAACCCAGGCTCATAGTAAAACATGCCTCTACTTACATTTTTGCAAAACTTCAAAAAGTGTTTTTTCTAAAACGGCCGCTTAGTGAAAGTTTAACACCGACAACTTTAATTCCTTTTCACATAAATCATTTTCTCAGGGGCATTTTATCGATTAATATGATTCCTTGCACAATACTACAGCATGTTATGACCTCAAAATACTTTTACTAAGTAAACTTGCTCGATAACTCACCTGGTACCTCGAGTCCTAGAGCTCAAGACTTGTAAAAGCAAGATAATGGCATGGTTGCTTCAGCAAATGCATTTTTATTTCATTTTTTCTTTTGTTAAAGGGGTGGTTGATTATGATTTCACTTTTCTTTAACTTTAGTTAGTGTGTAATGGTGCTGTTTGAGTATAAACAACATCTGCAAAGTTACGACGCTCAAAGTTCAATGCAAAGGGAGATATCTTCTTTTACAGCAATCACTGTTTAAGGACTACAACAAACGGCTGGTAGGGACTACAACGAGCTTCTTCCTGGGTTAGAGACATCAATTACCCTAAAATTCACATAAACCCCGCCCCCGAGAACACGCAACAAAGGGGGTGAGGCCATGTTGGGCTGCTTTAGAGAAGAGGAAGAGTTGTTGTAGTAGAGTGTTGTTGTCATGCTGTCATTTTACGCCAGACTGCTTCACAAACGAGGGTCAATTCAACGCTGGATTTGCACAAAAGATTAACATGACGGCACATGCTAGTGGATGAGTTGAATCAACTCCACAGCAACTACATAAATTTATCCACTAACCATTCAGAAACATCCAGTTTCATTCCAAAAGTTGTAAAAGGGGGCGGGAGCAGCAGCTCATTTGCATTTAAAGGGACTCACACAAAAGCGCTGTGTTTTTGCTCACACCCAAATAAGGGCAAATTTGACGAGCTATAATAAATGATCTGTGGGGTATTCTGAGCTGAAACTTCACAGACACATTTTGGGGACACCAGAGACTTGTATTACATCTTGTAAAAGAGGCATTATACTTCCCCTTTAACAATATTGGTTAGGTTTAGTGAAGGTGGTAAATTATTTTCAAATGCAATAGAACATTAACCTTTTAGTGCCACTCAACTGATATTTCATTCCTGAATTGCCGTGATACAACCAACATAATAAAACAATACCAGATTTATGTTCATCTGTTTAAGATTAAATTAACATGCTTTTAGTGTCACAAAATGTGCAAGAAGCAACATAATATCGTTTTGCAGAAACATCACCTTCAAATGAGCCTGGGTTGCCTAAACTGCATCCAAACTTTAGTTTGTAAGATCTTGGGGCACTTTGGTTGGTTGCAAAACCTTCAAATGCCCTTCAGATCCATGCGCTCTGCTATGACATTTGTTGCCAACAGCTTCTGCTCTGACACTACTGAAAACCATGGCCAAAGTCATCAAGTTAGTGTGTGCCAAGCCACAATAATTGCTTTACCACCATAGAAGATGGATCAACAACATACAACTCATATGCAATTACAAAATACAGACCACACAATCTTATTGACTTAGGAGAAGAAAACTGTACTCTTCAGAGGTTGCTCTTTCAAAGCTCAAGAGAATGAATGGAGTACTCAGTTTTAATCCATTCAATTCTCCTAAACATCCTCAGAAGAAATAAAAATAGATATATTTGAGACATTTCTTGGCATCCGGTAAGTGTACGGAGCTATAAAATGAATGGGATTTGCATCACCCTGACTAACTGACTTTTGATTGCAGACTTTGTTGTCTTGGAAATCTCTTTGGAAACTCTAGAGGAGACACGTGAGATTGCTGGAGTCTTTTTCTCAGGAGAAACATTTAAGAAGCAGGAGACCTTAGCAAGGAGAAACAACAGAGATATTAAAAGAGATCCCATTTGCGATTTTGCTTTGCTATAAGGAGGGCAGTCACAGAAATCCCTGAAACTTGAGATTTAATTAAACAAAGCTGGCTCGATGTATACTTGAAACTCTCAAAGTTTCAAAGGGTCATGTGGTACCAGAAATTGGATGATCTCAAGGAGGTCTGGATATGTGACATCGTTGTTGAAAGTATGGCAGTATAAAATAACACAGGCCTGACTTCAAGGTCTGCTTCTGTGGGAACAAGTAGGTCTCTATGCTTTCTTCATGCCTTTACTTTGCATAGCCGCCAAGTCAAGATTTGGCCACTGTGCGTTCGGTAGCTGGGCTTGGATACTTATCGAGGGGAAGAACGAATATCATGTTGACAGAGAGAGAGGGGAGGAGATTTCAATAACTCCCTTTTCCACCAAAAGCCTCTTTTCTTCTCACTCTTCGCTCCCCCTTTCCTTTTCCTCCAGAGGAGAATGAGTGGGGAGGACTGAGAATAATAAATAACTTCATCATTCCAGTGTCTAATTTCAAAGGGAGGTGAAAGGGAGGGTCGGGATTCGATGAAGGAAGTAGAGGTGGACCCCTGGGAAGAGCCATCTAATGATCTAGGACCCAAAAGCGAGCATGGGGTGGAATGGGCCTTGCAAATTAGATCTGGAGCCACCCAGCCTTTCCTCTCCTGGAGACTATAGCGTTTCAGATGAGGACAAAGCCTCTTGCATCTGCGGCTCTATCTGCACTGAACTCGACAGAGGAGGGGAGGATGAATCATCTAAATTTTTGAATGTGAAACATAAAACATTTTCCAGTAAAAAAAATAAAAAAATAAATGTTTCTGGTGTTTAAAGGTAAAGCATGCCTTTTATGCTACAGTACAACACTCTATCACAGCATAATATGCAGTCAACTATAAATAAGACATTTGTGCGTCAACTTCCTGAAGATCATGCTCAGTGGCTCAGTGGTGCTTTCAGAAAATTGCTCTGATTCAGCAGTCAACATTTGTAAATAAAGGACACTTTAAAAGAATATACTTAAGTGTGAACTGAATGTACTGTTTTCAAACACTTAATTGCATGTAATGAAAATGAAAATGTATCATAGCTTAAGGGGTTAGTTCACCCAAAAATTAAAATTCTGTCATTAATTACCCTCATGTTGTTCCACACCCTTAAGACCTTTGTTCATCTTCAAAACACTGCTTCATGAAGCTTCGAAGCTTTACGGATCTTTTGTTTCGAATCAGTGGTTCGGAGCGCGTATCAAACTGCCAAAGTCACATGAACCATTAAAATTTCGAAAAACTTATGACATAACGAATCCTCGTTTACTGAAATCACGTGACTTTGGTGCTCCGAACCACTGATTCGAAACAAAAGATTTGTAAAGCTTCGAAGCTTTATGAAGCAGTGTTTTGAAATCGCCCATCACTAGATATTGTTGAATAAAGTCGTTATTTTGTTTTTGTTTTGTTTTTTTGGTGCACAAAAAGTATTCTCGTCAGTTCATAACATTAAGGTTGAACCACTGTAGTCATGTGAACTGTTTTAAATATGTCTTTAGTAGCTTTTTGGGAATCTGAAAGTGTTAATTATCTTGCTGTCAATGGAGGCCTCAAAAGCCATTGGATTTCTTTAAAAATATCTTAATTTGTGTTCTGAAGATGAACGAAGGTCTTACGGGTGTGGAACGACATGAGGGTGAGTAATTAATGCAGGCAAAACCATTGTTTTTCATGTATTGGTCAATTTCGATATTTTGGGCTATTTAAATTTTCCAAATGTATTGTTTCGGGCATTATTTTTTGCACTTTATCTATTTGAATCTCTAGATTTCAATTACAATACATATCTTTTAATGGCTGATTTCTTAAAATTATTTTTTTTTTCTCCTGCACTGAGCCAGAAATCTTCACTTCAGTAAAACTTACACACACCAAACTTTTATTCCTATCTATATTCTGAAGGTTTTTACAAAGGGGTTTGTTCATGCATCTGGTTTTATACTTTTATACAACATTTTATTCCTAAAAACTTGGTGAAAATGTATTTGTTGACAATATTATTTGATTTATGAAGTGGTAAAAAGAGATATCCAAAATCCACTCTTTAAAAAACCATAGAATACACTTAAGAATGTTCTTTTAAAGTATATTATTTCTGTAATAAATGCTCTTTTTAAAAGTATGCTAAATGTACTTCCTTTTTTTTTATATAGTGGTGTGTAAGGGAAATATGTCATGAATATGGAGGATCAAACCTGCAGAAATTAAAAATAAATAAATATATAGATAGATCAATAAGTAATCTAAAATAGGAAAAAGTAAAAATAAATAAATAAAATCTGGAAATAAATACATATAACAATAAATGAATGCATAAATGAAATAATGAACGCATAAACAAATACAAAAAGACATTAATGAAATGAAAGAATAAATAAATAAAAGTTAAAAATAAATACAGAAAACAACAAATAATTGACTTATTTTAATTTCTGCAGGTTTGGTCCTCCATACATGTATAGTCAGCCACTCATTATCACAACATAAACCCCAACAAAGTGATCAGGTCCTCATTGTGAATCTCAAGCTTTGAAATGTTTCATTTTTCTTCTGTATCTTTTTTTATGTCCTCTCTCCTTGAACTAGCCATCAAATCGCTGCTGTTTTTCTTACTTTGTTCATTCCTAATTGCAGGTCTATGAAAACAAAGTGTGAAGATGGAATCCAGAGTGCCATGGCACTCCAAAGTCAACTCTAAAGTCCATGACTCTCTCATGCAAATATTTCTGTAATGCTTTTTTACCCTCATTTTCCAAAAATAGAGTTACATTAGCAAATGTGAGAGAGATGAAGTGTGGAGGAAACATGGGTTCCCACCTCCCATTGTAACTGCTTTCTCCTGTTGCGTTCCACTGAAAAAATAACAACACATGGGTGTGGAACAACATGAAGGTTAGCAAATAATGACACAATTTTCTTTTTTTTTCAGAGAACCTGTTTAACCTGTTGACATTTTAAGTTCAACTAAGTTTGTTCAGTTGATTTCTCCAAACTGCATTGCCTTTCTGACAAGAATGCAAGTTCGATAATGCTAATATTTACAACCAGATGCGATATTTACATTTCCACTTATTTCCATCAAGCTTTTATTAAAGCCACTTACAAAAGGAGCATGCATAAGCAATTCGTCAATAAGCCAAGCAATATTCACAGTGTGCAATGGCAGGTTTATTAGGAAGTTAGACTAGGAAACAAGCTAGAGCAGAAGTGAAATTATTTTTGGGAATGGCAATGAGAAGTGATAACACATGGATTGTGATAAAGTCCTATACGAGTCCCAGTCAACGGAAGTACCAACAGGAATACATCTCCTTCCATATCGACCTAAAAAGCTTACTTGTAGTTGCCTCTGCAGCTTAATCAGCTTTATCAAAATTAAATATTACTAGATTATGAAATTTAAGCCAAACAAAGATTGATACATCTTAAGTCACTTCAATATTTGCTCGTAGTTATTGTTTTATAGGTGAAAAATTCTTATTAAACAATACTGCTCACTTTCTTCTTTGACCCTTGTGCTGACAGGCACTCTTCCAATTTTCCTCTATAAAAGAATGAACAGAGAAAACGCTGACCGACATCAAAGTCAAACTAGAAAATAAAATCACATTGGCAAAAAAATTCCTTGGCTCCTCCATGTACATTCCTAAAAACCCAATATCTCGTCATAGCTGGAAATTTATGGAATTATGACCTGGGCATATACGGAAAATGATGCTAAACACAGTGAGTGAAACCTGCAACAGCTGACGGAACGCACCAAATAAACAAGCCTACAAGGCAATGGCATTGTTCTCCTACTTAATAAACGTGTTTGGCTTCGATATGTTTGTTTCAATTTTTCGCAAAATTTACGACAGGCTTTACTTTCATGTTGGCTGAGTTATGTGGTGCTCTCTGGCAGAGTTACAGTAGGAGCTTTGAAGTGGAGCCATAAATGCTGCGAGTACACGGCCAACATTGCATGCTGCTGTAGAGGTGGAAGCAGGACACCGGTTTGGGTAGTCAGTGGGGGGGAGAGGAGTGTTAAAGCCGTCCTGATATCACCAGCTGAACTCCAAGCTTTTGCAGACCACATGAGAGATGAAAGTCTGCCGTACTTTTTAGCCACGCCAGAACGCCGCTCAAGGAGTGTAGCATGCTGTTCCGCGCAAAAGTTTGATCTGGATCACAAATATCAAAATGAAAGACAGGTGGAATAATCATACTGGGACCTGTAACTGCTTTGAAACATGCGCTTATGTGACTGCAATGCACTCTGTTTGCATGTTAGCAGGTGTTTTTATGGGTTTAAATGTTAAGTAGTTAGTTTTTAAGTAAAGCTGCTGGATTTAAAATTTAAAATGGGTTTACATGATGTAACATTGCATTTAGAAAGCAGTACGTCAACAGAATTTTTTTTAAAAGAAACAGTAAAACTTTACTAAAGGAGGAGTGACGACAGTGAAGGACGAGAGAGGACCAGGCCTGGACATTTATGTTGGTGTTTTTATCATGTTCATATGCCCCTCACGGATGACTGCCAATTTACTTTAGTTTTGTTGTTTATTTTTGTATTAAAACTTTACGTTGAACATTTGCCGAGTCCCGCCTCCTTCGTCCCTGAGCCTTGAACATTGTTACATTGGTGCCAAAACCCGGAAGGAAGGAGGAACGAGCTGTCAAAGAGCCCTCGCCGCTGTAGGAAATCTGCGGTGCCATCGAGCTGAACAGACTCTACCACCACAGACACTCAAGGCGGTGGGCTGGAGTAACTTTCTGGGGGGACGGATAAACTCGCTGCCGTCCGCCTGGGTTGTGGATAGGGTGACCACCATCAAACAAACCAAATGTAGGACGATTACTAGGTTTGTGTGGGACAATGTGGGACATGTTACCAACACTAAAACACAACCTGAAGCTGTTATATAATGTCTTAATAAAACTTAATAAAAACATTTGTATTCTGCATTTCAGCTGATAAAAATACTTTGTTTTTTAGTCCCTTCCAGAAAACACCATTACATCACAGTGTAACATAACGTGTCTTTATTTTACATGTCATTTAAATTCAACATCACAAAGGCAGCAGGCATCATGCAGATAACTATTTTTGAATAAGGTGACCAGACTTCTGAAATGGAAACTGGGGACATTTCCTATTTTAGTGGTCAAAATATCACCAAAATCTCATTTGATATTATCTATTTATTAAAAAACAGGGACAATACATTTTTGAATGTTTTTGTTTTTAATTGTTGTGGGTTCCTTATAGGCTATTATTACATTAATAATTATGATTTAGTTTTATTATTAGGATTTTTGCTCTTTTGCTTACACGATTAATAGTAACCACTGTAAAAGCAGTTCAAAACAATATGCCTATTATAACATTAGTATGACTTTACAAAAGCACATTACATTACAAAAATAAAACAACATAAATATAAGAAGATAAATATAAAACAGCATTTAACAAATATTTTTTAACATTATTGAATTTAATATTTTAATTTTCACAAGCTGTTTTTAGCTACTGTATACAGAAATTACAACTGTTTTAACTTTTAACTATTTTTAACTATTATTTTGCATTTTAGACTCATTTTAAGCACAAAGTACGTGTATTATTTTATTTAATTTTTTATTTATTCATATCTGAGCGTATCTTCACCACGTGATGTAGTTAAGACGTGTGTGTGGAAATTGCTGCGTTGTGACCGCGGAACTTTTGTGGACGTTTAAAATTGTGCAAAACAATCTCGTACACTGTTGAGGCTCTGTTATAAAACATACAAACAGTATTACTTTAATTTAACATGAATAGTTAGTATGTTACTACCTTGAAACCGATAACGATGTTTATTTTGATATTTGACGATAATGGCGCTTTGCTCTGGTCCAGATCCAGATTACGTTCCTCATGAAGTAGCGGCGCGCGCGCGACCAAGTGTAGCTGCACAGCCCCCTCTGTTGGAGAACATGATCACTGCACAATTTCTCCAGCAGGCTGCTGTATGCTCGTCGGGCTTTTTGCAATGTATATTCGGGTTGTTTTGAACGAGCTGTAAAACGGGGACATTTCCGGGGACAGTCCCCGGAAAACGGGGACGTCTGGTCACCCTATTTTTGAAACAGTTCTGACCAAGTCCAACTCTGCTCCACATTTTGATTGACAGCCGTCTCAATCTACTAGTGACCTTGTTTACTCCTTTCTTTTCAACCATTGGATAGGATTTAAAAATTGGCTGTTGTATTTGTGTAAGGCGGGATGTTACTTCTGTCGAAGCGCTGTTAAATATAGGTTAAAAACTACGCAGCAAAAAGAATAAATAAAATGCTTTCTTAAAAAGGCAAAAGAACGCATGCACGTTTTCTTAATATTATAATTAAAAACCAACAGACTGATGAAAATGCGGGACATTTTCTCAATATGCGACTTGCGGGACAAGGAGTGAAAATGCTGTGCGGTACAACGCAAAGCGGGATGGGTGGTCACCCTAGTTGTGGAGGACCGGATGGCAGTGCGTTTTGGGAACCAGACCAAGAATATTTTTTTGCCTCTCTCCCCTCTTTCGTCTCTGTCTCTCCTCATCCTTTCATCTCGTTTTCTCTCGCCTTGTCTGACCTTACCCCCAGGTGCTGCAGTTGCCATGACTGGCCTCCCCGGGGGGGAATAGAGCGCAGTCTCGAGAGTACCCCCGGCCTGAGAGGGGCGATGGGGGTATGTAGCAAGCAGGGCGAGGCCGAGAGCTGTGGGAACGGAGCTTCACTGTTTATCCTTCTGTGAGACTCGAGGCTGGCATGGCATGCCGGTAACACTCATTAACATTCGCGCCACACCAGCCTCGAGTCTCACGGAGGAGCTCGGAAGGATAAAAGGAGGAGTGACAACAGTGAAGGACGAGAGAGGACCAGGCCTGGACATTTATGTTTCCGTTTTTATTATGTTTATATGCGGCAGTCATCCGTGAGGTGGTGCCGGTTTGCTTACGCTTTGTTGTTTATTTTTGGATTAAAACTTCACGTTGGACGTTTGCCGGTTTCCGCCTCCTCCTTCCCTGAGCCTTAAACTTTGCTACAAACATTAACAAAGATTAATAAATACAGTAACAAATGTATTGCTCATTGTTAGTTCATCTTAATTATACATTACAATAAGGTTCATTTATTAACATTAGTTAAAGTCTTACCGTTGCATTTTTATTAACTAAGCCAGGTTAACAAAGATTAATATATACTCTAACAAATGTGTTGTTTATTATTAGTCAGTGTTGGGTAAGTTACTCTAAAAAAGTAAATGTCTACTACTAATTACATCTTCAACAGAGTAATTACCTTACTGGGTAACACTTTAGTATAGGGAACACATATAAACTATGACTTTTCCCTCGATAAACTCCTAATATACTGCTTATTAATAGTTGTTAAGTTTAGGTATTGGGTAGGATTAAGAATGTAGAATAAGGTCATGCAGAATAAGGCATTAATATGTGCTCAATAAGTACTAATAAACTGCCAATATTCTAGTAATATGCATGCTAATAAGCAACTAGTTAAAAGACCCTAAAATAAAGTGTTACTGATTACTGTACTAATTACTCTCTCTAAAAACTATTGCATTACTTATTACTTATTATTTTCTAAATCCCATATCAACCTCCACCAGTTGAACAACACAAGGATAGACGTGAAACTGCTCTTTTAATTCTTTCAAATGAATAAATATAAAATTGCATAAATTATTCTTGAACTGACCATAGTATTTATTAATATCCTTTATTTATCCAGGAAGATCCCATTGAGATATCATAACCTCTTCTTCCAGGAAGACCTGGTCAAAACGGCAGCACACATTGTTCCATACAAATAACAAAAACAAAAACAATCCAACAAATCAAATAGGCCAAAGGTCAAGAGAAGCACTTATAAGACTCTATAAAAACAGAATACAACATACATTTAAAAGTACTCAAAGGAGGCAAAAACTCTAATTTCAATACGTTTTGTAAGTCGTTCCAAGCCCTTGGGGCATAAAAAGAAAAGGCATGCTTTCCAAATTTGGAGGATACCTTTGGGACTTTTAGTCGAAGATGCAGCTGCGATCTGGTACCATAACCATTATTATAAAAAGCTAAAATTTTTGTAATATAAGATGGTAATTTACCAAGAAGCGCCTTGGCAATAAATATGTACATATGCAAATTCCTCCTATGATGCAAAGAGGACCATGATAAAGATTCATAAAGGATACAGTGATGTGTACGAAATTCCGCACCACATACAAAACGCAACTCTGCATGATAGACAGAGTCCAGTTTCCTTAATAAAGATGAAGCTGCATGCATGTAAACAAGATCACCATAATCAATTATTGATTAAAAAGTACTCTCAACCAGCTTTTTTCGGCCTCATAAGGAAAGCAATTTTTTAAACGATAGAGGAACCCCAATTTTGGTTTAAGCTTCTTGAGCAAATTATCAATATGGACATTAATTTGTGTACCATGTAAAGTTGAAATTGTCATATCTATATCCTTAAGATGAGTGCGACTAAAAATCATATATTTTGTCTTCTTTGAATTTAAAACTAATTTTAATTGTGACAACGAATATTGTATAACATTAAACGTCATCGGCATATAGATGTACATTAGCGGAGTCTACTCCATAACCTAAATCACTGATAAAAATAGAAAACAGAATAGGAGAATTATAATTTTTCTAAATTCACACACTGAGTACTGTTACATACAGAAGGGGACGGAGACACAGATACGGGTTAACAGGTTTATTGAAGGTAATGCAGAGCGTGATCAGAATGCAGGTAAGAGAATGCAGATGAATGGGTCGCTGAGCAGATGAGCTGGCACTGATACTTGTCTGGATGTTTGTTTAGGGAGCGTGGATACCAGGAGACGTGGGAACGAAGACACACCGGAGAAGCACAGGAGACGAGGAGACACTGGGAATCACGGAGGACGCTGGAGACAGGTAAGTCGGTAGCAAGGGAGTCCGAGAGGTAAGTAAACACAGGTTAGTGTCAACGAGACCGGACAGTGACTGAGTGAACTGGTGTGTCTTTTATGTGGCAGTAGTGATGAGTGTGGATTGGCGTCAGGTGAGGCTTGTTAGTATTCGGGAGAGGGAGTGCGATGTGATTGGGTGACTGTGGAGCCTGGCGTGTCTGTGACAAGTACGTTCGGATGGATAATTATCAAACCATTTTAGAACAGCTTCACTAATACCTATAGATCTAAGTTTCTGTAATAATAAATTATGATCAACAGAGTCGAAAGCTCTTGAAAGGTCAACATATAATGCGGCACAGGACTTTTTACAATATAAGGAATTTATAAGGTCATTAGTAACTAACAGAGCTGCAGTTAGGGTACTATGACCTGCTCTAAAACCTGACTGATGAGCATTAAGAATATTATTATCTGTTAAACATTTTTTTTAATTGATTGTTTATCAATGATTCGAATACTTTAGCTAAAACAAGAGGATGATAATTACTAGGATCTGAAGTATCTCCACTTTTTAATAATGGAATAACTTAAATAATTTAAAGGGAGAAGGTTACAGAAGGTAGGTAAAAACATACATTTTACGTTAGACTTTAAATTTTGATGTTAAATCCACTATTGTGTTTTATATAGAGTTGTTCTGTAGTCTATACAGTATTTAATATGATTACATCAGAAGTAACTGTAATTATTTACAAAAAAATTAAGAGTAATACCTTACTTTACTTTTTCAAGGGAAATGTAATTAAATTACAGTAATTAATTACTTAATAATGCATTACACCGAACACTGTTGTTAGTTAATGCATTAACTAACATTAACTACAGTAATTGGGCCTTATTGTAAAGTGGGTAACACTTTAGTATAGGGAACACATTTAAACTATTAACTATGAATTTTCTCTCAATAAACTCCTAATTTACTGCTTATTAATAGTTAGTAAGATAGTTGTTAAGTTTAGGTATGGGTAGGATTAAGAATGTAGAATAAGGTCATGCAGAATAAGGCATTAATATGTGCTTAATAAGTACTAATAAATAGCCAATATTCTAGTAATATGCATGCTAATAAGCAACTAGTTAAAAGACCCGAAAATAAAGTGTTACCGTAAAGTGTTACCAAAGAAATCATGGCAGCAGTTATTCATCCAATGAAGGGGGAGAATGAGCTTGCAGAATATTTTTAGCCATATTTGCATCCTTACCTGATTTCCATAATTCTTTCGCCGAATCACGTGCTAAATCAATGTAGAAAGCATGTGCAAATAAAAGACGCAATCCATACTTAGCAAATTCCTCCCTGAAAGTCATAATAAATTGTGATTACGTGCACTTCGTTTGAAGAGAGACTTCTAATGTGTGAATGACCAAAGAATGACCTGTGAGCTTTGTCTCTCTGGAACAGGAACTTTGAGAACTCATCTGGAGGCCATCATCCTTATTCGCACTGCAAATTTAAATCACCTCAGAATGGGCTGACTCAGAGTGGTCAGTTGTTTTAGTCATTGCTATGCTTAGTATGAATGTGGCAAGTCTTTCATCAACACTGACTGATGAGCACTAAGTGGTGCGCCATGAGAGTCTCATGGGGGATGAACCAGTGAGATCATGTTTAAAAAAAAGATCAACATGAAAAGAAAACTCAAAGAAAAACAATGTGATGAAAAATCACAGCCGTCAGAGTACAGTTCCTCCCCTCTTAAACTTTTCAATATGATAAAAGCAGAGAAAGGTATTAAACTAGCTGACGTGACATGCTTTATTACATGTCCAAGGTGTCATTTATAGTTAAAAATAGGTATTTGTATTGGATATATGAATATAGAATATATATAGAGGCGAATACATAAATGTCATTAATAAAACAGTGAATCAAAATGCTTGTACAGGATCACAATGGCATTTACCATACATTTTTTTTAAAGAAAAGCATGCTATTATCCCACTTTATATTAAAAAAAATATATTGTCCCATTATTTTTATTCAAAATACATTTTCTTTTCTAGGATAAACTTGTTTTTAATTTCTGAAATTAATTTTAATATCATACATAGGACCCACATAAACCCTCATGACTTTGTATCAAGGTCAATGCTGTCACTTTGACCTTTTTATGACATGGCATAGTTTAAGCTGTAAAATGTCATATGGTACAGTAAAAACCCCTTCAAAAAATGTAAAATTTATGAATTAATAATTGATTTTTAAAATACTTTTTACCTTGAAAAATATAATAAAAAAAAAAAAATGACAAAGGTGTACACTGATATGTATTCAAGGTGAAATACTATGTTATTTGACGGTTACACCACAACATTTTTATAACATTTATCCAGAGATTACATTTCTAAAAAGTGGAACATACTTTTTAAAGTATATTTATTTTTATGTATGTATGTATGTATGTATATGTATATATATATACTTGTCATTTTTTTTACACTTGGCATTAACAAACTTCAGACATTAACAAAACTGCAGATGTCAATGAACAAACACTGGCTCATGCACATGCATCAAACAGATGGAGAGGATTAGAATAAGAGCGCAATAATTCGAACATTATTCTAAAATATTTTGCCAACATATTTTGCATCCAAATGTAAACACTTCAAATCTCTCCCCCCAATTACAACAGTGTATGTTGCTGCTGGTTGCAGCAATATTGACTGATTTTTTTTTATTTAAAGACAGACATAGTTTGTTCAGTAAACCACTGTTTAAAAAAAAAAACAGGGTTTTTTCCCCGGCTGTACCAAAAGCATACCAAACCATCATTTTTGTGTACCGTTTCACCCCCAGCGTAATGTAAACGCAATCTAGCATCGTACTGTATCTGCATTCACAGGTCGACGTCACAACGCCACAGAAATTGCTGCACGTAACTGGGTGGGTGTTTTTGCAATACAACTGAGGGCAGAGTAGAACGCATATATAGTTGAAAATTTGCTTTAGCAGTCATGAGTTGGACAGCCATTCACTGTCTGTAAAGGATGCGCAACCCAATCTGATTTCTGAGCATGTCTCTTTGTACCATTTCGATTAAGGCATCTGCAATGTATTATTATTTGCTACCTCCTTCTCCTAGTTTTATGAGGCTTGAAATGCATAGCCCTGTGACTGAAAATCATTTTTAAAAGAAACCCCACTACTTCAGGTCAACTTTTCACCGGGGCTATTTTTCCATTACAGACTTATTTTAAATATTGTGCATGAAATCCTATTAGTTATCCATATACAGAAGCCACTTGATGTTGACCAGTGTAAACTCAGCGTGTCCGATAATCCAATCTGCTTGATCAAATCATAGTAATCTTATGTTAATGCCAAGTGTAAACGCAGCCATTGACCCATTATCCAGGAAAAGGGTAACACAGTGGGACACTATGGCTGCATTTACAGTACATGGTTCAAGTGACCAATTTCTGATTATTTCCTCTCACGTGGCACAGATTGGATATGACCCATGAACCTGTAAGCAGGAAAAAAGCACACGGATTCCGATATTCTCAGATTGGTTTCAGGCTTCATTCATATGTGGAAATAAATCTGATATGAATTGGATACGTGCATTTGCATCTGCCATGTAAGTGTAAAGAGTAGAAATTCCCATCAATGGGAGTCATACGTAATTGAAAAAGTGAAGGTGGCAAATGAGATCAACTCAGGTGAACACCAACCACGATCACATGACTCTTTTCTCTCTTTTCCATCTTATGAGACCAATGTTTTGCTGACCTTTAAAGATCATGTGGAAAACAAATGCTTGTATTTTCATTTTGTCTGCGTCCATGGCAAATCACGCAATTTTTGCTTTCATTTTTACTTCAGTTTTTCTGATTCAGTATGTCTACTTTGGGTTGCTTCGCCAAGTGTATGGTGTAAATGCCGATATCAGATATGGGTCACTTTTAAAAGAAAATGTAAGCTGGTCGTCAAAAAAATCAGATATAGTCAACAATTTGGAATTAGGCATCAAGACCTGCAGTGTAAATGCGGCCAAAATTACTTTTAATGTGGTGAGGTAAAATAGTCTTTGCTCAACCATAAAGAACAAACTATATCTCTAAAGGACATCTGGAGGTTATTTGTGCCTTTTAACTGTTCACTTGTCACTTTTTACCATTGGTACTGTACATTAATATCACTGTTGCTGTGTGGCATTGTTGCTATGTGCTTCAAGGTTCCATATGAAAGTTTAGGAGAAGCATGCTCATTTATCCCCACCAATCACAACGCAAAGATATATAAACATTTGCTTACCTTCTTATCTTTTCTGCCAACCATGAGCCTTTAGTCACCAGTAACGCACAAGACATGAATATGCATGGTTGTTATCTGCTCCGTCTGATATCTAATTGCAGTTTGGAAGTCTTGAAGCACAAGAGATCATGTCCTCATTCTTAGGTTTGTGTCATTTTCTGTACCACTAAAAGCAGAAGTGCATGTCCAGTATAAACTGTGGCCGAGTACAGTATAGCTCCAAGATTACTCGCCAGGCCTTCCTTCCCGATAGCTGAATACTCTAACTCTATGGGGGACTTCAGCTTCTGGCCAATAAATATCACTAGATGTTCCTGAGAAATGACAGCTTTAACTCTCAATGGTTTGACATGTCTTTTTGGAAGATGAAGAGAGAGAAGCCTAGTGCACCCAGCACAACTTGTTCTGAGGTAAATGCCCCTTTTAACATAATGAATACTTTTTCAGCCTCTTGGGTCCATGTCACATTTTCCAGCTGTCTTTTCTGTGTCAGGTCTGTGAAGGGGCAGGCCAACAAGAAAAAAACTGGGACAAAACAAGTATTGTAGTCTTCCAACTTCCAACAACAACCCAGGAAAGCACATACCTGGTGTCCTTTTCGAAGTGGAACTCAACACTGCATCTTGAATTGATGCTATGGGGAATGTAATCAATGTGACCGGTGTCTGAAGCACGTGTATTAACATGAAAATTTTATTGGCTGATGACAGTCCATTGCGTCATTACTTGAGCACCCATGAGTATAAAAGGGCACTTGCAATGTACATCATCAGCGTTTTATCTTCAGGAGCCATTTGTTTGTATTAGCACATTAAAGGTGATCAATAAGGATAAAAACTCAAGAAAGCATTTCAGGAAGTGTGTGCCTACGTGTCCCTGACACCTGAGGACACACACAACCTGTGCTTTATGTGTTTGGTTGAGGAGCATGTGCGTTCAGTTCTCGAGGGATCTGAATGCGCTCATTGTGAGAAATTCACAATGAGTAAGCTCCATTCACGCTTGGCCCTACTGTCAAGGGATGAGGCCGTCCGTGGCCCGTGGTAGTTGAGGCACAGCGGAGACTGAAGTCGTGGGGTTCTTAGGTCGAGCTGGCTGAGGAGTTCGAGAAGGGTATGGCTCTCTTGCATTCCTCAGTCACTGGCTCTAGTGATCTGCTGGATCAGGATGTACTGTCTCTTGAGTCTTCTGATCCAGCAGATAGCATGTTGCTGGCACCATCCAGCTAGGATGAGGCTATGGATATTGTTTGTAGTTAGCCCTTTCAGCCTGTCAGCCCCGCATATGAGGAGTTGTTGGAGGTAATGGCCCATGCCACGACTAAATTGGGTCTAGTTTGGGGGCATGAAAGACAGGAAGTTGCTCATGGCAGACTCAACGAGAGATTCCTGTCAGGCCATAACCACACCAGAGATTTGGCCTTCCGGGCCACCAAACAAACAGCCGCTGCCATTGGCCGTTCAATGGCAGCAATGGTGGCAACAGAGAAGCATCTGTGGTTGGACTTGGCGGACTTCAAGGAGAAAGAGAAACATTTTTTCCTTGATGCACTGGTCTCGTTCTCTGAACTTTTTGGCATGCCTGTAGAAAGCGTGTAGAGGTCAGGAAGTTTAGAGAGGCAAGGGCACGGCCGGCAGCTTTCAGGAAGTACATCCGGCGCCAATCTAAATCTTCGCCTAAAACCTCTGGGGGACCTGGTCCATCACAGTCTGAGGACTGGAGGCAGGGCCAAAGGGAAAGTGTAGCCACTCAGGCTCCTCCTCCTTTGAGGAGGAGAGCACAGAGAAAGCAGGACACTAGGCGGAAAAGACAAGATCTTAGGGAAGTAATCCATAGGAAGCAATTTGGTAAACAGGATTGAATTGCTGAGGAGAAGTAACATCCTTTCTCCTTCCCTTCTAAGTAGGGATATTGCTTCCCTTTAGATGAATAGGCCAGTCTAGACGTAGTGATGGATCTAGGTAACAGTCTAAGATGATGGAATGAGACAATGCATCTCGTTGACATGCCTCCAGCCTGACTGCTTGTCTCCTTCAGACAAAGAAGTTGATGACGTACATTGCAGATGCCCTCTTATACTCAGGGGCGCTCCAGTAATAATGTCATGGACTGTCGTTGGCCAATAAAATTGTCATGTTTACACATATGCTTCAGACACCAGTCACGCTGATGACGTTCCCCATAGCATCAATCCAAGATGCAGTGTCTCATTTCCCTTCCCAGGGAACCATGGTTATAGTCATAACCTGAGATGTTTTGATCAATAGTTGGGGAAATTTTCAACCTTTTCCTGGTGCTGTACCAGGAAAAGTATCTCCTCTACATTAAGCCCGGAAACTCAGAAGATGCTTTTCGAACAATCTGTCAGGAATTACAACATCACACAGATGGAAGGTACCCTAAATGAAGAGTTTAGGATTAGCAGCTAAAATAAAAGATGAAACACTAGCCCAGTCTAAAATGGCACCCTAAACACTCACAGTCTTCCTACAAGTCCGCACTTTTGTGATGTAACGCTGCTTTGACTGTCTGGAAGTAGTCTGTTTTGGAGCTCGCTTCAGTGCGCGCTCGGTAAGAGTGCCCATCGAGGGTGCATATCGACCGCAAAGGGGGTGCTCGCGGGGGTGCCCTTCTGAAACCTAAAATGACAAATTGGACACCCTACGGTCTCATGGACTTAACGGACACTCGCACGTGGCAGCCAGTGTAAGTCCACAAGACCATAAGTGCATATGAAGTGTGCCATTTGGGACAGGGCCACTAAAGAGGGCCACCATATTGAGATCACAGGACGAGTCGTGTCTTGCAGTTCAACACAGCTCAACCACTGCAATTAAACATTCCAAACAAACTGTGATGGAGCAATGAAACAAACCATGACAGCCCACAGAGAAAGGACAAATGCCATAACCTCAAGTGTCAAGCTCAAATACATGATAGCCACAGCCACTCCCTAAAACAAAGCCAGGAAGAAACACCAACAACAGCAAAACTTCAATGGGATTGAATCCAAGAGTCCATTTTAAGAGAGAAAGTATATGTTTTGTATATGCAATTGCATAGTTTTTCAGGTTTTTATTAATATCTTTGTCACAGTCTCACATCAGCTACCTGTCTTTTATTTATAAACAATCATAGACACATGACCATTTTTCTTCAGATGCAATTGAGATTAATTATATTATCTTAAAATTATTATATTTATTATTATTATCTACTTGAGAAAACATTCAGTTCAGACATTATGCAAAGAAACAATTTGGTCCCATCTCAAAATGTAACAGATCCACTATCAGGCTGCCTATAGAGGGCAGGCATAAACAGACAGTGTGATAGATTGATTTGTGGGAGCATCTCCTCCAGTCATTTGTCAGTACTGGAAACAGAGACACTATTTTATACACAAATGTAGCCCATCCCTCCCACACAGTGAGAGAAAAGGTGGAAGGAGGTGAGATTTAGGACACAGAATGTGTGGTCTGAGCATTCAAAGCAAATGAAATGTACCAGAATCAAAGTGAGACGGCACTTAGTTTATGAAAGATAAGACCCCAGTATGTTTAAAGTAACTTGTAGACACCCCCTAAATCTCTTTGAGCAAACAATGATGTTCAATGTAACAGAGCTGTAGAACTTTTTATTAGACAGGGATTTTTATGCAGGTACGTATGCAGGACGATGAGGTCCAGAATTCACTTTTTTAATGGGTGTGAATTGAGAAAAGTGACTGGATATAAATATTTCTTAACAGCCATGTTCTGCATTATTTCAATGCATGCTACATTGTATTATTCTTGTAATAACAGAATTATTCACCTGTCAAAAAATTGGGAATGGGTCAAGGTATTGTTATGCTGTCTAAACCATGCATAATCTTAACCAGCCAACTGGCCAGCAATGTTCAATTTACTGGCCACAGTAATTTTTACTAACACTTGGATTTAAACAAAAACAAAACCAAACCAAAACAAGACAAAACAAAAAGTGTGTGTAGGGTAGGGATCAGATAAGGTATACAAAGAGTATTCAGATGTCCTGGTTTCACCTCCCAATACTTAACATTACTGTAAGTATCCTCAGTGTATGGATGTCAAAAGTATCAGTACTTCATAACCAAGTCGATACTAAAATAAATAAAGAGTACCAGTTTCACTGCTGTAGCCTATTGGAAGCACCATACTGACTGGAAGCACCATATGCTAGCCAATCTGACTGCTGTCTGTCGGCGGCTGCTTTTGAAACGCTTACCTGCTCATTTAGGGGGGAAAACCTACAGCTAATATTAATTACAGACATATTTCATTGTCATATTCAGACAGCATTGAATCCGTATTGATATACACCAATCAGGCATAACATTATGAGCACTAACAGGTGAAGTGAATAACACTGATTATCTCTATATCACGGCACCTGTTAGTGGATGGGATATATTAGCCAGCAAGTGAACGTTTTGTCCTCAAAGTTGATGTGGTAGAAGTAGGAAAAATGGGCAAGCGTAAGGATTTGAGCGAGTTTGACAAGGGCTAAATTGTGATGGCTAGACGACAGAGCCAGGGTCAGAGCATCTCCAAAACTGCAGCTCTTGTGGGGTGTTCCCGGTCTGCAGTGGTCAGTATTTATCAAAAGTGGTCCAAGGAAGGAACAGTGGTGAACCGGCGACAGGGTCATGGGCGGCCAAGGCTCATTGATGCACGTAAGGAGCGAAGGCTGGCCCGTGTGGTCCGATCCAACAGATGAGCTGTAGCTCAAATTGCTCAAAAAGTTAATGCTGGTTCTGATAGAAAGGTGTCAGAATACACAGTGCATCGCAGTTTGTTGTGTATGGGGAGAAGGTGGCCTGGTCTGATGAATCACATTTTCTTTTACATCACGTGGATGGTCGGGTGCATGTATGTCGCTTACCTGGGGAACACATGGCACCAGGATGCACTATGGGAAGAGGGCAAGCCGGCGAAGGCAGCATGATGCTTTGGGCAATGTTCTGCTGGGAAACCTTGGGTCCTGCCATCCATGTGGATGTTACTTTGACACGTACCACCTACCTAAGCATTGTTGCAGACCATGTACACCCTTTCATGGAAACGGTATTCCCTGGTGGCTGTGGCCTCTTTCAGCAGGATAATGCGCCCTGCCACAAAGCAAAAATGGTTCAGGAATGGTTTGAAGAGCACAATAATGAGTTTAAGGTGTCGACTTGGCCTCCAAATTCCCCAGATCTCAGTCCAATCGAGCATCTGTGGGATGTGCTGAACAAACAAGTCCGATCCATGGAGGCTCCACCTCACAACTTACAGGACTTAAAGGATCTGCTGCTAACATCTTGGTTCCAGATACCACAGCCAGAGCCGGCCCTCCCTATAAGCGAACTAAGCAGCTGCTTAGGGCCCCGCCGCCACCAGGGGGCCCCCAAGAGCAAATTAAATGACAGCTTGATTTTTACAGCGCTTATTCTATCAGTTGCAGTTCTGGCGCCTCCGTCCCAATACTGTACAAATCGACGTACATTTGCATCACGTTAACGCAGCGGTAGAGTTACACTCACGGGACTCTGCACTTTTTCACAATCAGAAAAGTTCATTATTTGCATGTGCTTCAAAGCCTTGCCGGTTAAACATTTCATTCATTTCATTCTGACATGCGCTTTTTCTGAGCACGTACACCCGCAGCGCGCGCGCGCACACACACTAAAAGCCTGTCAAACAGCGCCTGAATAGTGGACGTTATCTTTCGCGTCTGATTGCACTAATACTGTCAAATACACACAAGGTTTACATAAACACAGTTGGTTATGTCTAAAGTAAAAGTAATCAGTTGAGAGAAAATCGGATGTGTATCTGTATTTTAGATGCGTGCAGGTCTTAAAGTAACAGCCGCCTAATGGTGCGTTCACACCAGACGCGAATGAAGCGTTAAGCGCGAGTGATTTACATGTTAAGTCAATGCTAAGATGCGATAGACATCCTGCGGCGCGAATTGAGCGTTTTGGGCGTTTGACACGCGTAACGCGTAATTCGCGCGAACTGCACGAGTTGAAAAATCTGAACTTGGCGAATATTCGCGCCGCGTTAACCAATCAGGAGCTTGCTCTAGTAGTGAAAATGTCCAAATTTGGCCCAAAGTGTCAATATTTTGTGTGGCCACCATTATTTTCCAGCACTGCCTTAACCCTCTTGGGCATGGAGTTCACCAGAGCTTCACAGGTTGCCACTGGAGTCATCTTCCACTCCTCCATGACGACATTAAGGAGCTGGTGGATGTTAGAGACCTTGCGCTCCTCCACCTTCTGTTTGAGGATGCCCCACAGATGCTCAATAGGGTTTAGGTACACTCAGCTTCTTTAGCAAGGCAGCGGTCGTCTTGGAGGTGTGTTTGGGGTCGTTATCATGTTGGAATACTGCCCTGCGGCCCAGTCTCCGAAGGGAGGGGATCATGCTCTGCTTCAGTATGTCACAGTACATGTTGGCATTCATGGTTCCCTCAATGAACTGTAGCTCCCCAGTGCCGGCAGCACTCATGCAGCCCCAGACCATGACACTCCCACCACCATGCTTGACTGTAGGCAAGACACACTTGTCTTTGTACTCCTCACCTGGTTGCCGCCACACACGCTTGACACCATCTGAACCAAATAAGTTTATCTTGGTCTCATCAGACCACAGGACATGGTTCCAGTAATCCGTGTCCTTAGGCTGCTTGTCTTCTCAACTTCCAGTGACCAGTATGAAAGAGTGAGAGCAATAACACCAAATTTAACACACCTGCTCCCCATTTACACCTGAGACCTTGTAACGCTAACAAGTCACATGACACCGGGGAGAGAAAATGGCTAATTGGGCCCAATTTGGACATTTTCACTTAGGGGTGTACTCACTTTTTTGGCCAGCGGTTTAGACATTAATGGCTGTGTGTTGAGTTATTTTGAGGGGACAGCAAAGTTACACTGTTGTACAAGCTGTACACTCACTACTTTACATTGTAGCAAAGTGTCAGTTCTTCAGTGTTGTCACATGAAAAGATATAATAAAATATTTACAAAAATGTGAGGGGTGTACTTACTTCTGTGAGATACTGTATATATACATATTGATGGACCCAGACACGGCGCTGAATGAGTCTACACTGTTTTCCAGCCTTCCATAGCACATAAAGCGTGGCTACCCTCTCAACAAAGCCATTTTGCAACGAAACTGGAGCCACCTGGCAGAAGCCCCTCCATGACGCGAATTCGCATCTGTTGTGAAGTGAATTTCACACGCGAATGAAGCAAGTAAACTCAAAATGTTCAAGCGCCCAACTACGCGCTAATAGCACGATTTATTCGCGCAAGTCGCCCCATAATAGTAAACATGCTGCCCTTTTCCTTAAAGGGACAGTTCACCCAAAAATGAAATTCTGTCATTATTTACTCACTCTCATATTGTTCCAAACCTGTATTCCTTTCTGCTGAACACAAAATAAGATATTTCGAAGAATATTGGTAACCAAAGAGTTGGTGACCAGCAACCCACATTTTTCAAAATATCTTATTTTGTGTTCAGCAGAAGAAAGAAATTCATTCAGGTTTAAAACAACTTGAGAGCGAGTAAATGATGAGAGAATTTTCATTTTTGGGTGAACTATTCCTTTAATGTTAATACATTTATTATTGTTATCTTCCTACAGGTCCATCTGAACTGTTAATTTTATGTCATGATTTAAGTATTAAATTTAATACTGTCCATTTTGTACATTTACATTTATTTTTTTTATATAAGAAGATACTGTTTATCTTAAGTTATTTTAACCGAGGGGCCCCCAAATAAAATTCTGCTTAGGGCTTGCGCCGACCCTGACCACAGCACACCTTTAGGGGTCTAGTGGAGTCCATGCCTCGACGGGTCAGGGCTGTTTTGGCAGCAAAAGGGGGACCAACACAATATTAGGAAGGTGGTAATAATGTTATGCCTGATCAGTGTCTATTTAATAATCATGCAATAAGACTGTGACAATTACGTAAGTAATTCTAATTGATTACTTTTTTTAATTTCTGCAGTCAGTTGGACCACCCTTAATAACCTTGCAATTAGACCTAATACTTTTCTTTAATTAAGGGGTTTGTTGCATCTTAGCAATGATAAACTTCATGCACCTGTTTACTTAATTTGTATACACCCATGTTCTGCCGTTTTTATTTATTTATTATTTTTATTTAGTTTTTTAAATGTGCTCTTGATAATACTTCATAATCACCACACATTATTTAGGACAAGATGAGTTCATTCACAATCAGTTTCCTGCAGCACTTACCCAAATGTTTACCAACAGAAAACATGAGTTTGCCCTCGTATGGTGTCATACTTAAATAAAACGAGACATCATTCTTTTGTGAGGGGGTTTGGGTTTTTCACGTACTAAAACGTACTAAACGCGATCTGTGACGCGGATGACGCTGTGGATATCGCGAGATAGGACGGGATGAATATGGCTGCAGTTAAACTACAGAAGAGTGTCGTGAGTCAGACTGGAAAACACACTGCTTCTGTTATCTTTCTTCATGGTTCAGGTGATTTGAAGAGTTATTAAAATCTTTCTCATGCAGATGCATTGCGCCCACACCTTTGAAAAGAGAAACTGATCCAGCGCAGTTCACACGGGACGCACGCAGGACAACTGAATGAAACGCGAGAGACGCGTTTTAAAAGTTGAACTGTATGAAATGTCGTTTTAAAAACGCACCGCTTATGGTGTGAAACTTCGGCTGACATGTTCAAAGACAAGCACGTAAAGAAATAGTGCAGAGTTGAATTAACTACGGCTATCCCGTTCTGTTGCACATGCACAACACGGATCTGGTAGGCTAGATAGCCTAAGTGACCACATACTGAAAGCGTTTAAAATCTCTCTGTTCGCCATTGTTGCATAATAAAGTGTATGCATATCTAAATAGTATGTTTTATTCATTCATTCATACTTGGAGACATAGTAGAGATTTGAACAAACCCATTAGTTTAAAATGTGTGTGTAATTTGTCCTGTTGTGGACATAATGATACCTCAGATCAATAAAATTAGCAAAAGAATCCCAAAGATTTACAGTGAAGGAGGGAACTTCACTTTAGACTTCTTTAGACTTGGGCCAGTACCACCCCAAACACATTGACAATACACATTTAACATGCAACTAACATTTTCTTGTAGATATATTTTCATGCAAATATTGTGTTTGTACTGTTTGAATATGTTTAAACTAGTTTAGACACAACTGAATAATTGAATCCAGTGTATGGTGGCATATAATAACCGTCATCTGTTTCATTTAGGAGACACAGGGCCAGGTTTGCTCAACTGGGTTTGTGATGTTTTGGGACAAAACCTGGCATTTGAAAACATCCGGGTGGTTTATCCCACAGCGCCATCCAGGTAAACATACCTGGACATTCCTTTCAAAGCACCTTTGTGTCGTTATTTTTATTTGTTTTATAGTAAGTGCAAATGTTTGTGACATTTCAGTGTTTGTGACAGTCTCAGTAGTATAGTGTCAAAACTGTGCTGTTTGAGAAGACCTCCAAAGACATTATTTTATTAGATCTAGTATTGAAACATACCAAGCATACCAAAAAGCAACCTTATACAATTTATTTTCTTGCTTTATAGAAGCAATGTTTGGGAAAAAAAAAAAAAAAAAAAGGATTTCATGAGTATCTGTAGCAGATACAGGACTCTGCCTGATTGATGCAGTCAATCAACACAAATAAATAAAAACTCTTATTAATCAAATTGGAATATCAAATAGAAACAAAAGAGATGTAATGCTTTGACTGTAATTATAATTCATAAAAAAAAAATTTTTGTCAAGTGGACAATAAGCCCACTAAGCTAAGAACTTGTTGAACCATTATATAAACAGCATTAACTGAATTCATTGTCTACAAACTTACTACTTACCCATATTATTTTAGTTGCACTTTATTTTACTGTACCTGCACTTTCAGTGTACTTAGTGTATTTACCAAAAAAGTACTGAATAATATAAGGTAACTGCATGGGTTAAGATTAGGTTTAGGGGTAGGTTCAGGACTAGTACCTAGTTATTGTAATGGTGTGTACAAGCGAAACAAGACTGTAAAATAAAGTGCTACCATTATTATTATTATATATTTTAATTATAGGGACTTTAATGGACTAGGGACAGATAGATAGTAAAAGAAAAAACACTATTCAGATGTATGTAAGAAAACATGTAAAACTTAGATTTTTTTTTTTTTTTTAAATAAAAACCTTAATAGAAACAATTTTACAACTTAACTCTTTCCCTGGCGTATTATTTTTAAGTTGCCAGCCAGCATCAGCATTTTTGGACTAACATTTTGAGAAAAGAGCTTAGAAGATCAAGATTTTGTCAAAGAATTCAGAATAACTTCGGATTCAAAACACATATGGAGCTGATCAAGTTCATCAACACCCCTAAAGCTTTCACGGTCGTATATCTCTTCATGAGTTCGACATTAGGCAGTTTTGATTTATATGCTGTTGAATGTTCGATGATCATGTTAAAATAAAAGCACAACATAAGCAGTACTTCTATTCGCTCCTTGTGGTTTTCGCTTGTTTTTGAATATGGAGATTTAGTACTTAATCAGAAGATGCGTAATAGCGCCCCCTTCCCTATAACAGTGAGAACTCGAATTACCAGAAAAACTTGTCAATGGTGGGGAAGCGTTGTCATAAATAATGGAAAATCTTGTCAATGGTGGGGAAAGAGTTAAACGAAATGTTAAACATTTTACAAAGCATTTTCCAAAACTGTGAATGCAGTAGTTAATGAAATTTAATTTTACTGCTATAATTGATTGTTTTTAGGCCATACACACCCATGCGAGGGGCTCTGTCTAATGTGTGGTTTGATCGTCACAAGATTTCCCAGGATTGCCTGGAACACTTAGAGTCCATAGATTCCATGTGCGATAATTTAAGCGCCATTGTCCAGGATGAGATCCGAGCAGGAATACCTAAACACAGGATGGTTATTGGTATGGCTACTGGCTTATCTCTCTCCTATCTTCTCCATAACTCTCTCTTTCTCTCCTCCCCATCCATCTATCTCTCCCTACCTTATTGCTTTCTCTGTCTTACACACTCTCACACTCCACTTGTTCCAAATTAAGCAGAGTCTCAGACCACTGCTCATAAGTCTCTCCCTCGTTGTGTAAAATGAAGAATGAAACTTATCAAGTTTCTCATTCCTTTCATTTGTTGCCAGAATGGGCCAAAAAGAATTTCTGGATGATTCTCGGGTTTCTGCTAAGCTTTATCTCAAAATATTTGGGTTATGGGGTTCACATATTTATCACAATGAGATAAAAGTGGCAGAAAATCGTTCAGTAAAAGGGATATTAGCAGAACGCAGGTGAATTTCCTCAGGGCTTGTGATAGACAATAAATGAGGTTACGTTTTGCTCAGAGTTAAACCCAGTGGCAACAGTTGAGGAAGGGTTAACCGACAAGCCAATAACACATAAATACCCTAAAATAGTTGCGAGTAAAATGTGAAAAGTGCAACAAAAAAAAGTCTTTGTGTGAAAAGGCTCTGTGTGGAAGGACAGAAAAGCCCCTGAACTTGGTTCCAAAGAAACTGATTCAAAAAACACATGTTCCTGTGAGACTGCTGAAATATTATCTTCCTAAATCATAACATTTTGTCATTAACTATAAATACTCATTGGAGTCACTCTGCACGCTGGAGAAACGAAGTGGTCTGTACGCTGAGTCCACTTCCCAGGCTGACGGACTGACAAGCGCCAGAACTTTCCATGGAAAACGGTTTCATATATGGATTGTGTTTTCAATCTTTTAGGTGTCGTGGTTAATGGGAAAAGCCCAAGTCAAACATGCATGCACAGATTATTTTTAGCCAAACAACTAAGAGGTCCTACAGTATGTTTTTGTCTTTTTGATTAGATGAGGAGTGCATAAAGGGAAAGGTAGTAGAGCTGTTAATTAGTCCTGAAGATATAACTGATCACATCATCTGTACGAGAGGTTTAAAGAACATGTGAACTCCATCTATCCTCTGTCTCAACATGACTCCTCCCATCTGCTCTGACAGACTGATGGGTACTCGTTCACTTTCCCAGATGTGGTGCCCAGATTTGCCCAGATGTGTAATATTAAGCACAGGCATGAAAGAGGACTTCAGAAAAATGGAGGTTTGATGATGTGGAACTCAAGGCTAGCTTTCTTTTCTCTTTCTTTTCTTTTTTTTTTTTTTTTTTTTTTTTTTTAGTTTGGTTGGACTGTAGATCTTATAGGCTACTGTAGACCACTTTGAATTACATACACTTATTAGTGCCGTCATGACTTAATTGCTCCAGAGTGAGAAGGTTTTTATAACCTAAAGAAACAGTTCACTCAGACTTAAAGGGTTAGAAGCACCATCTGAGATAAACATTTAACCTAGAACGTATTTAAAGAAGGTCTTCAAATGTCCTTTTTAGCTCACCCAAAATTGAAAATTCTGTCATTAATTACTCATGTTGTTCCAAACCTGTAAGACTTTCGTTCATCTTCGGAACACAAATGAAGATCTTTTTGATGAAATCTGAGAGCTTTCTGTCCCTCCATAGACAGCTCCGCAACTGACACTTTGACACTTCAAAACGTTCATAAAGAGATCGTAAAACTAATCCATATTATTGAGGGGTTTAGTCCAAATTTACTGAAGAGACTCGATCGCTTTATATGATGAACAGATTGAATTTAGGCTTTTACAGACATATACACATTCATCAACTCACACATCAGATCTGGAAGCTTAAGCAAGTTTGCTTGACGTGCGAGAACCAGTGAGGTTCATTCTCGTGTTACGCAGCACATTTGAGCTTCAGCAAGAACCAATGAGGTTCATTCTCGTGTTTTACGCAGCACGTTTGAGCTTCCAGAAGAGGTTTGTTTTTGCATGTCATTCAGGTTCAGTTGAGCTATGTTCACTGTTCAATGTTTATATGTAAATAAAAGCCTAAATTCAATCCGTTCATCATATAAAGTCTCTTCAGAAAATATGGACTAAACCACTCAATTCTTATAGATTAGTTTTACAATCTCTTTATGAACTTTTTGAAGTGTCAAAGTTTTGTGTTCCGAAGATGAAGAAAAGACTTACAGGTTTGGAACGACATGAGGGTGAGTAAATGATGACAGAATTTACATTTTTTGGGTCAGTTAACACTTAAAAAATTTTGTCATAGACTATTTTTACGTATGTGCACCAATAATGCCATTATTAACAATAAATAGTGTATACATGTCTGTATAATGCAATTAAAAATTCAGATTATGAGCACAGTCACTGACACGTGTGGAAGTGAAAACAGTTACAAAGATATAATTTAAAACACATCATATAAATATATATCAATGACTCATCCAGACCGATGTGTGTGCCACTGCCAAATGAGAAAAGATGGCTCATGCTACTAGCAAAAACACCTGCGATTTGCCACTTGCTGCATGCTTTTAATTGAAAACGAACTAAATGTGACCTCCCATGTCAACTTAACAGCGCAAAAAAATATATACATTTACAATTACAGTGATTCCTTTCCCATCTAAGAAGTTTAATTCCTCCTTAATCGTGAAGTGTTAGGGTTTCATATTTCCATAGTCTTTCATTTTGAGACCCTGGCTCTGTTATATGATACACTGTAATTAGTTCCTTGTGCAAAAAGAAGTGCACTTTAGCAATTAAATGAAAAATTTTAGTTTAAGTTTATATTAAATGCAATTAGCAATTTAGAGTGCCTTTTTGATCCACTCAAATAGGACTTAAGTACATCTTTAAATGTACTTTCATAATTATTTTTATTGTCTTTGAAATATGGTAAAAGTTACTGCTGAATGTACTGACAATCTTTTATGGTAAACTAAAATATACTTTAATGTCATTTCTGTTAACACTTGCATGTCATGTATTCAAATATATTTGTAATTACACATGTGTGATGATTGCAATTTAGTACATTTAAAATATATTAACTTCAAAATGTAATATCACATTACAGTTAAAATTATAATCAAGTACTTTACATGTGCTTTAGTATGTTATTCAGCACATCAAAATAAGTGTACTTCTTTAAAGCACGACAAAAGATTATGACAGTGATTTAAAACATACTTGCAATTTGACATTATTACAAAGTGTACTTAAGTCATGAAAGTGTAATGTATTTGTGGTGTATTTGTGTAATGTGGTCATTTATTTCATTCACATCTGCAAGTACAGTTTAAAACAAAAACACTACACATTCAATACAATTAAGCACTTCTGTTTCACAAGGGAACACTTTCTATAAATGATTCTCAAAAACCTAGTGACCACTGAATGCACACAGTGTGATTAAGACCTTGTCTATTGCTTCTGTTTGACACAAGGTGGCTTCTCTATGGGTGGTGCCATGGCACTACATCTGGTTTCCAGGTACCACCAGGATGTTGCTGGCATCTTCGCTCTGTCCAGCTTTCTTAACAAAGACTCAGTTGTATATCAGGTAGTTAATACTCTTTAGAATGCATGTTTCATATCATGATGTCAAAAACACCAGAAGTAAAAGAATCTATATTACCTCATGCACAGGCAGTAGAAAACGCAACACAGAGCCCCCTACCTGAGCTCCTTCAGTGTCACGGCACAGCGGATGAGCTGGTTTTCCATAGCTGGGGCAAGGAGACGAACTCACTGTTGAAGAAAGCTGGCCTCAACACTTCTTTCCATTCCTTCCCAGACCTCAACCATCAGTTGTGTCGACAAGAACTGGAGTTACTACGGTCCTGGATCCTGAAGAAACTTTCCCTTTAGAGCATCCTTAATGCTGGACAATGACCACTGCTTGCCTGTATACAACCTAAAATAATCATCATTTACTTATGTTGTCAAAAAAAGTATTTTTTTCATACTTAAATATACAACTTGGGGCAAACGGTGAAGGAAATCCACACAAGTGTGCAGCATACACTACTGTTCAAACGTTTGAGGTCGGTAAGATTATTAAATGTTTTTGAAAGAAGTCTCTTCTGCTCACCCTACCTGCATTTATTTGGTTAAAAAAACAGTAAAAAACAAACAAAAAAACAGTAACAATGTGAAATATTACAATTTGAAATAACTGTTTTCTATTTGAATATGTATTTTAAAATGTAATTTATTCCTTTGATCAAAGCTGAATTTTCAGCATCATTAGTCAGTGTCACATGATCCTTCAGAAATCATTATATGCTGATTTTCTCCTCAAGAAACATTTCTGATTATTATCCATGTTGAAAACAGTTGTGCTGCTTCATATTTTTGTGGAAAATCAGTTGCCTTTTATTTTTCAGGATTCTTTGATGAATAGAAAGTTCTAAAGAACATCATTTATTTGAAATAGAAATCTTTTGTAACATTATAAATGACTTTACTGTCACTTTTGATAAATTGAATGCATCCTTGCTGAATAAAAGTATTTTCAAAAATAAAAAACTCTCATTGATCTCAGAATGTGAATTTTAAAGAATATCCTGACCACACTTTATACACTGTACAGTGTATATTGGTCTGGCTCCAAAATGAGAAAAAGGAGCATAAAAATTTCATGTTGAGTAAATGACAGAATTCAATTTTTTTTTTATTAATCTTTAATTGCATTGTTTTCCATCTGTGGCCATTTTTACCTGTACTACTGAGTTTACTTTGAACAATCTGCAGTTTTTGCAGCCATTCACGTGCCTAATCAGAGTTAATATAGCTGTATAAACCTTGATTCACCCGCATGTGTTCCACCTCACAAAGGCTCGACTCACTGTGCACATTTCATAGCCTGTAGTGCTAACCACTTTAAAGTGTTCAGTGAAGCACATTCTGCAGGCTGTGATGACTGTTCCATGGAGTCTGGTTTGGCCCATAGTGCCTGTGGTCAGGCTGAAGCGGCAGGTAGAACTATCACACCGGAGGGGAGGAATGCCACTCGGCTCTGTGGTTTGGAGCCGGAATCCGGTCTGTTTGGCACCCTCCCGTTTCCTGTAGAGCGAGGTATCTCTCACTCCTGTTCTACCCCTTTTTTTCCCTCCACACCATTATTGCTCGCCATGAAATCTGCTGTACATGTGTTTGGAGGTTCGCTCGGTTTACTTGGTAGTCCCTAACAGTAGCTTCATTAATGGTTATTGGGAGGAAGTGGTTTGCAGGTTTAAAGTTCTGTAGATGTTCTGCTTGGGTTGTGTAGTGGGACTACAGGCCAGTACCAACAAGCACCATCTGGACATTGACTTACTGACAATGCTAAAAGGCCTTAATTCATCAAAGATACTGCAAATATCATTTGCAATGGGCACAGTGAGTCAAGAGTGCAAACGCAGAGACTCATTCTTTATTATGACTATTTCCACATGCTAGAATAATAGTAGTCATCAAAAGCATTAAATTACATGAAATTAATTATGTAGTGACCAAATATCTCATATCTGAGCTTCCTCTTTGTCTAGTACTCAGCTCTGCTCACTGTGGATATTATCTCAACCAACTTCATGAGGTGAATGCTGGGATGCTTTTAAATGTTATGGAAGAAGTTCACATGAACACTACCGTTCAACAGTTTGGTATCACTTTTTTTGAAAGAAATGAATACTACTATTTAGCAAGGATGCATTAAATTGATCAAAAGTGACAGTGAAAACTTTTATACAAAATTTCTATTTCAAATAAATGCTGTTCTTTTGAACTTTCTATTCATCACAAGAATCCTGAAAAATAAAATGTATCATGGTTTCCACAAAAATACAAAGCAGCACAACTATTTTCAACACTGAAAATAATCATCAGAAATGTTTCTTGAGCATCAAATCGGCATATTAGAATGATTTCTGAAGGATCATGTGACACTGAAGACTGAAAATGATGCTGAAAATTCAGCTTTGATCGCAAAATTAAAAAAACATTTTACAAAATATATTCAGATAGAAAACAGTTTCTGGCATAATGGAAATCTTGCTGTGCTTTTTTCACATAATTTCCTCCACATATGATAGTATTAGAGCTTGCAGTTCTCAGTTTGCACAGTCAGCTGGATTTTGTGCAGTCAGTCCACTTTTAAAATAACTCAGTGTGTTTGATTTCCATATTTTGCTTCAGTACAGCAGCATAGAACATAAACTGAGTACAGGAAAAAGAGTTGGAGAGTCATAAAGCAAACTGTTTGTAAACATTTGTATTACTTGTATATGCCCACTTTCATTCTAACATATAAATTGTATATTCAAAATACTTTGGTAATGGGAAGCCATTTCTTACTCTGCCAGTGAGGCTTGTTAAATTCAACTGAGTTCTAACATTTATGTAGCATCCTGTTCTATTCAGTAGCATTTTAAGAGCTGTGTCAGTTGCTCTAAAACATCCTGCACTCTAGACAACTTTTCTGAATAATGCAGAAATGCAAAAGTGAGTCTTAGTGGTGAACAGTTTTTTACTGTTGTTCACTTACAGAGCCCATTTAAGGCATGTACAGTAGTTGTTTGGGGGTTCTGCTGATGAGAGAGTACCAGCATGTTTTAAGACATGCTGTTATGCAAGAATACTGTTCTGTTCCCATTACTGTTAACAGAATAGCAAGGAACCGCCATTACTTTGTATCGGTGCATACAGCCAATTTCTTTATCTTAAAATACCTTATCCTATCCCGGTTTTATACAATTATGAGACATTTGTAAGTGTTACAAAAAGTGTTACACCGTAAAGCACTGTCCAAAGTAACATTGCTTTAAACATTTCAACCAGCTCGACACAGCAACATTTACTCCAATGGAGTACGTTTGGGAATGATCAGTTTGTCTGACCAGAATGACCTGAAAAGTATTTTTGCAGTTCTTTATGGTGATGCAGTTAAACTTTATTTCGATGGTCCACTTTAGACATTCTACTGACTATAAATTACTTTGCAACTACATGTCAACTAACTCTCATTAGAGTATTAGTTGAGTATTAGTAGACTGTTAGGTTAGGGTTCCCTATCTGTCACTCACTTTGACGTTGTGTCGATGTACTGACACTAGGGGTCACACTTGGGAGATATTCCCAATACCTCTGATATTTCCAGAAAAGGCCAATGCGAATTGGCAAGTGGAATTTGCATTTGCCACTCCCCCAGATATACAGGTATAAAAGGATATGGCGTGCTTCCACTCATTCAGATTTGTTCTTTGGAGCAGAGCGGTTGCAGTTGTAAGTGCTCATTCCATCACCTCTACAAGGAAATGGAAAGTCTGCTGGTGTACACGGCCCATTACAACAGTCTCTCTCCCAACGCACAGCTAAGTACAGAGAGCTTCTCCTGGGTGCTTCAACAAAAGAGCAGTATCCATAAAAGAGCAAGCACAAACGGAGAACGTATTTTTAAAGATGTTTTTTCGTCCATATATTTCTGGATGTGGTCGATATCTCTCATCTTCTGACGGCCACAATTGCTGTCTCACATGCCGGGGCCGTAGCCACACTGAGACAGCTTTTGTGGATGGTTCATGTCCTCACTGTGAGAACATGACAATGGGAAAGTTGCAGTCATGACTTACCTTCTTCTTTAGACAGGAAGTCACTTCAATTGCTCCCTGTCCTTGTCCTTCTGCTGTCAAGCACAAGGCCATGGTGGCAAGTGCTGGAGGCGATCTGGGGGCTTCAATGGAAGCATTTCCACCGGGTCAATCCCCACGGGTCTTCCATTCCACAGCACGCTGTGATTGAGTACATGGATGAGTTTGGAGGTTCTCAGGGCAAACTTAATTTCTCATTTGGGGCTAGAGAAGAAGATGAGCTGTCAATTGGAGAGCGGGCTTCTGCCTTCTGACATTGAGGACTCGCTGGACCCCCACCATCTGGTGTGGTTGTCCAAATGAGGCCGATGCAGAGTTGGCAGCCATGATTGCCCAGGCTGCCCATCAACATTGAGCTTGAGTGGAACCCTCTGACCGGCCCTGAGCATTCATGGCTGGATGATTGGTTCCTGGGTTCAAAGAGCCACTCATAGCCATGCTCTGTCGCAGTTCTTTTCTTCCCAAAAGTGCGTGCATGCTGAGCCAGTAGCTCTGCCTTTAGCGTAGAGCCCTCTGCAGGAAAGTGACGCCACCTGTCCCTCAGGCCAGCACTAAGATCCCCAGGAGGGCTTCAAAGCAGTCCTAAGACAGGCAACCCAGTGAGGAGCTGCTGTTTCCAGGGAGATGGTAGAGGTAGAGATGGTAGATTCCTGGGTCTAGTTTTGTTTAATTTACACGCAGTGTTTACATAAAATATTTGCAGCCCGAACATTATGGATGCGAGTACTTCGCCTCCTTACGTTCAGCGGCAACAGTTACACATCTACAGCCAGGTGAGTGTGACGTCCTCCCTTGTCACAGACCGGCTCTATTTGCGGCTGTATGATTGGTTCCTGGGTTCAAATCGCCGCTTACAACCACACTCTGCCCCAGTTCCTTTCTTTCTGGAAGTGCATGTACGCTATGACCATCCTGCAGGTTCACCAGACCAAAGCGCTAAAAGAGCTGCACAAGAGTAGTCCTCACCCGGGATTGATGCAGGAACTGTGCTCGGAGACTATCCTTGCCCTACAGGCTATGAAGGTCTTGGTGCGGACTCTCTACCAGGCGATGTCCACCATGGTGGTCCAGGAAAGCCACCTGTGGCTTAACCATTCTGAGATGAAGGACGTTGATAAGGTTTGCTTTTCTGATGCCCCCATCTCACAAGGTATTCCCTCAGACCAGCACTGAGAACCCCAGGAAGGCTTCAAAGAGGTCCTGAGATGGGCAACCCAGTGAGGAGCCACTGTTTCCAGGGTGATGGTAGAGATACCACTCAATCCCCTGGTGGAGGGCCAGGAGGAGAATCCTGTGTCCAGTTTTTGTTTCATTTCGCCACCCACCCGGAGAGCGGTTCCCTCATTCTCTGGGTCACACACACAATGTTTACATGAAATATTTGCAGACTGAACTTTATGCATGCGAGTACTTTGCCTCTTTATATTTAGCGGCAATAGTTACACACCCACAGCCAGGTGAGTGCGATGTGTTACAAGGGCGCGCAGCCTCCTCCTTTGTCGCAGACCGGCTCTATTGTGGGCACTCGGAGCAAGGTAGGTGTTTCAACACTTCTGCTGGCACAAATACGAGATCAGGATATGATGTCTCCCAACATGGCACATCCTGTTCCAACTCATTTCGAGGCTCCCACTGCAAGTATGTCAAAAACTATTGTCCCTTTGGTGCCCCTTGTATGGCGTTTGGAGGCGTGGCTAGCACTCTCCAACCCAGTCACGTTGGCTCATCAGGACAATCTGACACGGCTATGCAATTCAGTTCAGTTCAGATGGTTTGCTTTCAAGGGTCAGGCATATCAGTACAAGGTCCTCCACCTTGGGCTGTCCCTGTCATCTCGTGTCTTTACAAAAGTTGCAGAGGCAGCCCTTGCCCCAGTGGGCATCCGCATCTTCAATTTTCTCGACTACTGGCTAACCCTGACTGTGTTAGCACATTAACTGCCTAGAGTTGTTAGTGGTACTGCTGGCTCTGCAGAGGTTTCGACCACTGGTCCAGGGCAAGCACGTGTTGGTCCGGATGGGAAACATGGTGATTCCGCCATGGTGATTTATATAAGCCACCGTTGAGTCACCATGGCGAAATCGCAACATGTCGCATGTCACAACTCACCTGCCATCTCCTCTTTTGGAGACTCCATCCCCAGGTGGTTCAGCTGATTTGGAGTAGATTGAGTGAAGCACAGGTAGATCTATTCACTTCTCAAGAATCCTCCCATTGCCCACTATGGTACTCCCTGACCAAGTCTCTGCTCGGCATAGATGGGCTGGAACACAGCTGGCCCCGGGTTCTACGCAAATATGCATTTCCCCCCAGTGAGCTTAATTCCACAGACACTGTGCAAAGTCAGGAAAAGACAGAGAGCATGTCTTGTTAGTTGCCCTGTACTGGCCCACCCTGACTTGGTTCTCGGACCTCACACTCCTTTACCAATGATGCTAATGGCACAAATCACACATTTCACCTTCAAAATGTGCATAAACATGATTTTTCATATAAAAAAATGTAGTACTATTGTCAGAACCATCGCTGTGTGCGCAGTGCTAGAAAATGTGGTATGGTTGTGCTTTGGATGGAGTTTGAGTCTCAGCTTGAGGTCCGTTTCCTTGTCTTCCATGATTTCCTGTCTGTCCTCCTATGGTCCAATCTAAATAAAGGCCAAAAAAAAAAAAAGTTTAAATTGAAGAACTAAACTAAATAAATTAAAACTTAACTTAAATTAATAAAGACTATTTAGACATGTTTAAAAAACCTAAACTAATAAAAATGACAAAAACACAACAAAATTACTAAAATGAAATGAAAACTGTAGCGCAAGTTCTGCTAGGAAGACTCAAATGTTACGTCACTTATTACATTTAGACCTAATCAATTATTTTTTAACACTTGGAGTATAAAAGATCAGTACTTACACGTCTGAGTTTGCAGATGATGATGCCAACCTTCACCCCCATCCTCCCCACCACCACCAACCTTCACCCCCATCCTCCCCACCACCACCAACCTTCACCCCTGCCTTCATCTTCAGGCAGGAAATGCAGAGTCCGCGACCCTCAGGATGTGAGATATAGACGGGGCCTACGCCAAAGAGCTTTATCTTACAATAGAGCTTTATCTTTTGCTTGCTGATTTGTTAATAAATATTATGTTATCTTGCCTCCCGAGTCTTTCTGGTAGAACTAAAATTCAAATGAAAATATAAAAAAATAAAATCTAATTCAAAATATTAAAAAATATATATATATATATACACTGTAAAAAATATTTTAGTAAACTAAATTTACTAAAGTAAACCTAATTCACTATGTTTAGCCAATTGATTTGTCAAATGTACTTAAATTGACAAAATTAATTTAAAAAAAAGTCAACTTAACTTTTGGAAGTAAATACCACTGTAAAACCACTGCCTTAAATTTTTAAATACAATCAACATTAAACTGACTTGATGTAATTATAAAAATGAGTTGAATCTTGTGTAACTTATAACAAAAGTTGAATAATGCGTAACTTATTTTGATGAGTTAAAGTAATATAAAAACATATGATGTCATGACTTACTAATCATATATATATATATATATATATATATATTTTTTTTTTTTTTTTTTTTTTTTTTTTTCATTGTATAACAGTATATCAATTCCAAGAAACGACACTGGATCATATCCACACATTTGTTCTCTTCTCAATACTTTACTCCTGGACTTTCTGTCCTTTTCTTTTTTCAGTTTTTGTCACCTCTCTCTCTCACACACACACTCACACACACACTTCCAGCTGTGTGTACACAGAATGGTACAGTAGGGCGTCCAGCGGCAGCTCTTCGCCGCCCCGCCTCATGCCTCACTCCCTCATCCCTCTCCCACACTCCCTCTGCTCCTCCTCATCCAGCGCTGGAGCCAGACTGCCCTTCAGGCATTTTATGATTTAACTGCAGGGATAGATGACGGTAATGAAGACGGCTCCTCACCGTCTGCCCCTCATGGGGTAACATCAGGTGAGGAAATGAACACACATCAGTGTCTATTAAAGTTGATGTCTTTAAAGGAGTAGTTCTCACAAAATGAAAATTCTGTCATCATTTACTCACCCTTATGTTAAATCCGGTATGAATTTCTTTTTGCTGTGAAGAACAAAGACTTTATATACAGAAAGATGGTCCACTCGTATTACTATGAATGGAGAAAGTGCAACACGCAATATAGCAGAATAAGTCCCGCTTTCTAAATAACAGAGGCAATCACCGATTGGTAAAGTCATTGCGTCACTGCAGCTGCCGTTAGAAGCTCCAGTTCCAATAGAAACAATCAGTGTTCGGATACGCATACATTAACAACATAATAACAACATATTGGATGCCATCTTTTTGGGACATTACTTGTCCCTGTCTCTAAAGCCCTCCATTACACCTACCCGATAAACACTCTATTAAATACCCATTAGGGACTTCATTTCCACTTTTCTAATATTTTCTTCATTTTTATTTAATATTAATGCATCTTCAAGCTGATATGAGATGGAAAATAGATGAAGAATGAGTTCGGAAAAAGGCGGATTCAAACTCGGGTCAGTCGTGTCAAAAGCCAACGCCACCCGCCTTACTCTCCACACCACTGATCCTGTTGTTCGTGGGATTTCTTTTGTAATTTTGTCTGGCTCAATCAGACAATGGTGGGCAGACTTAGTGTAAATAGCCTCTGCCAACAAGGTGGGCTATTTGCACTTGGTGTAAATAGACACTCCATAAGAAAAATCGCAAAACAACACACACACACTGATCGTTATTAAGAACCAGAACCAAAGTGGCATCAGCCTCCTCTGATACAAGGATCATATTTTAGAACGGTGTTACGTTCGCATCGGTGGAAGAATGCAGACGTTCCAGAACTGTTCACGGAAATGAAAATAATTTGGTTCCAGTATTTCTGAAAAAATGATTTCCCAGCCCAACTCAGATGACGTGTCATATTTACATTCCAGAAACTCCCAGTGACCATTTCCCAAATCACATAACTGCCTCATTTTCCCATGGTGCAATTACCCTCAGTAAATGGTGTTGTTATAAGGTACCTCCTCACCCTGCCTTTGAGGTTTCCACCTTTCTCTAAATTGTGCTTTGTCCACTTAGATGATAATCTGCTTCACAGCACATGTGTCAGATGGAAGGAATGCTAATCTGGAAGAGGTGCAGAGCTTGGACTTTTTGGCAGCCAGTTTCCACTCTGCACTTACTTTCCATGTGGTGCCGCTCCAGAGGCTCCAGGCAGGAGAAGCCTGTTTGGGGAACAGAGGTGTTGACGGATCCCAGATCGCCCCTTTGGCCACGCCCCCCATCTGAGGGTCACGGCTCTGCTGGACAACTGACCTTAACCTATGTACCAATACAAGATCCAGATCTGTAGTTCAGATGAAGGGTAATACAATCACACTGTGTGTTTTCCCAAACTCAGAGCTTTGAAACCCAAACTGTATTTTATTCAAATCATCTCTGAGAGTGAATAATCAAGCCTTTCCCCTCTCTCTTTAGTCTGGAATGGAGGATCACGATTTCTGAATGAAGATGTTAAATGTGTGAGACCCAGGTTTCCTGATCTTCACCCGTCAACAGATTTTACCCTGGAGAATTATTTGTTTGCACTCTAAAAGCCCTGAATGGTAAATTTATCAGACACTTAGGCTTAAACTGTGGAATTTAATTTATATTAGATCAGCATCAACAATACATGATTTTAAAGCATAAAACAAGAGACTATGGCCCGGTTTCACAGACAGGGCTTAGACTAAGCCAGGAGGATTAGGCCTTAGTTCAATTAGGATATGTGAGTATAGCTTTTATAAACATACCCTAGAAAAAAAACATTACTGTTGTGCATCTTAGGACAAAACAATGACACGGACATATTTTAAGATACAGTATGTCAGTGCAAGTTGCTTTCGGTTAGAACGGCTCAAACATGCATTTTAGTCTAGAACTAGATTAAGCCTTGCCTGTGACATTGGGGGAATGTCTTGTATCTTTGTATTATGTGTGTGTGTGTTTTAATCTTGTAATGCTTATCTTTCTGCACTGTTTTATATGTATTATCTTGTTAGATGTTTATCCTTCTGTACAGTACAGCATTTTGGTCAGCATCTGCTGTTATTGGTGCTTTATAAATAGACTAAATTAAACTAAGTGTATATTCTGTGGCAGTCTCAGGACCAAAAAATGTTCGTCCAAACTCTCGTGACATTTTGCAGAATCTGCTCTGGCTGTGCGCATTCATGTGTTTTGGAGGAGGCGTGGCTTTGGGGATGCTCTGAAGGGAGGGTGGGATCTTATGCTTTCAAAGCTAGTTTGCTATTGCTAGCCTCTCCGAAGTTGCCTACCCTACCTTTAATGCTTAATTTTTTTCTAAAAATCATACATTTTTGTACGATTCACATTGTATGAATTCATACAAAATCGCCACCTTGAAAAGTAGTTACATTTTCCCATGAGATCAGGTTGTTTTTACCACAAGCAGCAGTGTAGCATGACAAAACGCTACATTGCTGATTTTGTCTCATTGTTTTGCACAAGCAGTTTTATAGACAAATCTGCAGAGAGTTCTTTGGAATCAATGAATCAGTTTGGCCTGAACCAATTGGTTTGGAGAGTTCATGTAGGTGAACTGGTCCAAAACTGATAATATTTCAACAATTTGAGGCCCTGCATTCTTGGTCTTTGTATATTATACAGAGATGTCCTGTGTTTTTTTTATTTTTTATAAATGATTTATTTGTGCACGTAATTTCTTTTTATTCAAATGCCCTCATAATCTTGAATAAAAATATCTTCCCCTCCCTCTTGCAGTGACATCTCTTCTCTGATGACATGTTTCCTGGCGCGAGGGCGGGGCAACCTGTCATTCACATGAGAACCACCAATAGCAAACCACAACCATCTAATCAATTCCCCATGGACAAAATCAAGCCCCTCCCTACATTCTTGTTCCAGAAGCCTTTTCACTCAGATATACAGCACAATAGGGAAGAAAAGATTATCGCAACTTCCATTTCATGCCAACTTTAAGCCCTGCCCATCCTCAATTCTACTCCAGTATAGAAATGCAACAACTAAAGACATATGCACAACAATAACAAATGCTTATGCATGACTTCACAACTTGGGGGTGAGTCTTCTTGAATGCTTTTATATGCATCAGTTAACCATGTCAGTAATAGAAATCACCAAATTGTAATTAGGCTCATCACTACGCCAAATAATTATAAATTGAACAAAACCTCACAATTTACATAATTTTCAATATCACCACATAACAAATTAATAATTCATTATTCGACTACTAAAGGTATATCCAACCTTACCTGCACACATACAATAGACTCGCGTTAAGCAGTATGTGCTAGATAGCAAATCTCAGCTGCATGATTGTTTATATTGTTGCAAAATGTAACTATATTATCGCACAGCTCTTTATATAAAGTTGGATGTATGTCCAACTTTATCTTCATACATACAGTATACTCACTTAAAACTTGTATTTTCAAAATGTAAACTATATTATCTGCCAGCTCTAATCTGCTAAATGAGCCGACGCAGCAGAGCTGTACGATGTTCCTGGGACCATTCAAGGCAGCGCAGTGTAGTCATAGCTGGCACAAGAAGGCCACCCCTGAGCTCAAAGACATCTATGTTTTTAATTGTCAATCTCTGTTTGTCAGTGGGCTCTCAGGGCCTCTCAAAATGATGCACTGGGAGTTCCCATAGGGTATGTTATAGAGTGCAGTATATGCACATGATGAAAACATATTACCTCCTGCTTTTTCATGGGCATTTGAGAACTACCAAATGTGGACCTCCACACTGACTTATCTCCCTATACGAGCGCACACCACCTCTCCCTAAGGAGCAGCTCTGCTGCATGAGGCCATTGGGAACTTAGTTCATCATAATTGTCCAAGTTCAATTGGCCTTTTCCTGTTTCTTACAAATAGGCTTTATAACTGTGAGTACAACATTAACAAGCCCTAAAAAACTAGCTGGTTCCATTATGCATTTAGTGGTAACCACATAAAGAAGCTAATATTGCTGTTTTACTGTGGAGAGAAACAATGAAAACAAACCCAAGTGTTGAGAAAAAAAAAACAACCTTAAAGGGATAGTTCACTCAAAATCATTATTTACTCACTCTCATCCGGTTTCTCTAACCAGTATGACTTACTTTCTTCTGTGGAGACTACTACAGAATGTGCACTATGAAAAGCTCTAAAAAGGATTAAAAAGCACTGTAAGGTATCATAACAATAGAGGCTTTCGCACTGGAGGAAAGTTTTCATAGTTCCTATAACTATTGGCGGTGTTCGTACCGCAGGAACTGGAAACTATTTTAGTTATAGTTTTAAGTGACGGATTATGTCACTTCAAAGTTCCTACTAGTGGTGCAAATGCAACCAGGAAAATGTCCCTAGAAGGATTCAAAGGGCTTTCGCACCAAATAGTTCTAGGAACTCAAGTTAGTTGAGTCAAGATAGTTCCCCAAGAACTAATTCCCCCCCCCAGGCCATGTTCCTGGTTGCGTTCGCACCGGGAATAGGAACTCTGAAGTGGCCGACAGTGCTGTCTTTAAGCGCGGCATTTACAAACGCTAAAAACCGGTGGATGGAGGACGCCATGATTGGACCTGTGTTTGTTGTGTGTCGTGGGTTTCGTGATAATGGAGATGGAATGTAAACGCGTAATTTACATGACTGAAAGAGCAAAAAGTGGGGCTAAGAGACAAAATCTCTTATGAAAACTTCACAACGCTGCAGACAACAGGTAAATGCCTTAATCACTGTTTTTCATGTACGTGAAGTAAAGTTTTTTACACAGCTTTTTAAAAATGCTGGGTGCCGGTGTTTGACATATACGTTTGACCAATCAACATACACTCACATCACTGATAGTTCCTATAGTTCTGGTTTAGATCCTACTCTGAAGTAGAAGCTAATTTAGTTCCCCCAAAAGGAGTTCCTAGAACTAAAATTGTTCATTGTTTCTGCGGTGCAAACACAGCAAAATCTGGGTACTTCCGCCAGTAGTTCTAGGAACTATGAAAAGGTTCCTCTCGTGCGAAAGCCACTTCAGTTCTTGGGGAACCACCCTGGTGGCTAGTTCCTATAACTACCTGGTGCGAAAGCCCCTAATAGTATAAATGTTTAGTGTGCCAAATCTTCTGAAGTCTTAGAACTTTGTGTAAATAATGACAGAATTATCTGGGTCAACTCACGCTTTAAAGGGATATTTTGTGTTCAGCTTAATCGACAGTATTTGTGGCTTAATGCTGATTACAACAAAAAACTAAATTTGACTAATTTTTGAAAAAAACAAAAATACCTTGAGGTAAGGCTGGTTAAGATGATACGCTTAAGGTCTTTGCACACTGAGTCAGAAATTTTCGTATGTGTTTTTTCGTCTTCGTCATCCTAAAAATTCGTCACGCACAGAAACCTTGCACACTGCGTATTAATGAATCCGTTGCGAAAATAAATTAGCAAAACAATACAAAATGTAGTCTTCAAGCAGTGAGGTTGTTGTCCTCACTCTTCTTAAAAAGAGAAAAAGAAAAAGGGAATATTTGGGTCCATCCAATCCTTAGATTGTGTAGAGAGGAAGGAGAGTTCCACCTCTTTATCAAGGAGCTGCGGGATTATCCCGAGCGATTCAAAGTTTACTGAAGTAATGTCAGTTGCTCAGTTTGATGCTTTGCTTCTCTGCCACAATCACTTTATATCTGAATTTTTTTATGACGTACAAAAGTTTCGGAAGCAGTGTGATAACGTGATTGACACAACAAAAATAAAATATAAAAATAAAAACTAATTCAACATATTAATGCTACGGGGCTGTTGAATGCTCGAATCTGATTGGTTGATCAGCGTTCTAAAGTGTGCAATTATTTTCAGGGAAACGCACGGCTAAAGTAGTTCTAGGCAGGTTTTGACGTTAATAACTGTATCAATGGTATTACTCTGATATCAAGGCTCAAGCCTCCGTTACTAGTTCTGAAATGACGCTTTGGGATTAGCAACGGAGGCTTGGGATGAGATGCGTAAGAAATTAGTCCCACACACAAGAGTGTTTTAAGGACAAAAACCTGACAAATGTCTTGAAATACACCATCAAAACAGTGTCTTGAGGTGTGGTAACCGTAGTATAAGCCTAATAATTGACTCCGGGCCATTGAATTCGTAGAAAATAATGCGCAGCCAAGGTGTAACAGCATTACCACCTCGGGTGTGCATTATTTTCTAAGAATTCAATGGCCCGTCGTCAATTATTCCTTACATATTCTAATAGTATACAAATACTACTAAAATAACGCTGCTTATAATTTTATAAAAGTGTTGGTCCCACTTTATATCAGGTGGCATTAACTACTATGTACTTACATTTAAATGAATCATTTGATACAATGCACTTATTGTGTACATGTTTTTACATTGTACTTATATTTTAAAAAATACCTGCATGTAATTACATCTATAATGAATTTCTGTAATTACATCTATAATTACACTGTTGACCCATCCCTTACACCTTAACTCACCCTTAAACCTACCCATACCACCAAACCTGTCCCTAACTTTCCACCTCAATAGCAGCAAAAGTGTTTAGCGATACAACATGAACACAATAAGTACATTGTACTTATTTTTATGCAAGTACATAGTAGTTAAGGTCACCTAATATAAAGTGGGACCAAAGCATTTATTCTATAAGTATTGTTTATGTCTTGTGGATATACTATTGAGACAGTGAGTATTTTAATGTTTATAAAGTTGCCACATTCACTTTCATTGCAACTGCCTCAATGTAAGTTTTTTTTTTGTTTGTTTTTTACAAGTGAAAATTATTTTTTGTGGTAGTCAACATTATGCCACAAATGCTGTCGATTGAGTTTAACCCGGAATATTCCTTTAAAGAAGCCTAAAGGAAGATCAAACTTAAGAGTTTTGTTCAAATTCAACAGGTAGTAGTGCCAGTTTAGTGTTAACTACCCAGTGCAATCTATTTCCTGCTATGGCTAAATATTCAGTGTGAGCGAACAGCTCAGGAACTTTTTCAGAGATAAAGCAGCAGACGTTCTTTACATGATGATGTCACACTTAAATTTACTTGCATCTACCTTGAGACCGTTCTATTTCACTAGTCATAGCACATATATCTCATATGTGGTAATGTCACGACTAAATGACTCATGTTCTGTCTGTCTGTCTGTCTGTCTGTCCGTCTGTTTTTCTTCCCTCACTCCTTTTTGTGTGTGTTTATGTGAGTTTTTATCTGGAAAACATGCGCACTTGCCAAGAGAACACTCATCCTTCTTTGAGACGGCCAACACATGGTATAAAATTTTGGAATTAAGATGTGAATACCTTGAACAGATCAGACTGCTCTTACAATGATGATGATGTCACACAGTATGGCACCGGTGTCTACGGAGATTAGTCATGCTGCCTTTTTCAGACTCAATGATATCATTACAGTTTTGTGAATCACTCACTGTGTCAGTGCTTCTGAATTTTACTGGGAGACAGGGAATATGCTGCTTTAAATAATGAAAGTATAAACACCAATGCGCGTGTCATCGAGAGAGTTTGGGGAATTTGTGAGCACACGTAACCAGATGACTCACGTTAGTCTACGTGGACATAGTTGTCCAACAGTCGGATTAATTGTCGGATTAAAAGTCACATGCGATCTGTTGAATAATTAGTGTTGGGGAAACAAAATACAAACTTCATTTTAATTAGTTAAGCTACACTTTTAGAAAAGTAGATTAAATATATTGAAATTATACACCTTATTTGTATAGAACTTTTTGATTCATTAGCCTCTATAGATAAATAACTAAGAATAACAACGGTAGAACTATGTGCAAGTTATTCAAGTTACAGATGGAGCCCACTCTTCAATTAAAAATAAGGTGGATATAAAGAGGCAATAGCTTTTCAATTCTATAATTAGATGATTATATGATTTGGTTAACAAGATCAGTATGTATTTTGTACATAAAAATATATATTTGCAAAATTTCACATTGAATTTGATCCGTTACTTGGAATTTGAGTGAAAATCCAGTCTACACACACACATGCTCGCAGTTCACATTAGTGAAAGTTCAAAGTTGCAGATGATATATAGTTTAAATTATGACAGTGTTTTTTACATGTTTAATTCAAAGTCATAGTAGTGCTTATTTATTCTTATTGAGCCTAATTAACTTAGTTTACCCCTAAATGTTAATTAATGCATTAACTATTAAACATGTACTAACGTAGTTAAGGCTGCAGTTATTTATGCATGAATCCTTATGACTCCAGCCGAAGTTAAGGATAGCTCTTCATTGGGTTGTGTTTAGTTCATGCTGAAGTAAGTATTAATTCAGGTACCTTTATTCGTGTAACTTTATTGTAAAGTGTTACCCTAAAGTCATTTTTGCTTATTAGTATGAATTGGCTCATCGAAGGTCAACAGCAAAGACATTGGTTAATAAAGTGAGATTAAATACATTAATGATGATGTATTATTTAACATTTTAATTATTGCAGGTCTGATTAATAGTTTATATTTCACTGTTTTTATTCATTTTTAGGAATACTGAATCTGTTTGTGGAAGTGAGATGAGTAAATGCATGCTCGCATTTAGGATGTGTTCACGCTTGGCAGGTTTGGTTCGATTAAAACTAACTCTGGTGCGATTGCTCTGTTTGTGCGGTTCATTTGAATAAGTGTGAACGCTGCCATCTGAACCTTGGTGCACATCAAACTGAAAAGATAGGTCTCGGTCCGCTTTCAAACAAACTCTGGTACAGTTTGACCGAAATACGAAGCATCTTTCGTCCGGCATTAAAAATTTGGATCAAGTTTAATTTTCTGCCTTTTTTCGCATCTGAAGCAAACATTTTGAGAGATGTTTTGACAATTCAGAGCCACCGTACAAGCGAACGCCAAAATCCAGAATGGCGTCTGACAAGTTGATCCACTTCGTCTTGCAGCACAAAGCACTGTATGACAAACAAAATGCGCTAGCTAAGCATCAAACTGAGCCACTGACATCCTGAAGTAAACTTTGAATCGCTCGGTATAATCCCGCAGCTCCTTGATAAGGAGGTGGAACTCTCCTTCCTCTCTACGCAATACCAGGATTGGATGGACCCAAAATTCCTCTTTCTTTTTCTTTTTTTAAAAAGACAGAGGACAACAAAATCATCCTCACTGTTTGAAGATTTAACATCTTCAATCCGCAATGGATTAAATAATACGCATCAGACTCAGTGTGCAAGGTTTCTGTGCATGACGAATTTTTAGGATGACGAATACGAAAAAACGCATTGGAAAATTTCAGACTCAGTGTGCAAGGACCGTGACAGTGTGAACGCTAAGCGAACCAGGACTAAATGTATTATTTTCTTAAAGAAAGAACCAAGAGAACCGAACTACAAGTCTGAACACACTCTTAGACTAGAGCTAAAATCATGTTCACACAGCGCACACAACGCCTCTGCGTCCAGCGCCACATTGTTTAGCAAATGCATTTGCACCCATGGCCCCCATGGGCGTGCTGGTCTGAAAACGAGGTGTGTTCAGGCGCACTGTTGGCGTGTTGCTATTTTGAGGCAACTGAAAACGACTGCGCCATTGACCAACAAAAACCTGCTCTAAAGTCAATGGCGCAGTATTATTATTATTATTATTTAAAGAGCGTGTTAGTAATGTGTGCCTATGAGGGGTGCACAACGCGCATACACTTTGATTATTACACACACAGAGACGTGCAGCAGCACACAAACATGCCAAATATTAAAAATAAAAGGATTACAATGTAAAAGATTATTATTGTGTGCATAAAGATAAAAATACTATGGTGGAATCCGGCTTGTCCCGGAGATGATCTGCTTGTGCGCAAGGTTAAAGTGTGCAAGCAGACCATCTACAGGACAAACCGGATTCCACAAAAAGAATTTTTATCTTTATGCAAACAATAATCTGTTTCCTTGCTTGAGAAGCATTCAGTTTTTCCGCTTGCAAATTCCGCCATGGTGCAAGCGCAACTGGCTTTTAAAGGGAATGGGAGATGAGACTCTGATTGGTTTATTGCACATTACGCTTAAAACACACCCATTACTCATTAAGAGAATAGGTATAACCCTTTTGGACCATGTGCCAGGCACACCGACTTTTTTCCCGCCATTAAAGAGGGGGTATCACAGTTTCTGCCAATCTCATGTTAATCTTGAGTACATATAGAGTAACAATGCATCCTTCATATCTCCGAAAAGTCTTTAGTTTTGTCATATTTATAAAAGATAGATATGCTGTACCGAATCTTTCTGGAAAAAGCCGAGCTCCTGGAGGCGTGTCTGCCGTCAGTGCCCTGGGCAAAGCTAAAGAGTCACGAGCACACGCAGCTTCTGCGTAGAGATGTCTGCTAGCTGCGACCAGGGCTCTGAACCGGTTCAAGGAACGAAAACGAAAACCTGAAACGAACGAAATTTTGACTGGAATGTAACCAGAAACGGAAACGAAATCAAATGTAATCATTTTGAACAGAAACGCTAATTTGAAATGGCCATTAACCGGTTAATAACGTTATTTTTTCTGTTAATATTTTGATTTGGCAGTCAACCAATCATGAATCCAAATAGTACAGCCTATGCAAATGTGACGCTGACGCATCCAAAGTGAGTGAAATGCCTGCGCTCAGGCTCTACAGTGAGTGAAATGCCCGCGCTGACGCTCTAAGGCTCAGCTGTCAAGTCATCATAGGTTCACAATGGCAATGCCCTTGCATTAGTTTTTCCGATGATATATATCACCAACCGTCAAGCATTAGGCCTACATTTAAATGAAAATGAATGTCAAGTAGGCTAATATGCAGCTTGTTGTGTGTTTTGAAACCAGCGAAAATTGCAGGATATGTAGAACATGAGTTCACACAACGTCACATCACGCACATGCAGCGCTTCTGTGAACGGAGAAAACAAAATAAAACTATAGGCCTACATAACACATATACAATAAAAGGGAATATTTAGGCCTACAGGCTACGCGATATTTCACTATATAATTAGGCTAGGTCTAACAAAATGAAAGTGGTTCATTGTGGCGCACTCCAAAGATCTAGGAAAGGAAACAGACATTCTGCTTGTTTTCGTTATTTAAGTGTCTTTTGTAAATGTATGAATTATGTCTTGCTTTTACCTGTATGACCATAAATTACGGAGTACACTTTACTGTCTTAGAAGGAAAAAAGTTCCACTGGTCGCGCCGGCGCCTCATGCGCGCGCACACAAATTCTTGCATTGCTTACTTGATATGTTACGCAGCCTGTTAAGTAATTACAATAAAATACAGTCAACCAAATATATAAAACGTTACACCGCTCAATTCAATTCTGTAATACAATCCGTGACCCCCGCCTGACTGTGCTGTTATGTGAAGGATGATGTCGATAGGCTAATGCGAGTGAAGTACAAAGCTTACATAATAAATAAGTTTCATTTGCCTCAAAAATGGAAACAGTGCCGAATGAGAAAGGTAGGCTTCAGATTCACTTTAAATTAATTCGTTTAGCATCTTATTTAGTTTTATTTCTAATAAATAAACCTGTTTCTCGCCTTGAATATAGCAATGGAATGGCGTTAAAAAAGAAAAGAGAATTTTTTCGTTTTGGCTTGACGTAGTATAGACCTTATTTTCCAGAGAAACAAGCGCGCCGCCATCTTTAGAATATTGTCTTTGAACTTCCGTTTTTGCGGTTGCTCTGTATATTTCTATGGCATCGCTGTTGAAGAATAATTAGCTGGTGAAGTGGATTTACCTGTTGTAGAGTTAATGAAAGTTATCATGAGCATTGTTATGTTTAAAGCAGATGTCTTAACAAATGTCAGTAGACCGGGAAGATTATAAAATGAGCAGTTCTTTCATAAATATCGCTGTGGAAATACAAGCCGGAAGTCAAAAGACAACGAGCGCAGCGCTGAAAAGGGGCGGGGCTACATAAGGTCTAGCCTGAATAGGCTGTTAACTTTTGAGGTTTTGTGGTAAAATAAAATAGGGCAGTTTTGTTCATAATATATGTTTACAAACATTATAATTATATAGGCTAGGCTATTTGTAAACATTTTATTTTATTTACCGATAAATTACATTATTTCTGAATGTAATAATAAAACGTGACGTATACGCAACATGTCTTTTTTCCTCTCAGGAATAGCGTCGGTATTTTTTTAACCATGCAGCAAACATTTTTAAAATATCTTGAAAAAATACTTTATAACCCGTTGATAGTTTTTCCTTTTGTTTAATAGGTTTACATTTGGACAGAATCTTGTTACAAAAGATAATTGTAGGCCTATTGGCTAAAATGGCAAATACTCTCTTTGTTTTTTAATAAATAAAATGTTGTACGTATTATTATTATTATTATTATTAAGTAGGCTACATGCAAACAAACAAACAAAAAAAAAAGTTATTAACCGTTATTTTTTCTAAACAAACCGGTTTCGGAACGTTAATAATACAGAAGGAACGCTGGAACAGAAACGTTAAAATACCGATTCTGCTTGGAGTGAAACGATAGAATTTTTTTTTTTCGTTTTTAAGCCCTGGCTGCGACATCATTATAAATAAAAAGGGAACAAAAGCGTTCGTGTTGTTTACATTATTTACACTTGCCAGCAAAACACAGACATCTGATGCAGCTTTACTCACTGCCCGCGATCTGCAAATCCAGTGCAGAACTGGGAATTGTTTACAAAGTATTAGTCACCGAAATCCCGGGAACAAACAAACATACGTACACAACTCCGTTGCTGCCCCGGAAAAACAAACTTCATCCTGTTCCCTTAATGCTGGGTTCTTTGGGAAGCTAAAAAAGTTCATCTTTCCCTCACAACCAAAAACACACTGCTTTGGTGAAAGGAGATGCGTCTCATTTTGGAGGCTGCGTCCTCCAGAGGTCGCATTTGAAGGCTGCATACGTCATCAAGGATGTCATATTTAAGAAAAGTAACTGTAATAAAATTGACTGATATTCATTGTGAGGTGTAAAATACTGTCATTTCTTTCTTACGTTGCAATCTAATGGTTATTTTTCTTAAATGAGACTGCCTCGATGATGTATGCAGCCTTCAAAGGGTGCAGCCCCTGAATTGGGACACTGTTGAAAAATCTCTCGGCTTCCGTATCCCGAACGAAACGCGTTGATTGGCATGCTCTTGCTCTTGTTCTGGGTGATGTGTGTGCGCACGCTTATCAGGGAGAAGTGCCCATACAAGGAATTCCGCCCTTTATTACGTGATAAAGGCCCATACTAGAAAAAAACTCTCCGAAACCTGTACCGAAACCGGAAGTAGTCATTTGGCACAGAAATACTCTGTCATAGATCGTTAAAATAGGGCCCATAATTTTAGCGTTTACTCTCCCTTTCGAGTGCCGCGGCAATGCTTTCTGGGAAATAGAAATCTCAGACCAGTTTCAGTTAAATTTAAGTTTATCTAAATTAAAAGAAACAAGTTTATAAAACTCAAAAAAATGAAACAATACAGATTACTTTGGTTTTGTGAACTCAAAAGAAAAGGAAAGTATTAAATAAAAGTTAATTTGATTGAGCAATTTTGTTTAAGTTTACCCTACTCAAACCAATCAATTATTTTGAGCTTTAGGGTTTACAGTGATGATTCTTTTTTTTTTTAACCAGTTCATTAAAATGAACCATCCAAACAAATCAACTCACTAAAAATGAATCAGCTTTCCCAACAGAGAAACAAAGTCTAGACATTGACTGAAGTGTGTTTGGTTATTGCCTCAATGTTTGATTATGCCTCAAATCGCTCACTTGGAAAAAATAGTTAACTGTCTGTTGGAAAAGCTTAATGGTTGTGAACTGTCAAACTGCTGAAAAATGTGGTTCAGTTAATACTGTCTCCACCTTTAGTTAGTTACTCTCCAACACCGATGATAATATTATGCATTTGCGGCAGTGCCGTAAGATTATGTGTATGTGTTTGCGACTGTTGGTTCAGAGCTCTGCTGATAGTTTTCCCTGTGATTACAAAAGCAGCTGCAAGTGTCCGCCAACGGAAGGAGGCGATATTGACTCAGAGCCCCGTGAGGGCGCTCATGTTTTCATTCGGTGTTTGGGGGCCAGGCAGCTGGAGCACTCAGGGTGACAGAAACTTACTCAACCTTTTTTTTTAATTCATCCGCCGCTTTATTTGGGCTGCGTGGGGCCATTGCTGCCAGAGAAAACCTCTCGCTTGCAGAGACTGTGGCTTAGCACAAGGGTAAACACTCCTCTCTCCAATCACAATACATGCTGCCCGAAGCTGCTTATGTTGAAGACGGATCACATTCAAATGTCACTCTATTAACATTTCAAAGCATGATCAAATGGCTGAACACATTACTTTTAATGTAGTGCCCAATGGCGGGCCTCAGGCGGGAGGGAGGCATTGACTCCTCCGTAGTAAGATTCGGATGTGATATATTTCAAAAGTACAAAAATAGGCTATAACAAAAAAGAAAGACTAAATACGAGATTAAATTGTGTGTAAAACACTCATTTTTTCTAAAGTAACACTGTCCAGTGACTCGAGCATCTCCACTTTCTGTCATTTCTGAATCTAAATGAACTTCAAATTTCTTGAAATTATGGTTTCAGCTCAGTTAAATTAAAAGTGCACTTCTGAGACAATGACATTCATGACACATATCACTGTCTGCATTGTTTACAGAGGATTCAGAAGCATTTGGATTAGAAATTGTAACCACGAATTAAGAATTTGTTCCCACAACCTATTAATTTGTGGCCATGTTGTACTCATTTGTTGTCCCTTGTTTTAATTTAGTTAAATTTGTGGTTGTGATTTAACTAAACAGAAGAAACAAATTAACACAACATGGCCATGATTTACCTAAAACGAGGTCACCTTGTCACCTTTGACTCTAACACAGCAGATAGGTTCACATGACATTTGCGCAAACAAGGCTTCATTCACCCCACCAGAAAGGATATTTAGACTGTCTGAATCACTTAAAGTCAGACTCAGACTTTGACTCAACCCTTCTGATCTCAGTCTTGACTCAAACTCAACCTGTTCAGGTCTCAGCCTGGACTTGAATAAACTGGTCTTGACTACAACAATGGCTGGCGGCTTATAATTCAGTGTTTTCGCCCACTACATTGATGAGTTTTTCAATAACATTGAAGTACAGTAATGGATGACAAAGTCAATTACCCCCATTAGGTGGTAGTCTTAAACAGTATGCAGAGAAAAGTTTCATAGAGGTTTTTTGCAATTCAAGACCATCGTTGAGATGAGTAAACAACATTTGTGCTGTTGCAACAGCACAAATTGAAAATGTTAACATTTTGGGATCAATACATCATAATGTAATAGGAAACTAGAGACTGTATAGGCCTATTGCTGAAACGGACCAATTTTATTACAATAAATGGCAGAAATTGGAATGCCTAATAAGTCCCGCCTTCCAAATACAGCCAATCGTCTATTAATCATCGTCTTGTCTTTATGTAAAATCTGCGTTCAGCCTTTGCTCTGCACTGATATCTGCTGGACCAACCTGAAACATACACCATTGGCCTCAGGATGGCCCCCTTTATTTCTCAATATGTTATCGTGAAATTCATGGAAGACAGTCCATCTGCGTGTCTATTTCAGACACAATAAGATGGTAGAAGTCCCCAAATGTTTCCATTAGTGCCTGAAGGAGGTTCTTTAACAGTGGGCACTCCTCCAAAACACATATTTTTCTACAGTCTGTGCTATCATGAGACAGTGCCTGCACTGTGTTCAGAGATGCTATAGATGGCCTTCCCCATTTAAGGTCTGTGGTATAGTACAAAGCCAGCTTGATCATATGCCGCACAACCAAATTCAGCGAAGCTTTGATGTGGTGCACACATTCATCCAAACAGCCATTCATTTAACTCCCTTGTTTTCTTTTAACACTCCTTTTTTGTTTATCTGTAGCTCACATGCACTATTTTCCCTTTCCAACATGCATTTCTAACCTAAACATATGGCTGAGTAAGATCACACCCCTCGCACCTCGACAAAAACATTCTTCTGATCTCGCTGCCAATGTAAGGTGAAGTCATGCATGCAAGCCTTTTTTATAGCCTTGAATTTACACAATGGAAACAGTGCACTCTGTAATTCTACCTTGACTTTCCCCACAATGTGTATTTCCATTGATTACTGTCACCTGATGGAGTTTGGGTTCCTTGCCACCTTCGCCATTGGCTTGTTCAGTTTGGGTTTAAAAGACAGTTAATATTCAGTAATATTACTGATTTAACTGCACTGACATTATCGTACGAACAATATTTGAAGCCACCACTGGTATAAAGTGCTATATAAATGAATGTGACATGACTTGATTTGATTAATGAAGAAACAGTGAAAGATTAGACGGTAGGATACACCGCATGGAGATTTGTGAAATGCCACTCCTATTGAGAATGAGTTAAAAATACAAAATGCTGCGGGTATAACGTCTTCAGCCAATCATATAATGCCTGACTAATAGCACAAGTAATCTGGCCAATAGTTGTAGACATTCTAGAGAGCATTCCAGCAGTCTGATTCCAGCCAGTGGTTGACACACAGCATTGCATTACAGACAGACTGTTCTTGTATTTGTCATGGATTTTTGATAGGCCGTCTTTGCCAGGTTCTATGGGCTGTGACGTTCCGAGCCAGATTCACAGGGCGTTCAGGGGTGTGTTGTTTATGAGACCACTGATGGTTTTACCAGAGCATTTTCTTTTTTATTTTTGCTTTATTTATAGAAGTGTCATAAAAACTTGAACTGTTATGTAATACATTCTTAACAGGGAGCAGTTGTTTAAGCCATTTTAAAGTGAAAAGCCATTTAATGCATTTCATATGTTGAGAGATGATTACTGACATCTTTACTAATGTAATATAGGAAGGGTGTGACCAACCATGTGTGCCTATAAACATATAACAAAGTCCATACAAGCTTTCAAAAGAGTAAAGTGGAGTTTAACATCGATATGAACACTTATGCAAAACAACTAAGTGTAAAAACACTCAAAATGTAGCAATATGCAAGGGCAAGACATCACATAATGTCAGTAAATGCATATGGAATCAAGACTCAAGGGAAAGGGATCATAGCTTCAAATCAGAATCAGTTGATTCAGATGAGAACCTTTGGCCAAGGCTGGAACCACCAAGGAGGTTTATAATTCCTGGAGAAATCTAACATTCCCATCCATCTCAACAGCAGCTCCTTGGCTGGTGCTGCCTCACATCCCATCTACCTTCAGGGCTAACTGGACCATTATAACCAGCTAAACCCTGACCCCTTGGTGATTATGTTTTTCAATAGCCATTTCTCATAATTTTACCCCTGGTCCCCCTAATGCATATTTGGTTTCATCCTCTGTCAGTGAACTTGAAAAATTTGGTGTGGATGTGCCAAAGCCCCACTCTCTGAGAGCAGCTCTGGCCTCTGGGTCTAGAAGCAGATTGATATGGGTGATTTCTATAAGTCTGCAAAGCTAAATCCAGGTTATCCTAGCTGAATCCCATTATCTTGGTTATCCTTCTCAGTCCACCAAATATGATATATTATAATCCATTATGAAGGTTCACTAATGCATGTACCATTTAAGCTGGACTGCCTCTGTATTGTCAATAAAAAGCTATGTAAAGTTCACACCAAAGCTGATAGCTATAACGATAAAGATATAGTTCTAAAAATCGTTCTAAATATTAAAGAATAGCAGAGTCCACACCATAGCTATAACGATAAAGATATAGAGGAACGATATTGTTGGGATCACGTTCAGAACAATTTTTTTCCAGCTGTTGAACGATAAAACACTGACAGCCAGTCAGAATACATTCTAATATAAGGGCTCGCGCATTTCAAATGGCAGACGATACTGCGGAGAAGTTATCACTGAAGTACAGAAAAATCCACCACTGTTTGACAATTCAAACCCCCTTTTACAGGATCATTTAAAGAAAATGGATACGTGGAAAACAATCGGTCATACCCTCAGAATAAATGGTGAGAAGTATTAACGGAGATGAGATCATTGAACGGAGATGAGAGCATTGCAAGCAAAGTATAACAATTACCTCAGGTATCCAACACTAGTTTCAACAACATTGTCTTGCTTCCTTTGAAGTTGCAGTGAAAAAGACTAGGCGTTGTTTTTATTCCACTATATTGCTTTCTATCAAATTAAATTCCAAATGCCACAAAAAAATTGCACAAACACTCTTAAAAAAAAAGGTTTCAAAAGGAGATTTTTGTAGCAATGCCACAGAAGAACCATTCTGGGTTCCCCAAAGCAGTGGCGTCTGCAGCCGTACGGCTGTACGCACTGTGCGTACCATGAGAGGGCGCTAATTAATGCCGTTTTTATTTTTTACATGATTTTAAATTGATTATTAAAATCTACCTGCGTACACTCATGTCATATTAAGAGAGCAAGAGAGAAGGAGAATAAATAAAGGTGTGCGTTTGTGTGTCGTAAAGTCAAACGTGTGTATGTGCGTGCATGGGTGGGTGTGGGGGATATGGGTGAAAAGAAATCTGATTGGCTAGTTTAGTTTCGTCGTTTTTTCCACACATGAAAAAAAATGGCGTTACAGATAATGTTTAAAAACAGGCTCAAAATGAGTAAACATTCTAAAACAGCTAAATTCGATTGAAATATTTGCAAAATTGCCTAAAGCTATTGAGTAGGGATGGAGAAATGAAGCCTCTTAAATCTTTGAAGCTTTTCTCTAAATGTTTCGGGGAAAGTTTCAAAGCATCAAGAGTGTCGAAAACAGCGCCATCTTGTGGCAGGTAAAATTTACAGCAGCCATAAACCTGAGTGCGCAGCTCCATTGTTTTATCCATACAAATAAAAGCCTGATGATGCTAAATGTGTTCAGTTTTCTGATAATATAATTCACATATTAAAGTTTGCCAATAAATAAAATGGATCAACAAAAACAATAATTATAATAATACTAATAATACCTACTGAGTTGTTTGAGGCAAGTAAATGTTGCTGTTATTTTATTGTTTTTATACTGTTTATATGACAGAACATATGGTAATATTGGCTACAGGCGTATATAGTTAAAATGTTAGTAAATGGACTTGAACTTCCATATAGTAGTGGTCTGGGTTCAAACATTCTGACACAAAGCATTCACGTGACTGGAAACAATGTGAGGCTTCGTTTTTCCTTAATCACGTTTCTCTGAAAACAATACGCACATTTCGGGACCAAGCCGCTCAGAGATAACGTAAAATAAATAAATAAATAAATAAATAAAAATTCACGAAGCATCTGTCTACACAAGCACATCAGAGTGCAGTTACGTTCATCAGATTTTCTAAGTGGGAAACAGGAAAGAGACAGTCGATCAGTCGATTTGTACAGCATGAAATCGTTCCCACCAACCGACTGATTTAATAGTTTTTTGCGGACAGCAAAAAAACTTGTTTTGTGCGATAAAATCCTGCAGGCGCCCCTGCCCCAAATAACCTTTCAATGAACAGTTTCAAAATAACCTTTTTTCTACAAAGAACCTTTTATGGAATGGAAAGGTTCTATGGATGTCAAAGGTTCTTCATAGAACCATCTATGCCAATAAAGAACCTTTATGTTTAAGAGTATCCTCCCAATCATACTCTTAAACATAAAAAAAATCCAGCCAATCAGTTTTTGTGAAAACTCTGGTGATAGTGACCTCTGAGATGAAACTGAACTGACAGATAAGTCTAAAACTGAACAATCGTTTTCAGAAAAAGTGCCAACCACAAGCTCTGATACTGCTGACATTGCATGTGAACTCTTTGAAGGTGATTTTACTTATTTTTGACAAACTGTCGATGAACATAAGTAGGCCTACAATGATATTGAAAGCAACATGACCTAGTGGCATTATTCAGAGTCCATATCGTCACCTTGGAATTATAAGGTTCTATCTGACATTTTTGTCAAAATTGATCAATTCACATATTCTTATTCTGTGACTTATTCTTATTTACATTACACCGTGTCCTAACCAGACGCGCCGCGACGCGCGATAAAAGGTATCTTTTCCATGTTAATCAGAGTTGTTGTCCTAACCAGCCGCGACGGCGACACGCGACGATTCTATTTTAGAAACTGTTTCTATTTCGCCGCGGTATGGCAATGATAATCTCAGGTAATTATTATGTGCTTTATTTAATGTTAAAAGCGTCTAATGTGAGTTTGAATATTATTTTGTGGGTCTTTTATAGCCGTACTGAAAGCAACAATGGACAATTCACCTCAGATCTTCAAAATAAATAAAAGGAAACAAGAACGTTCAAAACGTTCAAATAATTGTGAACAGACAAGTGTATTCTATGACAAAGATTGTTTCAGTAACTCAGTATGTATTTTTAATAATGTTAAAATTGTGTAATATTCATGTATTTGATTATGTAGGCTACTTATCCATTTCGTTGCGAGTGCCGGGAACATGCCGAGAGGGCCCGCCCACGCGCTCTTCTGATTGGCTGTGATTTTTGATTGACTTTATCGCATCTCATAGGCGCGTTGCGTCACGTCTGGTGTGAACAGACAAATTGTTTGTCACTGGAATCTTATCGCATCGTGTCTGGTTAGGACACGGTGTTATGTGATTTTTTTTTAATTTTTGTACATTTTAGGACTTTTTTAAGGAGTATGGAATGCAAAAACTGGTCAGACTGCAGGTAGAACCTTATAATTCCAAGTTGGCGATATTCCTCTGAAGCAATGCATGCCATTGTTCAGGGTTTCTCTCACTGTCCTGTCCCTCCCTGAGCCCGAGGGGGATGTGAACCAGGTAAAATGAGCTTTCGGAATGAGTGCTCAGTTGGGAAACAAGACCATGAGTTTGAGCCACATCTGTAAAGCTCATTACAGGCTAGAGATTGGTAATGTTTTACTGTAATTCACCTCATGATAATGAGGCTGCCCGCATCTGGAGCAGCTGGACCAGAGCTCCGATTTATTTCACGTCATACCACTCGAAATGACCCCTGCCCTCGTTTTCTCAACCGACCTTTCAGTGGCGAGTGCAAGCGTTAGCAACTCCCACGAAAGCACACGTCTGGAATAGGGCGAAACGCCGCACTGAATCACAACATGTTTGCGCTACGAACCAGACGTATAATTTTATTATATTTGCGAGAGTGTGCGCGCAGGCAGCAGGGAAAGTGATGTCATGAGTGCGAGAGGAGCCCCCACCACAAAGCCAGCAGCCGAAAATGTAATGTTACACATGGCTTTGGCTCCAAGCTGCCTTTGAGGTCAGGCACATCTCCCTCATCATTGGGAGCATTAGGGGCCAGACTGTATGTCTCTGGGTGTCTCTACAAATGGGGTATCTTAGCCTACATCTTATAACACACACCCTTCATTTTTATCATTAGCGTAATCACTCATTCTCCTCTCCCTGTCAGCGTCCTATATTTCAAGCTCTTTAAGCTTGTGATGTCAGCTCTGTAAGACTTTAAGAGAAGTGTGTCTATCCTTTGACATGTCTGAATTGTGATGTGGCATGGTGATCCCGTTACCCCACAAAATCAGTTTTCCAACTGTCTGGCTTCGGTAGACAATATTTCCCGCTTTCCAGACCCTTCTGGGAGCGACAGGAGAGAGTGGAAACGTGAACGAGTCAGACGCGGGGACACGATTGTTCCGCTCACCCTGTCATTTTCGCCCAGAAACCAGAGCTCTCGCTCTCGATACAAACGTGTTGTTTTTTCCCTGGTATTTATTGGAAGTTGCTTTTAAAAGGCGAATTGCCCTCTGGTCGTGTGTGCACCCTAACTAAACTCATCATCTAAAAATTCTCTCTCCCACGCTCACATAAACCAGGCCAAATGTGGTGACGTCCTTCTTTTTTCCCCCCCAACAGTTTGGGGTTTCGCAAGTCTGACTCATTAGCGCAACTACAAGCCAATGGAAGACAAATTGCGAGGTTTGGGCCCACAGCGTGCCCCTCGCTCTCTGGGCAGGACGGCCGGTGGGGAGACGGAGGGGTGGGTCATGGCTGAGTGGTCAGACAACAGCAAAACACCAGAGTCTCAGTCAGAACCACTAAACGCTGCTCAGTGCTTTATTGTGGTCAGACCTTGTATGCTGTAATGGCCAAAATCGGAAACAGTATCATATCAGATGTAATTAAACAGCATGTATATTTCAGTTCTCCCATGAAAACGCCACATCTGCCTCTCCACACATGGCATAGTCAAAATGTCAGGCTGTTTTTCTGGATGGAACATAGAAAAGCTTATTTTTGTAAAGAAAAAAAAAACTGTAAATGAAAGTTTTTGAATGTCAAAACAAGTTTTGCTCATAGCCAGAGTTACTAAGTGTGTGGAAACTGGACTTGTCTGGGGTTGATTGTTTGAGGGCTTGACATATTGCACAAATTTGATTGATTTTGTATTTTAAAATAAAAATATGAAATATTTATAAATAATTATACATTTTAGGGTCTTTTAAACTTCTGTTCAATCAAACTAATCGCTAACACTAGATAGACGGGGTCACCGTTGTGTAACCCATACGTTTGGAATAAAAAGTTGGGTTTGGTTTCAAAAACAGTTTGCTTTGAATGTAAAAGTACAACCTCAATATTTATGACCAGTTTACAGACATGCAATATATTTTTACCACTGCTCACTTATGAGCACAAAGTCTTGTGTACAATTATGAACCGAAAAAAGGCATGAAAAGACTAGCAAAGTATCAAGCATTAATATATGTGGAAGTTGACCTGATCTCACAAAGTGGGCATAGCCAACCCAATCTCTTGAGAAAACACAACTATTTTACAAGATGGCGATTTCTTATGAATTTGTTTGATGTGATTCGTACAATAACATACTATTTTTAGGCAAAGAAAGCACAATGGTCAACCCCTAAACCGAAGTGGGGTGGAAGGAGATCGTACGAAAAGATATGAAATTGTACAAATTAGCCACCAATTTGCCAAAACGGAAAATAGTTATGAATTGCCAAGAGATTGTGCATCAACATCACAACTCATTATATTGCACATTAATGAAATGAAAACTCCCGCTTAACAGTTCCTACATATGTATTAGATACACACTTTATTTTACAGTCCTGTTTCGCATGTACATACTATATACTTATTGTAGTAATTAAAATAACTGGGTAATAACTAGGTACTAGTCCTGAACCTACCCCTAAACCTAATCTTAACCCATGTAGTTAGCTTATATTATTCAGTACTTTCTTGGTAAGTACACTGTAAGTACATTGAAAGTGCCCATACTGTAAAATAAAGTGCATCCAATTATTGTGCTGTGAACACAGACAAGCAAAGTGATACAACCAGTCAGGGCCGTCCCAAGCATGGGGAGGGGCCCAGTGCAAGTTATAGGCCGCCCTCAGTCGGTCGGCTCGCAAATGCCTTCCAGGGGGGCTTGGGCTGTGGGTGGTGTTGGTGGTGGGGGGGTGTCCCCCTCGGTTGGTTCGCGTTCACCGCGGGCCCCAGAACGGTCGCACCAGTTGCACCACCCTAAGGACAGCACTGGTCTCAGTGCTGCTCGGCATATATCAGCATCTGGCATCTGTCACTGATGACATTGTCTTTATTTTTCTTATGGTTAAGAATATGACATTTTTAAACTTTGGGATTTTTATGCTGCTACCTAAAGGACTACAAACAATAGAAAATTAGAATTTTTTTGAATTTAGGTGTTTTCACACTTGTAGTTTGGTTCACTTGGTTCTTTTGGTCTGGACCAAAAAACGAAAATGATACATGCAATCCTGGTTCACTTAGCATTCACACTGTCATTTTTAACTCTGAACCTAAAGATACAAAAAAAAAGGTTTTATGATATATATTTTTTATGAATATATTTTTCGACAGATCTTACCGAACATCCAAAACAATGCTGTGTTCTGGGCTAAACGCACTTCTTGTATGTGTGTACATATGATTTTTACTCGTGAAGAGCTTATAAACTGTGCAAAAGAGTGAAAACAGGAGCAGGAAATGTTTACACACACGAAAAGATCTGCTGCGCCTGTACAGAACTGTGATGGGCAACATCTTGACTATGTTGAGAAGAAATAAGTATGCTTGAGCATTCTGTCCTTTTTAGGGTCGCATCTTGTGACATCGCATCCTGTTTTTGGTTCTTTCAGATGTCGTTGTGTTCATATTTAAGTCGAATTGCACCAGAGTTTGCTTGAAAGCGGACCAAGACCCACCTTTTCAGGGGTCTTGATCTGTTTGTTTGGAGCACACCTGGGTTCAGATGGCAGCATTCACACTTATTCAAATGAACCGCACGAACAGAGCAATCGCAGCAGTGTTCGCTTTAATCGAACCAAACCTGCCAAGTGTGAACACAGCCTTTGTCTTCCAACCCTGTTTAGAGCTTTCAATGTAGTGCCAAGAAATAGACATTTTTATTTCTTAACATTGTGTTTTACTAATTGGCTCATACTGATGCTAAATAGAATTAGCTTTTTTTAAAAGGATACTGAAGTTCAACGAGGGGTGAAAGGAATCTGTATATTTTTGGTACTCTTACATTAATCATGTTTACACACTGCTGTGTCTACTTTTAGCTGCATGCAACAGCTTTCCGTTTTGGCTGTGTGGCGACTGGTAAGTTGACGTCAGAGCTCCACAAACCCTTGCGATGTACTGTAAATAGGATTGGGTTTTCTCCCTGCAACACCCAGCTTACTCACTGCCTCCTTCCTTGTGTGTGTGTGTGTGTGTGTGTGTGTGTGTGTGTGTGTGTGTGTGTGTGTGTGTGTGTGTGTGTGTGTGTGGTGCCCCAGAGTACAGACACTGAGCAAACACAAAACGCTTTTACAATTCAGTTTAACAATATTGCATTTTATTTGTAATTATGTTATTCTGTTGTACAACTTTTTAAAAACGATAAAACTTTACAACAATATAAATATAGTAATAATGTAAACACATATACAGTTTACTTATAATACCAAGAATTCAGTTACAAATTGCAGGACTGAGCAAAGTTACATTTTAGGGGGCGTTTACACCAGTGGTGTGCAGTGATGTTCTGAAATGAGGCAAAGTCCTCACAGTTTGTTTGGGGGTTTTTTATGTTTTTTTTTTATAAATGTAAATTCATGTCCCAGTTACACTTAATGTTGTCAATAAACCAAATAAAATTCTATTTTGTATGTTTACATTATGTAATTATTAATTTTATATTTATTAACCAAGTACAAATCTCATCAAGTTATTTTTTAAGCATTTTTACATTCATTCCAAATTAATAACTAAAGGCAGTAAAATATATATTTTATTTGTGAACTGATGTTTAGCTGTTCTTTTAATAGTCTACTTATTTTCAGATCTTCAGTCAACCTCGGTAAACATAAAGATGTATCTTTAATTTCACCAAGATGATTGCTCACACAAAAAACCCACCATCATCATGTTTTCAGGCCATTTCAAGTTTGATTTTGACGTGACATAAAGCTGTGATATCTAAGTGGCTGAGCTGTTTACTTACTTTTTAATTAGTCTTCCCATTAACTCCATAATTTGCGAATGTGCATGAAAACAAGAGGCGGGATTTATCGCACAAACCAATCATATCCAATCTTAACAGTTCATATCCAAACATAGCGCAATGGAGGCATTGCCTCCTCTCACGTGACTTTCCCCCATTCATTCTCAATTACCCCCCACTAAACCCACCGCACACTTTAGGGGGTCTGTTAAAACTCAATGGGCTCAGGGGAGGCAAGAGAGATGCAGCGTCCCACTGTAACTTTGTTGCTGTTGGATAGTGTTACTTTAGAAAAAACAGTGGTTTATACACTTTTAAATTACATAATTTGTAACATTTGCACTTTTTTATATTTGTATTATTTCTCATTCAATTTTTTGAGGAGGTTCTGACTCCCTTGCTTCCTCGGAGGAAACTCCCCTGGTTTACACGACACCATTTTAAACTAAAAATAGAAAACTTTTTATGTGTTTTGGCTATTCATTTACACAACAACTGCATTTTGGGGCCTAAAAATTCAAACTTTTGAAAACGGGATTCAAAGTACAATTTTTTGAAAATGATACCGTTACCATCTCTGTGTAAACTACAAAAACGCAAATTTGTGAAAACGGTGATGTCATGCGCGTGTGTATGACGTGTTCAGTCTATAGGAACGTAGGCACTTCTTTACAAAGTGACATCGCCACCTACTGGCCTGACATGAATAATACAGCATTTTTAATCATTTTTGTGGATCCGTGTGAACAGGAAACATTTAAAAAACTTTTCAGTTTTTAGTACATCATTGTCATGTAAACGTACCCTTTGAGACTTCCATTAAAGGTGCAATATGTAATATTTTCTGTCCACTAGAGGTCGCTAGAGGCCTATTCAAAACAAAGGCGTAGCTTGATGACGCCAAGTTTGAGCGCAGAATCTTGGGACATGTGGTCTTCACCTCAACGGACGGTGGAATAGAATTGGGATAGGACTCGGGAAGAAATCATGTTCATGGATGTGATTATTAACGTTACTGTAGTATGAAGCAGAGCAGGAGCGAGTGTTGTGGGAGCTGAACGAGGCCGCTGGAGCGATTGCGCAACACACGCCTCAAGAGCTGCAGAACTTTTATTATGCCACAGTCGCCTGCGCTGCTTCCGCTTTTCCGGTCATGAGTATGAGGTAACGCATCTCTGTTTATCATATTAGATACTTTTGAGTGTGTTGAAAATGTAATAACGTTACTCCGTGCGTTCGCTCGGCGGCTGCTGTGAGACACTGTTACACACTGCAGTAAGATAGATCGATTTTAGAATATCATATTAAATGCTGGATGGCTTGTGTTGATAAATATCCATGCAATTAATTTTAAAACATATTGTATGATGGAGAAAATTCTGTATTACTGTTACTAAAAATAAAGCTGCATCTGATTATGCTATGTTAGCTACTTGACAAAATAGTGTTTTTCTCTGAGGCATGGTAAAGCATGGTACTCGCAAAAAATCAAGAAAATTAAATTTAAACAATAAGACTAAATGTGTTGAGCTATATAACAATAATTAATTTTCTGTCTATAAATATATCAAAACAGTTGTTCCCTTGTCTATTAAAATGTAAATATTAAAGCATCTTTGGTGTTTCCATGGTTTCTATAAAATAAAACCAGAAACGAGGGTAACGCGGGTATGACGCAATTGACAGGCGACTCCTCACACGTCCCGGAGCCTTGGTTAAAATTGCAATTTTCTCACGGTTTGCAAATAGTAGGAAACATTTGGGATATTGTAAGTACTCAAGTGAACAAAATATATAACACTGGCCTAGTGGTTTTTGAATTTTACTGCAAAATTCTTACATATTGAACCTTTAAGTAAGCAAACCTCAAAACATCGATCTGTATAACTACGATAATAAAACCAGAATCATTTCTGGAATGTTTATGTAGGTTTTAAAGTAACATACTGTATAGTCTGACTATATAGTCTGTATACTTAAATATTTCAAAACTTCTATTTGAATTATAATCAAATAATTAAAACTAATAATATTTTTTTTTGTTTAATGGCAAATCTGCAAAGATACTGACGATACAAATTCCGATTCTCATTTTTATATATTTTATTTTTATATTATCAGGTACTGTATGGAAAATAATTTGATTTTTTAAAAATTAAAATGAGTTTAAATCAATTTAATTTTAAATTAGATTTAAATTAAATTAGTTTTGATTAAAAAAGAGAAAAAAATGCATTTTTGTTACTTGAAATCAAATCAACGTTAACTGAAATCAAATAAAATAAAATCTACAAAAACCAAGGAAACATTTCTCATTTCATTTAATTAAACTTGAACTAAAATAACCAAAACTGAAATAAAAATAAAACACTATATAGACATATTAACTAAAATTAAAATGAAAGAAGATAATAAGTAATTCAAAATATTAAGTACATGATTGATGCTAAAATAATACTGTAATAAACACAATTTGGAGAGATATGTCTAATCAGCTGAAAAAAAAAAAAGTCATCTTAATCAGAGAAAATGAACGATAAACTCCCACAGAAATGGTTCGCCAAACCAGAGCAAACAGGCTTTACGGTGAGACAGTGATGAGCCTTTCGTTCACGTTTACAGATTGAGTCACTGTCTGCCACACAGACGCGGGGGGGTGAATCACTCCAGATTAGGGGCCCCGCAATTAAAGTTCTTGACACACATTTTTGCTATTTTCTTCCATGCTATGCCCTGCAGCCCTCAGTCAAAAACAAACTCTTTTTGGAAACTCTTCAGGGTTTTGCCCACCACAAAATGAAACCGTGCAGATCACATTTTACTGTACACACGACCACCAACAACCTCGTTAGCGGTATTTCTCTGTTTATCTTGAGTTTCCATGTGCACAGCAGGGCCACACTCATTCAGTCAAACACACACACAAGATTAAATGAAAATAAATGTACAGCTTTATCTGTGAAATTTAAACCTAACCTCTAACCCATCCCATGCACACTGGTTATGATAGGAGTCAGTGAGACAGAAATAATGTGTGGGTTAAAACATGCTGAAGCAATAATACTCTAATGTGTTCCATCTCTCATAAAGCGCTGTACCTGGTGCCACTCTGGCGACGCCTCCATCTCATACGAGCACAAAACTCTCCCACACACACACTCCAACTCCAACATACCTTCAAACATATATTCCTTGAACTATCCAGCCGTGATCTACTGTTGGTGTCTTATACTGTGAAGTTTCTCCCACATTTCACAAATGGATGATTCCCTAGATCGAAATAAGGTTCGAATACCGAAAAATAAAAAATAATATCGTTCAAAAGTTTAGAGTTGTACAATTTTTTGAAAGAAGTCTCTTATGCTCAACAAGTCTGCATTTATTAGAGCATAAATACAGTACTATTGTGAAATGTTATTAGAAAGTTAAACTGACCATTTTCTGTGTGAATATAAAGTAAAATATAATTTATTCCTGTAATCAAAGCTGAATTTTCAGCATCATTACTCCAGTCTTCAGTGTCTCATGATCCTTCAGAAATCATTCTAATATGCTGATTTGCTGCTCAGGAAACATTTCTGATTATTATCAATGTTGAAAATAGTTGCGCTGCTTCATATTTTTATGGAAACCTTGATACATTTTTTTTAGGATTCTTTGATGAATAGAAAGTTCAAAAGAACAGGTTTTTTTCTTTTGTAACATTATAAATGTCTTTACCGTCACTTTTAATTAACTTCAATATTATTTCAATATGTTATATATAAAGCTGCATGTTGATAAAGCACAAAAATAAATGAAAACAGAAGAACACTCTTAGAAAAAAAAGGTTCTATGGGGTTCTGTATAGAACTCTAGGGTTTTTGACTCAATTTTAAAGCCAAAAGGTTCTACATAAGGAGAAATGTTTTAAATTATTGCATAATGCTTTTATGTTTAATAGGTTATTTCCATTTTTTCTAGTGAGGAAGTGTGTTTACAAGCTGTTTAATACTTAAAATGTAGTTAAACTGAAAGTTCTATTAATTAATTTAAACTAAATCCATAAAATGATCTCATGATTGGAACCCCTAAAGGTTCTATATGAGAAGTGCCTGACAGAACCCCTTAAGGTTCTTCATAGAACCTTTTCTTCTAGGCCCTGTTTACACCTGGTATTAAGATGCATTTTGGCCGATTGGCTCACAAGTGGATGACGCTAAATACAGGTGTAAATGGGGTCTAAAATGTTTTGAGAGGTAACCTCCAGAGGTAGTCGAAAACGCTTTCGTAGTGGAAACGCTCATGTGATCGAATGTGTTCGAACAGCCACAAAAGAAAAGCTACTCTCCGCCTACTGACTTAATGTGTAAGCATTAAGGGAAGCGTACTTGTCAGCTGAAGACCCAAGTTTGATTTGGAGACAAAAAAATGTACCAAGCACAATGTTCTCTCACCATTCCTGATTTCTAACACACACAGACACTGCGTTCGGCCGGTCTTGCGTCTGTCAGAGCAGAAACGAATGCTGATGCTCTCTGTATGTTTTTCTGTCATTTCCGGTCACGTTCATTTGTAAATTGCACTTATTTAGTCCATTAGATCGAAAGATCTGAAGAAACTCATACATTTACCTGCCCATAGACCCTCCCCTCGAAGAAATCAGGACAGAAGTGCTTGAAAGTCGACAAAAGAGACAGATTAAAACACCAGGTGTAAACGGGAATGTGAGGGCCTAAGAGTGAAAATAAAGTGCAAATAAAACACACAGAAAGCACGCTGTTCTCTCTCAGACGTATCTAAGCACAACCTTGACATTTCGAGTCAGTTATTTTAGTGGAGCACCTGTAATAACTGACCTTCTGTGCTTCACATGATCTGTTACTGTATGTTGATCTCAGTCTTGTGCGTGTATCTGAATGCACTTCTGCAGGTCTTTCAGGCTCTGTTTTCTCAGTTGTTTGTGGTGCTGCTGACACAAGCAGAAGCAGGTAATGCTGCTCTACCCTGTCTGTTTTACATTAGCGTTCATGGTTACTTGACTGTTCTACATTTAAGAGGATTTTTTATGTGAAATTGACCCCAGGAAACCTTTTTCATCTGGCAGAATGCATTTTTCTCTCCTTAATTTGAAATGCTTGATCTTCCTGTGCGTGTTAGGCGGCATCAAGAGAGGCCCTGTATTTATGGGGGAAACGTGCATGTTTCCCATATTTTAAATCACACCTTTGAAATCCCATCATAAGGCCTGCTCACTTAACCCATAACTCTTTCCAACTCAGAGAGCTGATTTATGGTTTTTACAGAATTGAGGACCAGGACCAGGCACTTTCAATAAGCAAGCTGGGGCACAAAAACCCAGGTTATGTGCATCACTCATTATATATATGGGTCATTGTAATTTGAGGCCAAAAATGGTTTAACCTGTTAATTTGAAAAGGTTACAGCTGAACACCTCAGGCCTAACTACCACCATAGCAAGACTCATAGCAGCATTCAGATTTGGCCGAACCTTAGAGCCCCACATTATTTCAATGCCTTCACAAGAACTTTACAATTCATACTGTATATTTTTAACTTGAATAGGTAACCTAATGGTTCTTTCACTCATTTTTGGTTTGCCTTGTAATCATATTTTTAAAAAATAAACAAAAACACATTTATTCCTCAGCAAGGCACACAGTTTGAGGAATCATTCATGTCTGTAGAAAAAAGCTAATAAATAATAAAAATTAAATGTATTAAAAAAAAATTAGAATATTTAAATAATATTAAAAAAAACTATCAAAATAAGTGTTCTATATTTCAATTTGTTTCTAAAAAATATTTTTTTATTTATTTTTGAATTTAATTGCATTACATTTAAAATATTTCAAGGTTGAAAGTGGGGCTGCACGATATATTGCGATTTATCGCAAATTTTATTTGGCTGCGATTATTTTATGCGCAGCTTGTCAGAGCTGTACGGCTCTGTGATCAGTAGTAAATGCTTCTCTATCTGAAAGCCAGAGGGCGCTCTTGCACAGAAACTCTAAATATGCCCTGCCGTAGAAGTAGATAACACACGTCATATCGCTGTAGCTGAATAAACAGAAGATTGAAACGCTTTGATTGATTAAACATGACTAATAAACACACAACACACTTATTCTGTGTAAGAAGCCACATCATCTCACAGAAGGATGCCCAACTGTTGTTATGAAGTGAGTTTGGAGAAAAAACATGTTATTAAATGATGTCTTTTGTTGGACAAGATGTTAATAAATGCTTCTCATGTATGGAAAGATGTTTGATGCGTGTTGCTCTTTCAAATGTACATTATAAGTGACTCAAACATTAGCATACGGACATTAGCATCAGCGCATAAAAAAATAAATCGCAGCCTTTGCGATTTCATAATCACACTAAGAATCGTGTTTAAGCACGATTTCAATGTTATTTTTCGTATTGTGCGATAAATCGTGCAACCCTAGTTGAAAGTTACAGAGTTGAAGATTATCTAAAAAATTGTTAGTAATGGCCTTAACTTTAAGCTAAACTTTAACTAAACTAAACTAAATATTAGTACAATTAACTATATTATAATCACATCACATTCAATATTTTGGTGGAACTTTTTACTGCAGGTACATACTAAGTAATAACTACTTAGTTACATACTATAGTAATAACTGGGTAATAACTGTGTACTAACACTGAATCTAACCCTAAACCTAACCTTAAAGGGATAGTTCACCCAAAAATTAAAATTCTGTCATAATTTACTCACCCTCATGTTGTTCCAAACCTGAGTTCTGTTGAACACAAAAGAAGATATTTTGAAGACTGTTGGTAACCAGACAGTTGAAGATAGCCATTGACTTCAAAAGTAGGAAAGAAAATACTAGGTAAGTTAATGGGTGCCGTCAACTGTCTGGTTACCAACATTCTTCAAAATATCTTCTTTTGTTTTTTGTCAACAGAAGAAAGAAACTAATACATTTTACAATTTTTGGCTGATCTGTCCCCATGTAGTTGCCTTATATTACTCAGTACTTTCTTGGGTAACAAAAAATACGAAATGCTGATAAAGGAAGTAAGTGAACCAAACTTCTATTTAAACCATGTGGACCATTATGATGTCAATCTCTCCAATATGTTAGAAAGATCAAGGCATTCATTTTAAGAGGGAATGTCACATAGTAACACGGTTGAACAGAAAGCTAAAGCTGTTCATCCTGTGGCATAAACTGACAGTAAGCAAAGAGATAAAAATAGTCAATGAATTAGTCACTCCCTACAGACACAAATCTACGGGATTTCATGCCCTGCTAACACTGATGTTTTAAATAAACTGTGACTCCTCAAACAGGCTGAATTGGCCTTTATTGTATGAGAAAGGCTGAGGGAGAGGAAAAGGAATTCTGTTTGTTCCTCAGCGCGTCCGAGACACTGGTCTGTCTGGGGTGTTCATTTCCTGTTGGGCTCCAGCGTAGGTGTGAGGTGGGTGTTGTGTGCTGGAGTCGGGTGGAGTGAGGAGGGTGGAGCGTGTTTAGAGAGTGTCTGAATCCCTGAATGTGGCCTGAAGGATGACATTTCCAAAGGCCTATACAAACACGAGCCGCCAACCTTTTACGACATCATTTTGTAATTTTGACTGATGCATCAGCGCTTTTGCACACACTGGCTTCTGGTTTGACTCTTTTTCGTGCACTAGACAGCGGTTTTCCGCGGGATCGGACAACAGCGTGGTCACTTCACAAAGAAAGTCGACATCACTGAGGTCACAGCGCGTGAGAAGATGTGCCTATTCTGAGGCCGCATGTGTGGGAAGGTTGTGCCTAGTTTGGGAAATGTAGGTTAGGGCAACAACACAGCTGGAGCTCGCAGGGTGTGATTCACAGCGCCATCTGTCTGTACGGATCTGAATAAATCTCAGTTCTGCTCTATCCACCTTATTTTATTGTAAGAGCAGGAGCAGCCATTTGTAACTTGTAAAAGTGTCATGCTTCCAATGTCATTCGCTTACAGTTATTTTAGCTGAACAAAAACAGTCTGTTATGTGAACACACTCTCATGGCAATTCATAATCATTTTGGTGAATTGGTGGCTAATTCATATAAATTTGTACAACCTCATTTGTATGTTTTCGTATGATCTGCTTACGCCCAGTGTCAGGTGTGTTTAGGGGTGGGCTTAGGTGTGGACCTTCTTGCTTTTTTCTACAAATCATACATTTTTGTATGATTCACATCCAGTGGTGTAAAGAGTACTAAAAAATTGTTCTTAAGTAAAAGTATTGCTACTTAAGAAATAATTTACTTGAGTACAAGTAGAAGTACTGAAAAATAATATGACTCAAGTAAGAGTAAATAAGTAGTTTGCGGAAAAACTACTCAAGCTACTACGTTACAAAGTATTATTTTTCTATTTTTACACAAAATGAGGCGATGTTAGCACAAAACACTCTCATGTAATTTTTCTGTTTCATTCATACTGGAAGACAGAGGGCGCTCTCGTGCAGAAAGTCCACAAGTGAGATTTATAGAAGTATTAAACTTATCCCTTACATGGACATGATATTTTTGACTGATGAAACATCAAACATGAAGACAATAAACACACAATTGCAAGGATATATCTGTGTTCTTCAAGCTATCTCAGGTATTTTCATATGAATAATGTCTATCTAAATATAACTATATCTATAATGCAATGCTAATCGACATAGCCTGTATCATAGAATTTTATAACTTAATATATTTTCTGTCTTACTATGTGTTAAGAAGCAACATGGTCCACAGAAGTTATTTTAAACGTGACTGACATGTATATATAGGCTATATAGTGATTTTGGAGCAAAACATGATTAATCTCATAAATTGTTGTGTTTGAAGCTATGCTAAACAAACGTACTAGCTATCCCTGTTGCCAAGAGCGATTGTTTTATGACTAATTTTGAAAAGTAATCCACGTAAGATCATTTGAATGCTTTTTAAGAAGGGCAAAAGCAAAGAAGGGTAAGTGAGAGGTCCGATCAAAAAAAAAAGAGGGATTAAAACTGTATGAATAGAAAAGTGCCAGTAAAAAATAAAGTGAGATGTGGGTTATCATGTTAAATAAAATGCTCTTTTTTTCGTTCTACCGAAAATGTGCCGGGAGCCCACTGTTGATATAGTAACTACACTTTTACGTGCATCTGATTGACAGATAAATCATGCAATCTTATTTCACTGTTGTTGCTAATGTTGAGGTTATTTCAGCTACAAATTTTGCTTCGTACATTTACTTAAACTGTATTATTAAAGAGGACAAGCTTTATCATTCAACTGAACTGTTTGCATGCCTTTAGGCACATTGTTCTATGCAGTAGCTGCGCCCTTGAATGAGCCGTGTTTTCTGTTTACTTCAACTGCTCAGTGCTCTCATAATATCAATGGTACAAGCTACCAAAATTACAATTTAAAATCAGAACATGAGCATTACAAATATTGAAACGTTAGCGATACTGATTCAAAACACGAGTGCCAGTGATTGATGGACAAAGCGCGGTTTAAACGCCCCGTCCCCAAGCTGAACTGGAAGTTTTGATTGGTTTTTCGCCCGAGTCAGACCTGTCTGTTATTGGTTGAAGCACAGGGCTTTACCGCAGTAGTTTGAAAAGTGCCTGTCAAATGCCAGCTTGCCTTGTTGCTCTGTCGGCACCTTTGTCAAAGTGCTTTGTTTTTTTGGTGAAAAATAAATGTAGCGAAGTTGAATACTTTTATATTGAATATTTTTATTCAACTTAAGTAAAAGTACCACAATTTAATTATACTCAAGAAAGTAGAAAAAGCTGAAAAATTTACTCAAGTACTGTAACGAAAGTATTTGTAGTTACTTTCCACCTCTGTTCACGTCATATGAATTCATAAGAAATTGCCAGCTCGTAAAACATTGTTACGTTTTTCCTGTGAGATCAGGTAGGTTACGCTGCTTGATACTGCAAACTGGTATTTGTTGTCATATTATTTTAATTTAGTATCGTAATCATAAACACAATGCTTTGTACCGCAAATAGTTTTACTGTTTACTGCTGTTGCTGTTATTCATCTAGTTATTTACCTAGTGACTAATGAATCAGAAGTCTGGCACTTTCACAGGTCTCACAGGTAAATAGCTTACTTCCTCAGGTATAGAACCAAGCATTTCTGCTATTGTTAACTACTAAAAAATTATTGAAGAAAATATTGACATATTAACTTTAAATCTCAGTGATACTTTAAAGTAAATATTTCAGGTTAAAGTGGGTTGCAGTAGTCAGTATTATCATTCTTTAATAGTCAGCTTAGTTTTCCTGCCGTCTTTCTGAAGCAGCCTTCATGTGAGGAAGTGTGCCGATGATTCCTTAAAATGCTGCCTATGTAGAAACCTTACTAGGTTTTGTAACACAGCTAGTGTGTCAAAATGAGAAACATTGCTGTGAATCAGCTAGTGGTTACATGGAACACAGTCAAGTTTTATGTGACTTGAAAAAAAGCGAACACAAATGTAAGTCGTTCACTTAAAGGCCATTAAGCTGCAAATATAAACTTAGACAAAGTGCTTAATTGGATGGAAATAAAAGGACTTATTTACCTTGAGATATTTAAGGCGCTGCTGTAAAACATATAAACAGCGTCCAAAGGGTTTGCGGCTTTCAATGTCATGCTGTCCTAGTTTAAATGGTGGCGTATTCAGTCAGATGCTTGGAAAGGATTCTGGATTATTTCCGCTCCATATCCACCTTTGTTTATAAGGCCGCTACTAAACTGGCTATTGAAATCTTCTTCTTTCTTTTTTCCCCATGTTGGCACAAATGGGGAATGTGGACAACTGTTTGAATTTTCACAAATACCTAAAGGACTGAGAATGACAAACACTAACAGTTATCATGTGTCAGTTTCTACAACTAAATGATTCTTTGAACGACCCGGACTAGTCTGGAAATCATTAGTATGCAAACATTTAAAATTGTCTGCAATCCACAATGATGAGAGAGAAATAGTTGGGTTTGTTGTATTACTTGAAAAGAAGAGTTAATGGACGAATGCTCTGGTGTTCACTAAGGTTAGCATCACTATATTTATTGTTCATATTAGGGTGATGGGTTTGTTTAGATCAGTGGTTCCCAAACCTGTCCTGAAGGACCCCCAGTGTCGTCCTTATCTGACACACCTACTTCAGGTCTTGCTGTCTCTAATGAGCACATGAGTTGAATCAGGTGTGTTAGATGAGAGAGACATCCGAAATGTGCAGTGCTGGGGGTCCTCCAGGACATGTTTGGGAACCACTGGTTTAGATCTTCAGTATTAAAAGTTTAAAAGTTTACAAGAAAAGTTACATTAGGTCCAGAACTCTGCTGCCTGGATCGTAAAGGTGTGCTCACATTTACTGTTGCTCGGTTTCACGGGCGAAATCATTTCAATAGGAATCCATGCGTTTATATGGAAGTCTATTTCCATCACATGAGAAAACAAAATCATGCTTTAGTAAATCAGAATTATGAGATAAAAAGTCTAATTGTGACACACTAAGTCATATTTATGAGATGAAAAGTCCACATTATGACATGCTAAAAACAGAGAAAGTCATAATTAGGACTGTCATAATTTCAACATTATCTCGTAATTTAAACTTTTTGTCCTAAAAAGTCAAAATTATGACTTGGCATGTCATAATTTCAACTTTTCATCTCAATTATAACTTAGTATGTCGTAATTTCGACTTTTGTCAATAAAAAATTTAAAACGATGACTCGTCATAATTTCTACTTTTTGTCGTAATTTCTACTTTTTGTCATAATTTCTACTCTTTATCATAATAAAAATGAAAAATAATGACTTAGTATGTCATAATTTCTATTTTTGTCATATTTTCTACTTTTTGTCATAATAAAAATTTAAAAATGATGACTGTCATAAAATAATGACTTAGTATGTCATAATTTCTACTTTTGTCATAATTTCTACTTTTTGTCATAATAAAATTTTAAAAATTATGACTTTGTATGTCATAATTTAGACTTTTGTCAAAATTTCTACTTTTTATGTCATAATTGACTTAGTATGTCATAATTTCAACTTTTTGTCACAATTACAACTTTTCATAATTGACTTGTCATAATTTCGACTTGTCATCTCATAAATATAACTTTGTGCTTCATAATTTCAACCTTTTATTTAATAATTATGACTTTTGATTTACCAAAGCATGTTTTTTGTTTTCTTATGTGGTGGAAATTTGCTTTCAAATGGTCAGGAGTTTCACGCGAAGGCAAAAAAGTTTCCCACACAGATTTCGCTCATGTTCAACTTTCTATGTCACATGAATTCACCGCATTAACCAACTGAAAACAGTTTGGTTTGAAAGTGACTTCTGTGTGAGCTGCTTCATACATCACTACTAACAATGGACCTTTTTGCCTGCTAAATTTTACTGAAATATCTCTAATGTGACCACACCTTAACGCACAAAAAATAAACATATCAATCTCATAGGCTACTCCACTGGCACCAGGATGATTATAACAAATACAAAACTCTAATGACCATTTAAAGCCCTTCATTGTCTCATGCCTCAATGTTTATCTGATGTGATTCATCTTTAGTCTTTCGATGCATTTCTTGGTGGTTGCCAAGTTCATCTTGGGTGGTGCGTCTAGCAGGGCTACGACCTTTAGAGGCTGGAATTCACTCTCCTCTGTGAAATTCCATCTTATCCCAAAATTAAAACAATTAAAGATGCATCTGTTTACTCCCTGTCCATTATTGAAATGTTTATGCATGCTGACTCAGTTGCATGCATGCTCAATTTGTTGTGTTGTACTTTCCTGTCTCTTTTACCTTCGTTTGTTGTGTAGTTCTTCTTTTCTTTCTTTTTGTTTTAGTTCCAAAAGTTTCTTGTCATGCAAAGCGAAGTGTCCATGTGTTTCTGAAAGGCACTACAGGAACAACATTCCTGTCAAAGAAACTGTCCCAACCCTAAAATCTCTACCCAAAAATCAGCAGTTAATATAAATGCTGTTGAAGCCTCAAGACCGGCCTGTCCCTAAACATGAGATGTTGATAGGAACACGTCATACTTGCAAAATCACAGTCGCCAACCGTACAGCTACTGTACTGTTACATCTAAACTACTTCTGAAATGAGAGAGAAATGAGACTTTTAGAAATTGTTGTTCAAGCCCGTAACTCGAGTTCTAGAGCTATAAGCATTACCCTTGTGAAAAAGGGCATACTTTTAAAAAGAGGACTTTGTACCGAAGTAATATATTTAAAGAGAATATACAACTTAAGTGCAAACTGAATGTAAAATGAAAATGTATTATAGTTTGTTTATTTTAAATGCAATTAGCTAAACCTCACAGCGCTCTTGTGACTCACCTTAATTGTTCCCCGCCATTGATGAAAATTTCCGTCATTTTTGAGACATTGACGGAATTTTCCAGCTTTCCATGTTTATATATTGTAGGGGGCGCTATTATGCATCTTCTGAAAGAGTACTGAATATCTGGATCAAAACACGGGCGAAGAATGAAGCAGAAACAAGTGATAAAAGTATTGCTTATGCACATAGTCTTTGAAAAAAAAACTTGATTTTCTCAGCTTTTTATTCAATATGTTGCGTTTTTTGTCTAAAGCAGAGGCTGTTATTTCTTTTGATATATTGCATGTTCAGATATTCATACAACAAAATATTCTGGGGGTCATGAAAGTTTTGTCAAAATTATCAAAAATGCTGGCAGTGGCTGGCAATTTTATTTATTTATTTATATATATATATATAAAGCTGGCGGGTAGAGTTAAATACGACTTACAGTGGGCTCCACAAATATTACCACCCTTTGTAAATATGAGCAAAACTGACTGTGAAAATTTATCACATTTTTTGCCATTTCTCCTTTTAGTCTTTCATTCAAAATACTCACAAAAATCTAACCTTAAATTGAAGTTAACACAAAATATATGTGTGCCAAAATTATTGGCAACCCTACACATTCCAGTGAGTAAAAATATAAAAGTACTGTATATTCATATGGGATGTTTTTAAGTTCACCTTAGTGATCAGGAACACTTAAAGGACATGTCATGACTTCCTGTTTCACTGGGCTCTAAATATCTAAATATTCCTATAGTCATCCATCACTAAGACCTGAGAATACAGTAATGATGTGTGACAAGAGGTTGTTGAGCTGCACAAATCATAGAACAGTTATAAGTTAATAGTTTAATTGTTGGAATATTCATTTCCACTATCTGGGCAAAAGTTAAGAAGTTTAAATCAACTGGAGATGGTAACAGTCTAACTGGAAGAGGACGTGTGTCTATATTGGCCCCACATGGATGGTTTGAGTCGCCAAACAAACTGTAAGGATCAAAGCTGGAGAACTGCAGATGCTATTTGGGTCTTGAGGTCAGAAAGTCTCCAAAATTATATTCAGACTTCACCTTTATAACCACAATTTGTTTGGGAAGCTTGCAACAACAACAAAAAAGCCTTTAGTGACATCAAATAGGAATCTCAAGCCCCTACAGTTTGCCAGGCTTTACTGGAGTTTTCAGTGGGACTGGGTTTCATGGCCAGATGAGACCAAAATAAAGCTTTTTGTAAAAACACCAGAGGCGGGTTTGGCGTAAACTGAAACATAGAAAGCACCTCAGCCCCATTGTGAAGTATGATGCTGGATCTTTAATGCTGTAGGGCAAAGACCCTGAACAACTTGTTAGGATACACAGTATCATAAACTCCAAGTAGCACCAGATATTAAATCAACACCTGCCTGACCCTGTCAGGAAGCTTAACCTGGGCCATGGTTGGATCTTCCAGCATGACAATGATCCGAAGAACATCTCAAAATGAACAACAGAACAGTTCACTGACCACAGAATGAAGGTTTTGCCATGGACACAGCAGTCCCCTGACCCAAACCCCATAGAAAACCTGTGGGATGAGCTGAAGAAAAGAGTCCACAAGCATGAAGCTCTGAATCTGAAGGATCTGGAGATTCTGTTTGGAGGAACAGTCTCAGATCTCTTGCCATATGTTCATCAAGCTTATTATGCATTATAGGATTCAGAGCTGTTATCTTGGCAAAGTGAGGTTAAAAGAATTAAATGAAGGGGTGCCAATAAGTGTGGAACACGTATATTTTAGAGAAAAAAAAAAAAAAAAAAAGTTTTATAAGAAATTTTTTTGACTTTAAATAAAGGATAGATTTTTGTGAATATTTTGAATGAAAAACTAAGAGGAGAAATTGCAGAAACAAATTTTAACTTTAGGCTGTGCGGTATTCTACAGTATTTTATTTTATTATGTCCATGTTTGATTTTAGGGACATTTTGTTTGTTTTTGTACAATATTCAATTATGTTACTCACTGCTTAATGTCCAGTGTAAAATCAGTCCTGAAGCAAAACCATTCGAGAACAACTGGTCTAAATAAAAGCCCATGGCGTCCCCTAGTGGAGTGAAGAAAAACACCAGTCACTTTAAATCTAAATTTCCTAATACAGTACTGGCCAAAAGTGACATCTTCAGCCTTTATTCAAATATTATTAAAAGCGTTCTAAAGATTTTGTAAGCATATTGCGTAGTTGTGTTTGGACTCAACTGTTTTATTTGTGATGAAATTTGTGCCAGCAATTTTTGTCCAGACTTTTTCCTGAGGTTTTTGTTTTTCTAAGCATTTTTTTTTTTTCCATGATAAAATAAAACCTGTAGCTGTAGTTTGCCTTTTTTTTTTTTTTTTTGCTAAATAATTTTGTAAAACCAAGTTTAGTGTTTTGTTCTTCCCCATTATTTAAAATATTAAAAAATGTAAAATATTTCCTCATATTTTGATGGTTTAATAGAACTTGTAGGGTCATCAAAACAAACATCTCGTCCGGACATCACTTTTGGCCACTACTGTAGATGTTCCTGGTGGTCCTGAATGATTCATTGGTCCCTGTTAATCCAAAAAAAAAAAATCTTTTGCTCCGTTTCTGATGGAACTGATGTCACAAATCCACTACTTATGACATAAAACCCACTTTTCACCATCCAATCAATTCCTTATGAACATTATATATCTCCTAAATATGTTTTAATCTGAACTATTTCACATTATGAAAGTAAAATGGGATTCAACTGATCTGGAAACTGATTCCTTAGGAAACTGAATGACCGAAACAGTCGGTATAACAGTTACTTTCAATTCTGGGATAATGTTGATCATAAATAATTGGACAGAGCTGGCAACAGCATGTGTTTTCAGATGTATATTTATATTTTTACATGGTTTTAAATATTTAAAATAATTCACTGTTGAAATTCCCTGCATATATATATTCTTTTTCTCCATTACTTTAAAAGGCATTCTTGACTCATGCGGGTGGAGCAGGTGACGTCCTGATGAGGAAGTCCAGTCCCGTTTTCAATGATCCCGAAACATCTCACTCACTGATGAGGAGAAACAGCAGTTCAGGATTTTTTTTTTTCTTCTCAATCTTCAGATTATGCCCAAATTCTTCATCAAGTCTGATTCATAAGAATTCAGAGCTCAAATTCACACTCCAGAGATGATACTTCAGTTAAAACATGATGCTAAACACGGTCATTCTCATTTTTCCATTATTATTTCCAACTGATTAGAACAATTTCATAGATTCAGGTTTGTTTTCAAGTCATTTTAGCATGTAAAATGTTCCTACGCAACACTAAATGAATCCTGGGAAGAGAGACTGCAGGAGCAGAATAACTCCGACCACCATCAGACCACAGAAGAACAGCACCAGCCACAGCGGGAACGATCCTGAAATATAAGAGCATTAATATTCACACATCAACATGGCCTGATTAACAATGTACAAAAACAATAAGTTGATATAAATTATGCTAGTATAGAAAACAAGACTGCAAAATGATACGAAGTCAATTAAATTAAATACACATTTAAGTGTCATACAAAATACCGTTCGATTCTCAAAACCAGCAAGAAATGACTGAGGTGCCCTTGAGCAAAGCACCTAACCCCTAATTGCTCCCCGGGCGCCACAGCAAAAAAGTCTGCCCACAGTTTGCAGTGTGTGTGTGTGTTCTCTACTCACTACTCCTAATGTGTGTGCACTAACTAGATGGGTTAAATGCAGAGGACAAATTCTGAGTATGGGTTAACATACTTGGCCTTCACATGGCTCGACTGACCATTTAAAATTGAGTATTCCCGTGAGCAGTGTAAAAATTGTAAATATAATAGTTAAGTCAGATTTATTTGTATAGTGGGCAATAATATAGTTTATATTTATATAGAGCAGTTGAGACTTGCTCTGCAGTACATGTATCACCTTACGTGAGTATACTGTATTTATGCAGATAAAGTTGGACATCCTTATATAACAAACATTATATAAAGAGTTGGGCGATAATAGCAGGGTCTATCATACCACGTTGCTTAATTACCATCTTATTCATGCAGTACTTCTGTGCAACTTTAAGTCCGATCATGCCATACTTACTTCGGTTGGACACCGCATGCATCTGACAGCGGCTGTCGACAGCTACGCTCAACATGACGACTTCATTATCCCCCTTTATGGCTTTAATTTTAGGAGCGTCAGGTAAGAACGTCAGGTCTGTGACGACAATGCCATGAGATTCCTGGATGTAGTACAATTGCTGGAGGGTCAATCAGAAGAGAAGGTCTGGTTAGTACTAGCTTCGTTTCAAGACTTAGTGAGCTGCCTTGTTGTCTACTGTGTAAATAGGCAGCTACCTACTAATCAGCATCCTAACAGAGGTGGAATCTCATAGGCGAATGAGCTGAAATTACTTAAATAGGCAACAGCTTTGTGCATCATACTTATACCCCTGGTTTCACAAACAAGGCTTAAGCTAGTCCTAGACTAAAATGCATGTTTTAACTGAAAGCAACTTGCACAGACACATCTTAAAATATGTCAATGTCATTGTTTTGTCTCAATGCACACCAGTAATGTTTTTTTCTAGGGTACATTTATAAAACCTACTTAAAGGTGCAGTGTGTAGATTTTAGCGGCATCTAGCGGTGAGGTTGTGAACTGCAACCAACGGTGCTCACCCCTCCCTTTCGAAGCACATAGAGAAGCTACGGTGGCCGTCTGGCCGACACAAGACAGATGTCGTCGTCTGAGAGAGCAGAGAGTAGGCTGTGTGAAGCAATGAGGTTTCTTCTTACTTCTAACAAAGAAGTCTCTGCTTCTAATAAACCAGACGACTACTACTACTACTTTGTGCGTATTCAACGTAGTGACGATGCAAGCTGCCTCTAAAAACACGAACGATTTAGAAGAACAACAACATAGTGACTAAACGCACTCTGTAGAGCAGTTTGTCTGTTTAGGGCTGCTGTAGAAACATGCCGGCGCAAAATGGCGACTTAACATGGAGGGGGACCCGCGGTGTACAAGATAGAAATGGCTCGTTCTAAGGTAATAAAAACATAACAGTTCATTATGTAAGGTCTTTATACACCACTGAAAACATATTTATGTACATTATATTGCATTTCTGTCAAGAGATCCTCCCAAATTTTACACACGACACCTTTAAATGCCCTAATTGAACTAAGGCCTAATCCTGGCTTCATATAAGCCCTGTCTGTGAAACCGGGCCATAGTGCTAAGATACCTGAGTTATAATTACACACAAAAATTAAGTAAAACAGTCTATTTATTATTAGATTAAGAAATATTTATCTCTACACCACTGTTCAAAAGTTCGAGTTCAGTAAGATTTTTTTTATAATATAAAAAATATAATACTTTATTCAGCAAGGACACATTAAATTGATCTCAAGTGACTTATAAAGTTGCAAAAGATTTCTATTTCCAAAAAAAAAAATGCTGTTCTTTTGAAATTTCTATTCATCAAAGAATCCTGATCAGTTATTTTAGTATCATTCAGTTACTATTATAGTTTTTTATTAATATTTTGACTTTTTATTTTTATATTTTCCGTTTTCATTTTAATTTTGGTTAGTTTTAGTCATTTTTATGTGTTTTTTGTCATTTCTATAAGTTTGTTGTTAAATATGTCTATAAAGTTTTTTATTACTTTTATTTTCAGTTTTAGTTGTGGTTATTTTAATACATCAAGTTAAACTAAAAAATGAGAAATGCTGCCTTGGCAACTAGCTGAAAAACAGTTGTTTTATCTTTTATTTTATTTTAGTTAATGTTTATTTTATTTAAACAAAAAGTTTTAGTTTCAGTTAACTATAATAACCCTGATCCTGATAAATATGTGTCACGCTTTCCACAAAATTATGAAGCAGCACAACTGTTTTCAACATTGATAATAATCAGAAATGTTTCTTGAGCAGCAAATCATCATATTAGAATGATTTCTGAAGGATCATGTGACACTGAAGACTGGAGTAATGATGCTGAAAATTCAGCTTTGATCACAGGAATAAATTACATTTTAGCATATATTCACATATAAAACAGTTATTTTAAATTGTAATAATATTTCATTACATTATTTATTTAAAGTACAGCATAATTATGCCTATATTGTCTTAAAATGCTGCCTATGAAAGCAGCTCAATAGGTTTTGGACCATAGCAACTGTTTGTAACTGATTGGTGACACGGCACATGATTCTGCTGTTTGTACCTGCAGGGAAAACGCTATATAGATGGCCACAGATCCCGTCACAGTTCCAAGACCAAGAAATGTTCCCGAGTCACTGAGGAATAACACACAACCATGAAACACATGACAATTCACCATAACAATGATTAACGCATAAGAGAGACAGAGATATTCCCTCTACCTCACTGCAAGACAAGATATAACTTCATTTCCACAAGGCTTCGTGAGCAGCGGCAGGAAAAGCGCGTCCGTCCCATTTGGTGATGTAGCATTGTGGGGGTTTTCGCTCCCGTTTGTGAGGGATTTGGATCGTGTAGAGTCTTAAAGCATCTTTCTGATCCTCTACTTTTGCAAACCTGTTTTTGAGCAAGTGAGCAAAAACACAAAGACAAAACATCAGCACATCTGACAGCTTCTTGTTTGTTACAACCATGAATAGGGAACACTTTGGTATCGCATTACTTTTTTCTACAGCAGTAGTCACTAGTGATGTCCAGTTTGTGAACAAATCATTCTTTTGAACCCTTTTTTTTTTTTTTAGTGAATTGGTTGAACTAGTTCTCCAAATCGGACTGAACCACCTGAAGCAGTTTGTGGCCCGAATTAGCACAGATCTACAAGTTACTCAATCAAAGCTCACTTTTAGACTGTGCTTGATGGTCACTATCCAGGAGTACAAGATCTTTTGATGCTGGTTTTTGACAAGTCATTCAGCACTCAAATGACTCAAGCCCTATCTTTTAGCCTATTCATGGAAAGTGGCAGCTGTCAGGAAGTGTGCACAACTTGCCTGCATGCCTTGTAGCGGTATGTCTTCTCAGTGATCTGAGGCATGCTTTCATGCCAACACAAACCCACGGCCAGCTGATCGCCGCTCCACACGCTGCACGCGAAATCACGCCCAATCGTTACAATGTGCTACATTAAGAAAAAGAACATAACACTAACTGGACGAACCACATTTGAGGACATTATAGAATTGCCAATATTAGCACAATATTTGCAATAGAGAAGCAGTTCTTAAAGGGATAGTTCACCCAAAAATGAAAATTATAGTTTACTCACTCTCAAGCCATCCTAGGTGTATATGACTTTCTTTCAGCCAAACACAATTGGAGTTATATTATAAAATATAATAAAATATAATAAGCTATAAAAATAATATTATATATAATATTATAAAATATAATAAGCTCTTCCAAGCTTTTTAATAGTAGTGAATGGCGCCTGAGATTTTGAAGCCCAAAAAAGTGCATCCATCCATCATAAATATAATCCACCACAGTTCGGATCATATTACGGTTTTTGAGTCACGGATCGGATAATTTTTCGGATCAGCAAGAAAAAAAAAATTGGGGGGTAACATTGCTTTCCATCTCACTTTAAGTGCTCTGATATCACAGCAAAAACTACAAACCTAACTAATAAAGTTAAAACATTATTAAAAGGCAAGTGAGCAGTCAGTAAAAAGAACAAATACACTAATAACAAGCATAATTACAACATAAAATTACAAATTAAAGAATGGTCTAACTGTAGTATTCATTTCAGGTACAGAAATGTAATAATTTAATGTAAAATAACATTATGTTCACTGTATAAATTTAATATAGATTAATCTTTGTTAAAGCTGTTTTGTTGTTTGATTAACATCAATGACAGACAGCAGCAAGTATTTATAGGCTGCTGTCACTTTAAGACCCAACGGACGGATCCAAAATAATGATACACATCAGAGTACTTTCTCAACTCTCCACGTTCACTTAAGACACAACCGACTGTGTTTACGAGAATACTTGCAGAGACGGGTATTTTACCATAATTTTGTGTGTATGTGTCCATCCAAGTGCAAGGAGATGCGAAAGAGAAATCAATTGGCAGTTCGCACGCTATCTGAAAAGCGTGCTTCGGCTGTGTACGGCTGTGCGCACAGATAAAGATGCGCGGATAACGCATTAAATTCTCCTCTGCCTCTTCCAGCGCTGGAATGGTTTAAAATCTATTGAATGTGGAAACTAACAAGACAAAACATGTGCAAGTGATAACCTTTCCCTCTGTGGCAGTTAAACTGGTAATTAAGCCACGAACCACATGCGTGCCAATCCGTGGAGCCTGGGCCGTACAGATCACAGATCAACAATGATCCGTTTAACCCCTAGTTTATAAGTTATAAATATGGATATTTTTCTTACAAAAACACATCACCTCGCTTCAGAAGGCCTTTATTAACCCCATGGATTCGTATGGATTACTTTTATGATGGATGGATGCGCTTTTTTGGGCTTTAAAATCTCAGGTACCATTCAATCCCATTATAAAGGAAGAGCCAGGATATATTATAATACAACTCTGATTGTATTCGTCTGAAAGAAGAAAGGATGGCTTAAGGGTGAGTAAATCATGGGATAATTTTCATTTTTGGGTTAACTAATCCTTTAATTGCTTTAATAACTATGAAAAAAAAAAATCTTCACAGAACACACAAGCTACCTTTTTATCAGGACTGATGTCTATATCCTCCAGTTCATCTTCGTGAGCTTTAAAGTTCAACTTCTCTTTCAAAGAGGGGAACTGCAAAGAGAGGAAACATGTTGAGACAAGGACAGTGCTTGAAAAAAAAAAAAAAAAAAAAAAGTGCACAGACTCATGGGAGAAGCTGACCTCCCACACTCTGACGTAACCGTCGGCCCCTCCGCTCAGCAGAAGCGTGAGGTCAGCGCTGAAGCGCACACACTTCACGCAGGGGTCCTGTGGGCTGAGGTCTCCCTGCACCGCACCAACATCCTCCACTGAGATCTGAGGAGACTCCTGCTTCATCTGGGGAACGTCTCCTCCTCCTCCTCCTCCTCCTCCATCTCCGTTCTGGCCTTTCCCGCCTCTCTTCCTGGCTGCACCTTTATCTCCAGCCCCTGTTAATAAGTGCCATGGTAAAAGGTAAATTTTTTTTATATCAGATACATGAACATGGACCATTTTCACAAATGATGGTGACGCGTTTCCACTGTTATTATTTTATTTTAAATTATGTACTATTATAACAATATATTTTGTGTTTTATTGCCTTGCCATTAAATTACAGAAAACTGGTCAAGTCACCATGAAATCAAAATTCTTTTTTTTTTTTTTTCTTTTTACTCAAAAGCCGTCATAATCTTTAAATCAAAAAATAACTTCCCCTCCCTCTTGCAGCATCTCATCTCTTCTCTGATGACGAGGGCAGGGCAAACTGTCGCTCACATGAGATCCACCAATAGCAAACCACAACCATCCAACCATCCAGTCAAGTCCTCATGGACAAAATCAAGCCCCGCCCTACATTTGTTCTTGTTCCAGAATCCGTTTCACTCATATACATGCCACAATAGGGAAGAAAAGACGAGCACAATCATATCATGCTGATCTTAAAGCTGCTGTGCGAGTGTTTCTAATACAACGGCTGATGGAGTAACTGCAAATTTGACATCTTTCTCTCTTCTAACTACCGTAATCAATCTCTCGATCATTTTACAAGTCATAGAAATGCTATTGTGGATTTATTCTTTTGATATTGGGCCAAATGGGAACGCAAAAATTATATTTGTTGTAGTTTCCATTCACCACTATCAACTATGACAACTTCCGGTAATGTTAAAAAAAGGGTCCATTAAGTCATAAACATTTTGATTTTGCCTCTACTGACCATCTTTAGCTGCAGGTTTCTTTGCCTGTTTGGCCTGATGATGACTGAACTTCATCAAGCTGCAGCTGCCGTCCTGTCCCGCAGCGATCACATCCCCACCCAGACACATGCTCATGGTGGCTCGTGTGTCCGTTTCATGAGTGTGCAGCAAGGTGGCGCTGTGCACACCGCCGACCAGCTCCAGACTCAGGAAATGCTGCAATGAAACGGCAACACTAAACAACTATATAGTACATGATCCAAACAGCAGTGCTTCTTAATAAAATCTTTGTCTTCTATCCTTATTGTTTTTCTATAAAACAGATAATCATTATGAATATTTAAAGCCAAACAAGACCATTTTTATTTCCTAAAAGAAAACAATCAAAACAGAACATCCATAATTCAGTGGGTTTCAGAATGTAAAGCACCTAATTTTATTCAGAGGCTCAAGCTGAGCAAAATATGCAATTTGGTGCAGATGCTGATATTGATATGACCAAAATGTAAGATGAAATTCTGATGCTTTTACTGTAAATCAATGAGATCTTTATAACAGTATAGCAGACTACTTACATAAAATCATATCAATATCAGTCGTCAACTCGTCACTCTATATCTACCAATAATGTCTTAGTAAGATGATATTTAAATGTTTAGTTTTATGATCAAAACTCTAGTTTTAAAACATATAATGCAATGCAATACAATGATGATTGAGAGATGAACAAATAAACCTTCAAAAGCCTGATGATCATATTTGATGCTAATATTTCAACATGATTTTTATTTAAAAAATAATAATATAATAATGTATAGGAGACAAAGATTTTATTAAGAAGCACCGAAGTAAACATAAGTTGCTTCAGTCCATGACCACAAGCTGAAGGGGGACGTTTTTATAATTATATAATTATATATTAAAATGCCTTTTACTTGTTTAAAAAAAGTATAAAGTATCAATTAGATGACAGTTACAGAAACGTTTTGATCATGTTTATAATTTAGAGGCCTTAGAAATGTGTATAAATGGTTAAAGACAGTACCACTCCATTCTTGATCCCGGTCTTGGACGCGCCTCCTCCTCCAGCTGTGATGATCAGCCCGGTCTTGGGGTCGATTTTAACAGTATAGAGAGGGAAGGGGGCTCTGTACAGCTCAGGCGCTCTTCGTTTACCCATGCTGCTTTGGGATCTCTGGACTTACTGAAAGTAAATTACTGGTTGTTACATACAATTTAATAAAACACAACCAAATCAAGCTGCTGTGATGAAGTTCTGCAGAACTGCAGATGGGTCATTCCTCATCATCTCTTGATATATTGGATAAACTATTAAAGGGTTAGTTCACCCAAAAATGAAATTTCTGTTATTAATTACTCACCCTCATGTCATTCCACACCTGTAAGACCTTCATTCATCTTCGGAACACAAATTAAGATATTTTTGATGAAATCCGATGGCTCAGTGAGGCCTGCATCCCCAGCAAGATAATCAACACTTTCAGATGTCCAGAAAGATACTAAAGATGTTTTTAAAACAGTTCATGTGACTACAGTGGTTCAACCTTAATGTTATGAAGCGACGAGAATACTTTTTGTGCGCCAAAAAAACTTTATTCAACAATATCAAGTGATTCAAAACACTGCTTCATGAAGCTTTACGAATCTTTTTTTTTTTTCGAATCAGTGGTTCGGAGCGTGTATCAAACTGCCACAGTCATGTAAACCATTGAACTTTTAAAACACTTATGACATAACGAAGCCTCGTTTACTGAAATCTCGTGACTTTGGCAGTTTGATACACGCTCCAAACCACTGATTTGAAACAAAAGATTCGTAAAGCTTCATGAAGCAGTGTTTTGAAATCGCCCATCACTAGATATTGTTGAATAAAGTCATTATTTTGTTATTTTGGCGCACAAAAAGTATTCTCGTCGCTTCATAACATTAAGGTTGAACCACTGTAGTCACGTGAACTGTTTTAAATGTCTTTAGTAGCTTTCTGGACATCTGAAAGTGTTGATTATCTTGCTGGCGATGCAGGCCTCACTGAGCGAACCGAAGAGGAACGAAGGTCTTACGGTGTGGAACGACATGAGGATGAGTAATTAATAACAGAAATTTCATTTTTGGGTGAACTAACCCTTTAAACACATTTTCTACAGACTATATCAAATTAGTTAATTCATCCTTTTATTTCCAGTGCAATAAATAAACTGGAAGTGATCTCAGTTTACATAAGAGTTGATTAACCATAATAATAAGCATTTTCTTCTGAGATGATAACTGGACAGCAATGTCACTATGATACTAATGTTTGAAACAAATCGTTTGTGGAATTATGCATAGTGTTTCATTTACATTTTTAAGAATAGTAAGCAATTTTAGTGTATACCTGCAAAATTTTCAGAAAATACAAAATGCACTATTCTTATCATAACCTTAATCTTTATAACAAACTACAGCCAGGTCTTCAATTAAATTATACTCCAGGAAGTGACATTATTTTGGTGGGAAAACAGATTATTTTGGCAACGGATTTGAGGAATTCTGTGATGTTTTGTCATTAGCTGGCGTTTCTCAGTCTAAAAGATTCCATTATGTTTGATAAAAGTTCATAAATTAGTCTCAAATTTCAAAAGACACTTAAAAATATCAAAATTAATGAGCTAAGATGACTGCCAACGGCCTACTTCAGCTCTGTATTTCCATCCTGTTGGGTATCCTGTTATTGTTTCTGCTCATGTGTAAATAATAAAGCTGTAATTAATACAGTTTTCATTTCTAAGCTTCATCAGAGCTTAATCTGAAAGTATAGTATATCCTTTAATAGCCGGATTTCCTTCAATTACAATAGATATTTGATATATATTAGTTTACAGAGACAAAGGTACTCCAACCAGACCACAGTTACTTATGAACACATCTCAGAGTTCATTCATCACTGTATGTTGTTATTCAACAATATAAACACTGGATTCTCTGGGTTTTCATTCCCTGCAGCACCATCTGCTCCATAATCTCTTTAGCTCAATTTGCCCGTCGCAATTCCTGTCAACAAGACACGTTACATCCTACACAGACTGTTTCAGCTTTTAAACTCTTCAGCTCTTTATGTTGACTGTTATATGTCTCTATGCATGTTGTCTTTGTTCGCTATCTATCAGTCCATCTCGCGAGGCTCGAGCCGCTTCGCAGCAGATGTCGGTTAAAGCGTCAGTGTTGGTGTAAGTCACCGCACCTGAGTCTGCGGACGCACTCCAGTCTCTTACTCCAGTTACTCCAGTGTTTAGTGGACATTCCACTGTCTTTTCCCACTGGATCTCTCACAACATTTGTCAAATAATCACCATCCACTTCCTCTGTTTCCCTAGATACACGTCAGCACAGCGTCATATCCTACGCGCCTGCGTCTCAAGCGCGCGCGCGCATGGTGTCATACACGCGACCGTAATAAATGTAGTAATAATGCAACTGGAAGTCAGAACAGAGTAAACTCATTTGAGTCACTGAAATGTTACCTTGCATTAAGCAAGGTTGTTGAATGTAAACTAAATAGGCCTGGACAGATTTAGCCAAGCGCTAAAACCGTGGTACAATTTTGAAAGGATTATATAGGCCTACAGAAATGGAGTATTATAACAATTAAACAAATTATTTATGTAAATAATAAATATAACATAAATATATTATAAAATAATAATAATAAAAAAAACTAATTTAAGTAAAAAACGAAAACTAAATGTGTTTGTAGCAGTGGCGAGGCTACACGGGGCCTACTCACTGGTCCACCAAATCAAATGAGACACAAAATAATTATTTTGGATACATGACAATAATTGCTCAAATACATGAATTTAGTGGATGTCACTCCAAAAACTTTGCAGCGGGTGCAGGGGCAGATTAAGGTGGTCAGGGGCCCCTAGGCTGCTCTTTGTGTGAGCCCCCCCTTAATCATTATGCTTTACTGGAAAAATGTATTTAGTGCCATACATGGTCCACACGCAAAGATTCCTCTACATTTCTTCAAGTGGTGGACCACCCCAGTAAGAACATTACCACAACATCACATAGGTAAAATGGGAAATTGAAAATCATCATATATAAGAAACCAATATATAATACCTAATCAGCGCTTATGCGCACGCGTAAACCTTGCCACAGCGCACCGGCAAACGTAATGATTATGAGTGTGTAGTCAAAAAAATCAGCAAGGAGACTTTCTAAACATTTTAATAATTTATTGATAATGTTGTCTGTGTTTTCGGCTGCAGAGATTAAGACTACGATGCTGATTCGTCATATCCGCAGTAGTGGACGCGCACAGGCACGTTTCATACGGATAACATAATCTGAGAATATTTATTTTCCATTTGAATTGGTTCGATTAAAAGTAGACATTTCAAGCTTTCTATAGATATATTTCTCGTGTCTGTGAGGGAAGTACGGTTCATGTTTGTTACGTGCTCACGTTCACAGAGACGGCAGAACGCGCGACCTGGTTGTTTTCATTTTACAAAAGCACACCGTTTTGCTGTTATTGTGAGTTTACAGAAATAAAAGTAGACCCTTTACATTTTGTATTACTCTTATCTGTATGACCAAAATGAAGGAGTATTTTAAGTGATCGCACCGGCGCCTTCATGTCATGCAGCGAGCGCGCTCTCCACACAAACACTTGGGGTGTGTCTTAATCAGCTCCCTAGTTCAGTAGTCAGGGCACTGGTCAGGGAGTCAGCCATTTTAAGGGCTGTCTCAATCGCAGAATCTTTCCAGGGCACTGAAACGTTTGCTCCCTAAAAAATCCCACAATGCACCGTGAAAACCAGTGGAGCATCGATGCTCACTATGCTCCCTAAACGGAAGTTCTTAAATCACGTGAGCCTACTCACTACACATAACAATGCGCGATAGATGTTTTTAAAAATACAAACCATTATTTTATTATATTTCAGCATAAACATACATCGCTAGACAGGTAATGAACATAATTTAGCTAACATTTATAATTTATTTACGTGTTGCACGTTTATGTAACAAGCAAAGAATTTATGCGTTACTTCGCCACTTCCTGTCTTGATTTATCCAATGCCTTTAAGTATCAAGTCAATGTAGGTTTTTTTTTTTTTCAGTATATCTTGTTAACTTTGTTCTTTTAACCTTTGTATTTTCCGTTTTTTGTGCTCCACTATCATACTTTCTTTCGGACATTTTGCCGCTATGCCTTCTAGCAATAGCAGTGACGTAAATGAAAATGATTGACCAGCAGCTGATTGGACAGATGTGAGCCAAATGTCACATCTATCCAATCACCTGCTTGTTTTTTTTTAATGTTTCTTATGGGCCAATGAGGGCCTTTTTTGGTTCACCCTGAAGTAAATTTAACATAATAAAAAATGGTCTGGCCCCTGCACATGTGGGGCCCCTAGGCTGCAGCCTAGGCAAGCCTGTGCATTAATCCACGTCTGAGCATGTGTATGTGGCCACTGGTCAAGCAAAACAAAGGATTTATTTAAATTCTGAACTGATATATCGCCTAGAAAGCATGCAAAGTATCACCAAACAGCTGTCACTCATCTTAGTTCATTGGGATGACACGATCTCACAAAGTTCTGTTATAATCAATGAATCTGTCTACACTGCACAATGAATCTCTTATTTACACTTTGTGAACATGCAGAACTCAGCACTGGACAAAAACTCCGGCTTTGAGCGGATTCTTACTTAAAACGCCTCTGATTGGTCATTGCGTTCAAGAAATCAACAGACATGTATGCGATTGGCTACATTACTCAACGCTGCAAAAACACGCTGTAAATAGAAACCTTTGACGCTCCGCCTATGATTATTACCTTCTTTTATTGTTCTTATTCTGATATTATTACACTGGTTATTTTATTAATTAATGGATTTTGTTGTTTCCATTAATGACAATAAATCTAATTTAACTCATCTTAATTGTCAAATTATTTTTAGCTCATGTAGTTGCCTTTGAGGTCCACCCTATTTCACCTGGGTCCACTCACTAATTTCTGGTGTTAGATGCAAATGGAAAGTACATCATAAAAATGAACCAATTAACATATACCAGGTATATATAAATATATATATATATATATATATATATATATATATATATATATATATATATTACCTTAGGAGTAACTTTAAGAATGTGACAAAGCAGAAAAATAAAAATAAAAACAAAGTATGTATAAATCAATCAATATATATGGGAAAACACATATGTTGATTTAGGCTCTGATCAGTAATTCAGAAGTATACTTGCAAAAGTATGCAACCAATGATAATATTGAACACATTATTTATTTGTTTGTTTGTTTATACATACATACATACGTCCCATTCTCAAAGTTACTCCTCAGGCTTTAGTTTAACTGAAATAATCAGCTGTAAAAAGTTAAACACTGATTTGTCCAAGTGAATTTTATTGCCATTATACTTTTCATAGCAGAGAGGAAAACAAACTAGTGTTTTCTGGGAAACCGTTGCACAGCAATCAACATTTAAGAAAAGTTATTTACAACAACCCAGAAGCACAATGTGAGAGACTCTATTAATCCCCTGATCTCCCTCTGAGGAACTGTTTTGCACTGTATCACACTGCAGTAAACAAACCGCTTATGACATGAATTGGACAATGCTTGTATTGAAAGTGGTGCAGAAGAGAAAATGACTAAAGGTGCTAAAAGGTCAGTTTCTTCACTCTGTTTTTCCCTGAAGCTTTAAAGTCCCAAACTTCCACAAGTATAATGAAGTATTCCATAATTGTTCCCCTATGGACCTCCGAGGCAGAGCGAATTTAATAATTACCATGCTCCCTGTCTCCCTCGGGTTCTCTTTGTGTACTTAGCAACAAGAGCCTGGGAATATATATTAATTACCGCACAGCACAGTCAGCCTATGGAGTGACTTTCAGGATATTCACAGAAAAGGTTTGGTGGGTGATAATGTGATGTCACATTCATGCTTGAGTAGTGTGCGCTGATGTGATGTGTTTGTCATGTGGTGTTGATGTGTTCTATGCTTTATAAAGGTCAGCTGTCTGACTATTGATTACTTGTTCAATACTGAGTTTCAGTGGAATAATCAATACGACCCCGAGGTGATGTCAGCAGCACAGGCATCCGGCGTCACAGTCGGTTTTAACAGTAGCGAAAACATGTCGTTTTATGTAATGCTATTGATAAAAGTTAAATCAACCCTTCTTGAACATGCATGGCCCTGCTTGACTGCGAAATATTGGCTCACAGATATACAAACAGAGATCTGGGTATTTATATATTTAAAAATATTATTATGTGACTTTATGTTACTTCATATCATCTCACTCCAACCAGGCTTGATTTAGTTAACTAAAACCAAAACCATAAAATAATTTTTGTTACTTGAAAATAAACGCCAACCCGAAATAAAGTATATTAAAAAAATTTAACTTATTTTAGCTAGTTGATCACTAAAATATTTCAAACTAAAACTGAAATAAAATTAATAAAAAGACATATTTAAAAAAAAAACTAAAAAAAATACAAAAATTACAATAACTAAATGAAAAAGGAAAATACAGCAATAAAACCCATTCAAAATAATAAAAATACTATAATAGTATCATGATGATAGGGTTGGGGTAAGCTGGCCCAAGTGGCATGTTGTTACTAGTGTTATTATTTTTAAATTTAATACTTATTATAATTAATTAATGGGGTTATTATTCAGTACTTCCATGATGTACATTTCAGACATCTTTGCTTTCATTAAAATCTAATTGAGTGAAACCATTACATTTGCATTCATATTATTTCTATTATGACATATCTTCTATTAAATATGGGCAAACAAATAAGTAAATATTCACATGCCTGTATATACGTCATAAAATAAATCGGTTATTCAATTATTATCAACTAAATTGTCAAAATAAATTTTAAATACAGTAGTTTGTTTAGTATTTTACATTGATTACACTTTAAAAATATATAAATATTAATAAGGATTATATCAAAAGTCATTTTACATTCTGTAAAAGATTAGCCAGGGGGGGCTTCTTACCCCAGGTAGGGGGGACAACTTACCCCTCTTTTAATATTTGACATTTTGTGCAACTAAATTAGCAAATGTTTCTATTTATTTCCTATAGTAACACATTGGCTGATGCATCATCATCCTGCACATGCTAAACATATCTAAATATGACTCCAACACGTCCAGGCTCTAGAACCTAAAACATGTAGCCTACATGTGTTGTACATTTGAATCTTTAGCAATATATTCTTATTCTTTCATGCAAATAAAGCTTTGTTCGAGAGTTTACAGTTTTGTAAAGAATAGCCTTAATGTAAAAAGCCCTAAACATTTTGTTGCATTAGGCTATAGATTCAAAGAAATTCGCTATAGGGTTTGTAATGAGATGGGCTGAATATTTGTAGCTGTTGACATGGACTGGCCCGTGTCCTTGCTCCACAAACCGTGCCCACGGAAGGGGGTGTGAAAAGGAGGGGGCGACAGGGACGCCAATATACCAATCCTACTACAGAGAAGGTTACGCTCATGAATATTAAACAGGATGCGTGATTGGACACTTACAAAGATACGTCAGCACAATCAAATAAATATTATTATAGCAAGCCGCCGCCATAGTACGATTCGTAATTTTCGTTTGTGGCGTTGAGAAGTCTGATTCATTTCAGCGAATCGGTTCACTTTTAAGGTTCGAATTAGAGAATCGATTCAATCGAGTCATCGCTGAAAAGTTTTTTTTTTTTTTTAATTGAACAATATCAATTTACAAACTCAAGTAGGGAATAATAATATGCATATGAAAATATACACACATTATATGTAATTAAATCGCGTGTATCTATCATTTTGTGTATGCTTAAATAGGTTCATGTGTATAAAAGAAACAAAAGCATATTCAGTACAATAAACAAAAGCATAATATTCAGACATTTTAAGGGGGCTGCAAGGAAAGGGGGAAAAAATAAGCATGTACCAAATCTTAGAAGGAAAGAGACCCATATGACTTCATATAAGGGATCTTTGGATAAAGTAGCCTATTTTATGGATGAGAAATAAAAGTGTTCCCAAAAGTGTCTTTATTTCTTTATTTAGTAGAGGCATAATAAATATTATGCTGTTTATAACTATGTTTCCCATAAGATTTCACAGATTCTGCTTTCAACATGCCTTCTTTTCCTTCCTTAAATTGATGTAGGGAAAATAATATTTTGCTAAATTCTGTTATTTGACACTGTGTTTTCGATTACGAATTCTAGATGTTTGGCGCTACATAAGCTTAACTCATATAACTTTCTCCATTCGAATGATTCACAAAAGCTTTGAGAATCGGTTCATTTGAATCATTAATATGTTCTTATTATTGATTCATATGAACCGATTCTCAAAGCTTTTGAGAATCAATTCCTCTGCGAATCGGACATCATGTTCGCTTGCATTTAGAAAGTGAGGAGGACTGAATGTCTCCGTATATATACACAGACTCAATGAAAAGTCGGGGTTGTCTACAGCCAGGTCTGGTCTATCGAGGCAGGAGAACTGAAGGCTGTGCCAAATATCTTCTGTTTTCATCCATGAAACGGGAAGTCGCGTGATTATTGATGACTTTTGGTGGAAAAAGCCTTCGAATCAACCATACGGTGATTTTCATGCGTTTTACTGGTGATTTTGAGATTGATCTTTGCCACACTGTACATCTTCGAAGGAGCCACAGATCGGACTGTGTTATGTTATGTGAATATGTTACGGATAAAGGCAGCTCTGCAAGATAAATCCACGTTTTCATCACTGAACCTCCGCGAAAATCCTGCTTTGCACGTCTTGTGGTGATTTCACTTATGAAAATGTCAGGATATGTACCATTTCTTAGCATAACATAAGACAGCAGCGGCGTATTGTAAAATGCATTTCCATATTTCGTACGGCGCGGGAGCGCAACATGTATTTCCTGCGTGAATCCTGTATGCACAGGAAGAGAAATGCATTATAACAGACTGTATCAGGCCAAGATACGCTCTCCGATCACGATCACATCTGTTTTGTCTATTTAAGCAGCCATTCGCTTTTTATTTTCCTTATCACAGGGTGTCATGCTGATCTGGGGCGAAACATCTCGTTCAATGGTCGTATCGCTTCCTTCCTGATGTTCTTCATCCATGCAAGGATTCACCATGGAAACCCTCAGGTGGACACCGAGACTGGATCCTGGATTGGAAACAGAGAGGCTCATGGATGTGTAAACAGCTTCGCAGTCCTTTTTGTCGCCTTCATGTCAACTTGCTGAGGCTTGTCTTTGCAGACATCAGAAAAAAAACAAAGGCGTGTAGCTGGGGGCATTTGTTCGAGAAGTGCGCTGGCGGGCGCCAGTGCCACGAACATGCATGCAAGATCTGATTCAGAGTCTAAACATGCGAGCCATGACAATCAGGTGGTGACTTCGGATCTGATCTCAGGATTGGACATTGCCCGACACGTTTCCAGGCTTTCAAGCGACCAAGCGCAATGTTTTCGGAGCGTCTGCTGCGTTGAAACCCACAAGGAGTAATAGTTTTCATAGCATCTTTTACAATCCAAAGCCCAGAATGCCTCGGAACCGGGCCTTTTCCGAGCCAGAGTATTCTGCGGAGTATTCGGCTGACTGTTCGGTCACCCTGCCCTCTGACCCCGGGCAGGCGGTGGGACGCACCCACGAGGTGACAGTGCGCAGTTCTGGCTGCTGCCTGTGTCTGCCGCGGTTTATGCGTCTGACCTTTGCGCCAGAATCTCTGGAGAACCTCTACCAGACCTATTTCCGCCGGCAGCGGCACGAGACCCTGCTGGTGCTGGTGGTGTTCGCGGCCCTCTTTGACTGCTACATCATTGTGATGTGCACTGTGCTTTATACCAGCGATAAGCTGGCGTCTGTGGTCGTGGCGTCCGTGGGACTGGTGGCAGACGTGCTCTTGTACTTTCTGTGCCGGTACGGCCTGCTCCCCGACCGTGTGACGCGCCGCCTGGTGCCCTATGCCTTATGGGTGCTCATAGCGGCCCAGATCTTCTGTTACCTAGGACTGAACTTTGCCCGCTTCCATCAGCCCAGCGACACGGTGGGCTGGCAGGCCTTTTTTAGCTTTTCCTTCTTTTTGACTCTGCCGCTGCGGCTGACCCCTATAGTGCTGATCACGGCCGTGTCCTGCGGCGTCCACACCCTGGTCCTGGGCGTCACTATTGCCCAGCAGCAGCAAGAGGACATTCAGGGGGCGGCTCTTGGAAGACAGGTGAGAAAAAATGATGGCGAGGAGCAAGATGATTTGAGAGATTTGAATGATCATAAACTCTCTTGAAATTAAAGGTTCTTTATTGGCATCGATGGTTCCATGAAGAACCTTTCACATCCATGGAATTTTTCCATTCCACAAAAGATACTTTATACTCTCTTTCAAAAGGAGGTTTTCACAGTGATGCCATAGAAGAACCATTTTGTTCCCCAAAGAACCTTTCAGTGAACAGTGCTTAAAATAACTGTTTTTTTGTCCACAAAGTCTCTAAATAACCTTTTTCCACTACACTAAATAAAGTTTCTTTGTTGGCATCGACACCATCCATGGAATTTTTCCTTTTAAGAAATGTTCACTGAAAGGTTCTTTGTGGGACCCAAAATTGCTCTCAATAATAAATTTTCTTGGGATCACTGGTTCCATGAAGAACCTTTATCATCCGTGGAATCTTTCCATTCCACAAAATGTTCTTTATACTCTCTTTCAAAAGGAGGTTTTCACAGTGATGCCATAGAAGAATCATTTTTTCCCCCCAAAGGACCTTTCAGTGAACAGTGCTTAAAAGGACCATTTTCTTTTTCTTAGTGTGAAGTCCACAAAGTCTCTAAATAACCACTGAATAGTTTCTTTATTGGCATCGACACCATCCATGGAATTTCTCCTTTTAAGAAATGTTTACTGAAAGGTTCATTGTGGGACCCAAAATTGTTCTTCTACACTCTTAAAAATAGATTTTCTTGGGATCAGTGGTTCCATGAAGAACCTTTAAAGACCCCCTGTGGTGAAAATCAAGTTTTTAATGATGTTTATATATCTGTGTGGTGTTTTTTAATGCGCTTTAAGACAAACCATGTGCAAATTTAGAAGTCAACACCATTGCTGAGTATTTTCTCCTTAAAACTGCAGTGAAAAAAAGACTCGAAAACTGGTTTGAAATCGCTGGTGTTTCTGACGTCACAAACTACCTTGTAACCAATCACATCAACATGATTGTCAACGAGTGGATCTCTAAACTGGTGCGAGCGAGTGGAGGCGGGGCTAATTTGTATATTCATAGAACAGTGTATATTAAATGAGGCAAAGGTGTAGAGTTACATTCAAGCTATTTTAAGGCCTGGAGATTTTTAATATGTCATTTTGGTGATCAAAGATGAGTTTTAAGGGATACAATTATTGACTACAGGGGGACTTTAACATCCATGGAATTTTTCCTTTTAAGAAATGTTCACTGAAAGGTTCAGTGTGGGACCCAAAATTGTTCTTCTACCCTCTCAAAAATAGATTTTCTTGGGATCACTGGTTCCATAAAGAACCTTTCATATCCATGGAATCTTTTCATTCCACAAAAAAAAAGGTTCTTTAGATTTTTGAAATGTTCTTCACACTAAGAAAAACATGGTTCTTTTAAGAAATGTTCATTCTTTGGGGAACCAAAAACGGTTCTTCTATGGCATCATTGTGAAACCTCCTTTGGGAACCTTTATTTTTAAGAGTGTAAATGAAAAGCCCATATCATCTCATCGCACAGCTCCTTCTGAGGATTCTGATCAAAGTCTGATTCAACTGGTGCTAAAACCTGACAGAGTGAAAGTCTCAGTGACAACAGTATTTATCAAACAAACATGCATTTATATCTCGTAACCTTATTGTAAATTGTTAACCTTAATATTTCTAACTGGTTCTAACAAACATTGTCAGGTAGATTTCTCTGCGAGTTAAAAATCTACTTGCAAATGTTTATAGATGGGATAAGGTCCCACAAGTTAATGTTAATATAATATAACTAATACATAATATTGACAAATAAAGAGCATTTGTTACAGAATTTATTCATCTTTGTTAAAGTCGGTTAATGAAAAATACTTCTCATTTCTAGTTTCTGTTAGTTTAGGTCCATTAAATAATATTAACATACACAACTTTTGATTTTAATAATGTGTTTGTAAATGTTGAAATTAACATTAACTAAAATTAATAAATGCTTTAGAAGTATCATTCATTGTTAGTTAAAACGGATTTAATCAAATAATTGGATTTAATGCATAACATAATACTAATTACTAGATAAATATTTTTTTGTCTTTTTATGGTACTAATTATTTAGCTGTCAGAAATGGTACCTACAATACAATTTGAAATGTGTTACATTTTGTTTACTAAAATATATTGATCATATGATAAGCGAAGAAACGTTTTCAGGCAGATTGGATTAAAGATTCAGAATTTTTACTTTATAAATCATGTCACAATTGTGCCGGATCTCTCAAAATAAAGGTTCTTTATTGGCATCGATGTTTCCACGAAGAACCTTGGAACATCCATGGAATCTTTCTATTGCACTAAAGATTATTAAAAAGTTCTTCACACTAAAAAAAATGGTTCTTCTTAGAACTGTTCACTGAAAGGTTCTTTAAGGAACCAAATATGGTTGTTTTATGGCTGCGAAAATCCCTTTTTGGACCTTTTATTTTTAACATTAAACCTGCGACCTAGAGATGAAGTAGATATTAAGTTTAGATACGTTTAGTTAGCTGAAGAAAAATACTGGACTTCTTTTTATTCTAATATATTATTTCAATTGTAAAGCATTTAAACATTATGGTAGCTTTTGTTTTACTGCCATAAATTTATGTGCTTAATTGTCATGAAAATAATGTTACAAAGCCAAAAATCTGGTCTTCGATTTTTGATATAGTATAATGTAAATTTTATATTTTTTCTTTTGATTTTGGGATGAAATATGACTGGGCATACTTTCATCAGATTCAGGTGATGCATCATAAATAGAAACTTGATATTTGCTGCTGTATGTATAAGCGTGCTGTCATGGTGCCTGTTTGTGGCACTGCAGTCATAAGATGGTAGAAGGGGCCAGAAGGGCCGGCAGGTGGGTGTCCAGCCGAGGTGCTTCGCTCTTCTTACTCAGCAAGACTGTATTTGGTACAAACTGCAGCCCCGAGAGACATAACACAGAAAGCAGTTTATTAGAATACATTACAGAGCAAGAACCTGAAGATCAACTGTTCATAGAGGCATTATTGTGCAGTGCAGGTCCTTCTGTAGTTGGGTGAATCTCACGAAACTGATCAAGAACATGTTTGGGTCTTTTCACTATGTTCAGAAATCATTTAGGACATCATGTTTTTTTTGTTTTTTTGCAAATTCTTATTACTGTAATGTGAAAAAAGTATATTATTATACATTTTAAAGTATTTATACATCATGGTAGTTTTTGATGATTTAAAAAAATTACAGCATTTTTTTTAATTTGCTTACTTCATGACAATAATTTCAGTCACTTTTTAATTGTTATCATCAATTATTTATATTTTCTAAATTATATACACTGGCGGTCAGTATTTGGAATAATTAAAACTCTGAAGCAACACATCTGTTTTCAACATTGATAGTTTCTTGATCATCAAATCATCATATTAGAATGATTTCTGAAGGATCATGTGACACTGAAGACTGGAGTAATGATGCTGAAAATTTAGCTTTGATCACAGGAATAAATTACATTGTACATTCCAAACTTACGGCTTATATATATATATATACATATACATATATATATATATATATAATACAGCTTAGACGCTAAGTCAAGAAGGGTTGTGTAAGAACACTGTGGATGCGTGACATGATTGTGCTGTTCTGTCTTGCAGCTGCTGGCCAACATTGTGATCTACTTATGTGCCATCACAGTGGGCGTCATGTCGTATTACATGGCCGACCGCAAACACCGCAAGGCCTTTCTAGAGGCCCGGCAGTCGCTGGAGGTGAAGCTGAACCTGGAGGAGCAAAGTCAGCAGCAGGTGAGAAAAACAAGAGAGAAAACCAAGATGAGCCTGTGAATTTTTTTATGCTGAGCTCGAGATGCTCATCTGATGAACTATGCAGCATTTCCTGTTTTGCTTATTTGCTTATAAAACTTATTTCGATTAATCATGCAGCCCTATACCTGGTCTTAAGATTCAGTCACATTAGCAAAATTTTGATGAAATTTCACAGGGTAAAGGGTAATTTATCAATAGTGTTGTGACGTTTTAAGCTTCTTTGCATGACAAACTTGAACCTGTTGCGAAAAACTTTTGCCTTCACGTGAAATTCCTGATTGCACGGATTGCTATTTAAATTAGCCTACTTGATTTTCACTGAACAATCATAATAATTTTATGAACAGACCTTTACTGTGCACCAATGAAAAAAAAAATATTTTCGTAATTTTATATAAAAATAACTAACTTGCTTTTGTTGATCACCTGGTTTGTTTTTCTGTGATGTCATACAATGTAGCCCCGCCCACAGTGAAATCTCATTGGCCTAAAATCCCACCCTACAAAACTGTATATTAAAGGGTTAGTTCACCCAAAAATGAAATTTCTGCCATTATATGTCGTTCCACACCCGTAAGACCTTCTTTCATCTTCAGAACACAAGATAAGATGTTTTTGATGAAATCCAAGAGGTTTTTTATCCTCTACGAAGTCGTTATTTTTTTATTTATTTTTTTGTGCACAAAAAGTATTCTCGTCGCTTCATAACATTAAGGTTGAACCACTGCAGTCACATTGACTATTTTAACGATGTTTTTACTAATTTTCTGGACATTGAATGTGGTAATTATGTTGCTTTCTATTGGGGATAAAAACCTCTCGGATTTCATCAAAAATATCTTAATTTGTGTTCTGAAGATGAATGAAGGTCTTACAGGTGTGGAACAACATGAGGGTGAGTAATTGGTAATTGGGTGAACTAACACTTTAAGCATCTGATATAGCTGCAATTGTGTGATGTCATACAGGATTTTCAGCTTTTGTGTGGACAGAAAATTGCTTCATGTTTGTGTGTACAGATTCAGCAGTCAGTTCATCATTACAGAGCAAACAGTTCCTATTAGTGGAAAGTTGAGAAGGAAAATAGGGGTGTGTGTGTGAGAGAGAGAGTGAGAGAGTGCAAAACAGGCCGATAAGAAGCATATGAGGAGAAACTCCCTGAATACTAATGGAGAAGCAGGGGCTGCTGGGAGACGGGGTCTGCCAGCCAATCAAGGAGCATCCGGCTACAGCAGGGTTACCATGGCGACCAACCTCCTGAGACGATGTCAGCTGTAATCACACTAGCGACTCCCTCCTCTTGATCCTTTCCAACCTTTATCTTCTTTTATTGTCACACTCTCGGGTGAATATACTGACCTGATATGTTGTCAGCTGCCTCCTCTATTCATGTGTGAGTGTGTGTGTGTGTGTGTGTGTGTAGGAGTGGTAGAATGTGTTGGAGGAGAAGCGGCAGTGTGTGGGTGTGTGCGCGCTAAAGGGCTCTGCGTTGTCCTGCTTGTCGTGTCAGAGTCGTATCACGTCAGTGCCTCGGGGTTGACTGGAGTCAAAGCAAAGCCGCTCATTGGGATCAGTTGTGGAATATGTTTGGGACTGAAATACCCTACTGTGAGTGGACATGTTAACAGGTTGCCATCTGGTGTATCAGTTCCTGGTTAAGGAACATATTTGAACAAAACATTTCCTTATATTTGTGTGTGTGTTTTTCCCCCTCAAGTTTCATCTGCATTTCCTTTTTCTTTGTGTGTATATGTAGGTTTGTTGCTATTTTTGAAGCAATCATAATAAGGCTTTGTTGCTTTTAGTCTGTCTGTTATAGGGTTGGATGTCGTATGAATTTTAGTGATTCCACTTCTGCTTATTGATTCCAAGTTTTGATTCCAATATGGTATTTTTTTTTTTTTTAAAATGAAGTCAAACATTTAGATATCAAACGTATTTATTCTGCGTCTTTTTGCAAAACATTCTGTTGCAGATGAAAACCATGAACAAAAAACAGCAGCCTAAAGAACAACTAACTAATAAATATAAATTTCAAAACATGATTAAAGAGAAGAATACAGTCAGTAATACAATAACAACAAATAAGCAATAGCACAAATAAAAACAAAGTTCAGAAATTGAAATCAAATGTAAAATAATACTGATAGTTTTCTTTTTATAAATAAAACATAGATGAATCCTTATTAAAGTTACAAAAGTTATTCAGTCAAGATCAGTAAGTGATTTTACTTTTGCTTTTGTTCTTTGATTAACGTTAATGACACGGGCTGCAGCAGGTTTATTAGGGATTATAAGGGATAGTTCACTCAAAAATGCATCCCATCCCATTTCTTCTTTCAGCCAAACACAATTGGAGATATGTTTAAAAATATCCTGGCTCTTCCAAGCTTTATAATGGGAGTGAATGGTACCCGAGATTTTGAAGCCCAAAAAAGCACATCCATCCATCATAAAAGTAATCCATACTGCTCCAGGGGGTTAAAGGGTTAGTTCACCCAAAAATGAAAATTCTGTCATTAATTACACCCTCGTGCCTTTTACACCCGTAAGACCTTCGTTGATCTTCGGAACACAAATTGAGATATTTTTGTTTAAATCCGATGGCTCCAGTGAGGCCTACATAGGCAGCAATGACATTTCCTCTCTCAAGATCCATTAATGTACTAAAAACATATTTAAATCAGTTCATGTGAGTACAGTGGTTCAATATTAATCTTATAAAGCGACGAGAATATTTTTGGTGCGCCAAAAAAACCAAAATAACGACTTATTTAGTGATGGCCGATTTTAAAACACTGCTTCAGAAAGATTCAGAGCGAAATGAATCAGCGTGTCGAATCATGATTCGGGTCGCGTGTCAAACCGCCAAACTGCTGAAATCACGTGACTTTGGCGCTCCGAACTGCGGATTCGACACGCTGATTCATTATGCTCCGAAGCTTCCTGAAGCAGTGTTTTGAAATCGGCCATCACTAAATAATTCGTTTTTTTTTTTTTTTTTTTTTGCCGCACCAAAAATATTCTCGTCACTTTATAATATTAATATTGAACCACTGTACGCACATGAACTGATTTAAATATGTTTTTAGTACCTTTATGGATCTTGAGAGAGGAAATGTCATTGCTCCCTATGTAGGCCTTACGGAGCCATCGGATTTAAACAAAAATATCTCAATTTGCATTTCAAAGATTAACGAAGGTCTTACGGGTGTAAAACAGCATGAGGGTGAGTAATTAATGACAGAATTTTCATTTTTGGGTGAACTAACCCTTTAATAAAGGCCTTCTGAAGCGAAGCGATGCGTTTTTATAAGAAAAATATCCATATATACAACTTTATAAACTAGAATCACTGGCTTCCGTATGCGAGTAGAGTTCCGGCAGAAGAGTGAACTTTGACCCGACGCATGATATTCTGTCTCAGATGCGTGTTTCATCTACGCAAAACTGACAAATAGCTAACAGGAGTCAGAAAAGGTCAGATGCAGGAGTAAAGTTGAGGGTTTTTACTGTTCTTTCCACTTCTTTCTCTTTTTCTGTAAAACTGAAACATACAAAGATTACAAATGTCTTGCTTCAGAATGTTTACAAATAAACATGAATGAATTTCCACTGTTTACAGTGTTCTTTGAGCACGCATAACAAAAGGCTACATTGTACATTCAGCTCTGCTTAGTATTATTGTTGTTCACGAATTGCCATTGTTGCAGATACGTAAAGCTTGAATGATCGGGATTGGTATCGGCTGCAAAAATCCTGATCGGAGCATCCCTAGTAGGTTTATACTGTATGTGGAGTTGCTGTGAGTGAATCCATAATTCATCTGTCGCCTGGTTCGGCTGCTAAACGTAGTGTTAAGGACTTAGCTATGTCTGTGGTCTTCTCTGGTAGCTCTGCTCGTAGGGACTCCGGGCTGTCCTGTAGCTGTGCTTGGACTGGTCTAATTCAGGAGTACCCGTTTAGGAAACGGTTGAGCTTGGAGGCATCAGGACCTTCTCCTGGCGCCTATAACACTGAGCCTTCTCGGGAGTAAGGCTGTGGTGTCACAGGATGCACCTAATTGGTTGCCGACTAGGGGTGTAACGATACACTCATATGCTTCTAGGGGTGTCACGATCATGACACAAAAAGTTTTATTATTATTATTACTTTATTATTCTTACAATAATACTATTATTTTATTATTATCAGGACCCACAAATATTCCCCCATTGCATTATTTTACATTATAGAGTAGTTTAATGTAGTAATGTGTTACTGAAACTCTGTAAACTTTAATTTTTGTGTCACGCAGTACTCGTTAAGTTAGTACATCCAAAAATTTTAATTCTGCATTTACTCAGTCTCATGTTGTTTTCGTGCATCACGATAGCATTTGAATGTCCATGTACATGTATGTGCGTCATTGTAAATCCGTTCATCATAAAGCCATTGTGTCTCTTCAGAAGACTTGGTTTTGGATTAGACCACTCGATTGATTATTTTTATGATGGCTTTATGACATTTTTTGGAAGTTTTAGAGGAATGGACTTTGAATGGAGGCACAGAAATCTCTCGGGTTTCATAAAAATATCTTCGTTTGTGTTTGGAAGTTGAACGAAATCTTAGGTTTGAAATGATATGAGGGTGAGTACATGATGATAGAATTTACATTTTTGGGCAACTCACATCGTTTACATCAACACATTTTTATATCGTGATATCTCGATATAACGATCTCTATTGCTGAGGCATATAGTTTACTCTGGGTCAGGCCCATCAAATCTTTCCGTGCTGAAGCCTGATACATTTGTACTTGGTGACCTTCACAGCACACAAGCAGGCATGCATGGTGTAGTGGGTATTAAAGTCCCATAGCATCAGCAACTGACAGTAGCGTCGAGTTCCCTCAAAAGGGAACGTCTTAGGGTTACATATGTAACCCTGGTTCCCTGAGAAAGAAAACAAGACGCTGTGTCGCGTTGCCATCTTCCTTCAGACAATTCAAATCTGATGACATTTAAAGGGATAGTTCACCAAAAAATGAAAATTTTCCAATGATTTTCTCTCCCTCAAACCATCCTAGGTGTATATGACTATCTTCTTTCAGACGAACACAGTCGGAGATATATTTAAAAATATCCTTAGTCCTCCAAGGTTTATAATGGTTGGGAATGGGGGGGCCGTGTTTTGAAGCCAAATATAATGCATCCAGCCATAAAAAAAGTAATCTATACGACTCCGTGGGGGTCCGTATGGAAGCGATGCGTTTTTGTAAGAAAAATATCCATTTTTAAAACTTCAAAATTCAAATAACTAGCTTCTGGTGAACAACCGTACGCAGAATGTGCAAATCGATTTGTGGCGGAAGAGTATGACGCACAACGTAATGACGAACACGGAGGTGCAGAGGATAGAGCAAAACAAATCACTGGTCATTATGAACACGGCCCCCCATTCACAAACATTATAAACCTTGGACTAAGGATATTTTTAAATATATCTACAATTGTGTTTGGCTGAAAGAAGATAGTCATATTCATCTTGGATGGCTTGAGGGTGAGTAAATCATGGGACAATTTTAATTTTAGGGTCAACTATCCCTTTAATGCAGACACCCTTTTGTACACTCAGGCGCTCAATGTGACATTATTGGACTGCCGTCGGCCAACAAGATTGGCATGAATTCACACATGCTTCAGATACTGGGTTCTGCGGGACGCGTCCCCATAGCATCAGCAACTGACACAGTGTCTCGTTCTCTTCTTGGGGAACCGGGGTTACATACATAACCCAAAGACGATTTGCTTCTCAAGAACCATTTCTTTTATTATCAATGTTAAAAACAGTTGTGCTTCTTCATATTTTTGTGGAAACGGTGATACATTTTTATCAGGATTCTTTGATTAACAGAAAGTTTAAAAGAACAGCATTTATTTTAAATTAATTTGTAACATTATGTAACAAATGTATTTGTCGTTTTTTATCAATTTAATGTGTCCTTGTTGAATAAAAGTTTTAATTTCTTTAAAAATATATCTTAAAAAGGCCTGGGACATTGTACCTTTAGAAGCAATTTTGTTTTTTTTGTTTTTTGTTTTTTTTTTAGGTTAATAAAATTTGTTAAACAGAGCTGCGAGTAGTATAATTTTGTATTGGTAAATGAAACCATTAACAAATGAGTATTTAGTAAACAAACATGCAACGGTGGTTTATGTGCAGAACTTGTGTGAATACATCTATCCGATCTGCTGATGCACATTTACAGTGACAAATACACAAGACAGTTATGTTCTTATAATCAGTCGTTGTTCTTCCTCATACAGGAGCGTCTCCTGCTGTCCATCTTGCCCAAGCACATTGCAGACGAGATGCTTCAGGACATGAAGAAAGAAGCCAGTCAGAAAGAGATGCAGCAGTTCAACACAATGTACATGTATCGGCATGAGAATGTCAGGTGAGTTTGTTGCAGTGTTTCAGTAAATGAGGGCAAAGCTTTATGCAGATTGTTTCTAAAAGGAGCCTTTTACTGTACTTCTGTTGCAGTATTCTGTTCGCAGACATCGTGGGCTTCACACAGCTGTCCTCGTCCTGTAGTGCGCAGGAATTGGTTAAGTTGCTTAACGAATTGTTTGCCCGTTTCGACAAACTAGCAGCTGTGAGTTACTGTTATCTGTGTGCATGCATTTTTCAATACACATTTAGTTACGTTTACAAGATTAAATTGTTTTTGTTGTCTAATGATTTTAAGCTATTCATATAGAGTGCAACAGTAGAGTTTAAAGCAAAAATCACATTCATTTTCTCCATAGAGAAGCTGATTTTAATTTTGTCTAAAACAAATGTTTAAAGCCAAAATAAATCCTGAAGACATAAAACATTATGAATGACACAGTCTAGTCAAGTGTGGAGTTAGTAAGATTTTTTTTTATTTAATTTCTTTTATTTTGCAAGGACATTCAATTGAGCAAAAGTGACAGTTAAGACATTTATAATTTACAAAGCATTTCTGTTTCAAATAAATTATGTTCTTTTGAACTTTCTATACATCCAAGAAAATATTTTTAAAAATGATCACGGTTTCCAGAAAATTATGAAGCAGCACAACTGTTTTCAACATTGATAATAATCAGAAATGTTTCTTGAGCATCAAATCATATTAGAATGATTTCTGAAGGATCATGTGACACTGAAGACTGGAGTAATGATGCGGAAAATTCAGCTTTGATCACAGGAATAAATTACATTTGTGAAATAATTACAACAGAAAACAGTTATTTTAAATTGTAATAATATTTGACAATTTTACAGTTTTTACTGTATTTTTGATCAAATAAATGCAGCCTTATTAAAAGTAAATCCAGGCTGAAAACAGGATATTTCAGACACGAGAGAAACAGGACTAAATCAAAAGCACATGTAACATCCATAGAGGACATCACAAGAAGAGAAACACTGGGGTATAAATACACAAGCTAACAAGACTGGCACAAGGAACAGGTGTAGGTAATGAGTAGCTATGGTAACTATGGAAACAATCAAGGGAGTGATAGAAACAAAGAAAATGGGAACTAATCACAGGAAGACAAACAACAGGAACAATAGGAACAAGAATAGACTTCAAAATAAGAGTCCTTAAACATGAGACAGCGGAAAACAAGACAGGAATTGTAACCATGGAGCGGATTCCAGATGCTCCACAAACATGTAGCAGGAGGGTGGTGGAGCGGAGGTGGACCAGGGGGATTGATGGAGGGCCACGCCCCTGAAGAGGAAGTAGGCCTGGTAACCAAGGCGATGCAGGCAGAGCAGGGTACCAGGGTGGAGCAGGTAGAGTGGCGCACCAGGGTGGTGCAGGCAGAATAGGAAGCCAGAGAAGGTGGCCACTACGGCAAAGCAGACAGAGCTAAAGACTACCAGGGCAGAGCAGGCGGATCTAAAGACCACCAAGGCAGAGCAGGAGAACCTGAAGACCACAACAGTGGAGCAGGAGATTACCAATGTAGAGTGGGTTACCACCAGAGCAGGAGGAACTGAAGACCATGTTCATAGACAGCCTCCTTGGCCATCACAGGGAAGGCAGAGGTTTCAGAAACAGCCTCCTTTGCCATGACAGGGCAGACAAAGGGTTCAGAGACAGCCTCCTTGGCCGTGACAGAGAGCACAGAGAGTTCCAAGATGGCCTCCGTGGACGTGACAAGACAGGCAGCAGGATCAGAGATGGCCTCCTTAGCCGTGACAGGACAGGCAGAGATTTCAGGAGGAGACGCAGTGGCTTCTGGAGGAGATGTAGCCGTCGCTGACGCCTTGGGAGGAGCAGGGGAACTGTGTGCATCCCAAACACATGGAAGCACAGCCGATGGCGGCAAGACCTTTGGGACCATCAAACTTGGGACCATAGGGCTTGAAAGCACTGAGACCACCGGACTCGGTACCACCAGACTTGGGACCCCCGGATTTGGAAACCCATGGTGGGGCAAGCCCCGTTTAGGGGAAGGGTCCTCCTCCACCTTCCCCACAGTGAAGAGGGGAACCTTTTAACTGAAGAACGAAATCCAAGAACTCGCACAGCAACCCTTGAGGACCAATACGGAGAAGTGTTGATTGAAAATGGTCATTTAGTCCATTGCAGTAGAAATCAATGAGGGCAAAGTCCGGGAGGTCAGTCAGATAAGCAATGTCCAAGAAGTCTCTAGTGTGGTCCTTAAGTGTATGTGTGCCTTGACGGAGCTGGATTAATCTTACTGCTGGATCCATCTAGTCTGGTGTTCTGTCACGTGGCTGTTTTAGAAACGAAGAAGCGTTGGATCCAAGTGCAGTAGACATGTTTATTTAAACAAAACAACAAAAGTAGAAGGCAGGCAGAAAACAGGATATTCCAAACACAGGAGAAACAGGACTAAAACAAATGCACATAAGACAATAGCGATGGGTGCTTTCGAAACATGCTTCATGAAGCTTTGAAAACCTTTGCGATTCATTTGTTTCGAACCAGTGATTCGGAGCATGTATCAAACTGCCAAAGTCAAGTGATTCCAGAGTCTAGAGTCAAGTAATAGAAACAGTGGGTGCACCTCAATCAGTTCCCTAGTTCAGTACTCCCTAGTTCAAACTTTCACTCTTTCAAAAGTCCCACAATGCACCGTGAAAACCAGGGAGCATTGATGCTCACTGTGGTCCCTTAACGGAAGTTCTGTTGCACGTATACTGTATGTAACAAGCAAGTGAGCCAGGGTCTTTACTGTCCTTACCAGTGCCTGACTTCATGTACACAAATATATGGATTCATGACCTAGGAAGCTAGGGAGCTAATCACAGGAAACAGCAGGAACAATTAGACAATAGTCTCTATTAAGAAAATGAAAAATACTCCCTGAACCAAGGCAGCTGAAAAAGTGGACATACACTGTTGCACTCTATTGATGCTTTATTGGCTATTGGCTGATATTTTTTTGACCAGTAAACCTTGCAGAAATCTAAAGGTGCTTTACTTTCTTTCCTTGTCAGAAATACCACCAGTTGAGGATCAAGATTCTCGGCGACTGCTATTACTGTATTTGTGGCCTTCCAGATTACCGTGATGACCATGCGGCCTGCTCCATCATGATGGGCTTGGCTATGGTTGAGGCAATTTCGTAAGTGATGCATAATCATTTAATTCCTGAACTGTTCATGAACTGTCACATGGATTGTTCATGGAAATTAGTGACTGGTTCATAACAATTATTTATAAATAGCTTAAGTTGGGCGTGCTTGAATATGACAAGGTTTGACACATTCATCTGGACTTCAGATATGTTCGAGAGAAGACGCAGACCGATGTGGACATGCGTGTCGGGGTGCATTCTGGAACAGTCTTGGGTGGGGTGCTCGGACAGAAGCGCTGGCAGTATGATGTGTGGTCTACTGACGTGACGGTGGCCAATAAGATGGAGGCAGGAGGAATACCAGGGTAAAGACCCACACCTTCACCAGTGCTAAAGCTTCTTTTGTTTGGTTCAGAATGCTAGGGTCAATTAACTAGATTTGGCCATTTCATACATTTTTACTGATCAGACAGTAGGGCTGCACGATATCGGGGAAAAAAATGAAATTGCAATAATTTGTTTTTCTGCGATATACAGTAGTGGCCGATATAAAGTGATTAAACCATCAAAAGTTAAATGAAACCATCAAAATATGAGGAATATATTTTAAATACGAGGGAAGAACAAAACAACAAAAAGCTCACAGGAAAAAAGCATACATTGACTACAACATAATCAGTTATTAAAGGGGTAGTTCACCCAAAAATGAAAATGTTGTCATCATTTACTAATCCTCATGTTGTCCCAAACCTGTATGAGTTTTTTGTTCTGTTGAACACAAAAGAAGAAAGAAAGGTTTGGAACAACATGAGGGTGAGTAAATGATGACTAATGCCTCGTTTCCACTGAGCGGTACAGTACAGTACAGTACAGTTCAATACGATTCAGGACGGTAAACTCTTGATCCGGCTTGCGTTTCCGCCACCAACAGTACCCTTACTTGATAGGTGTATGCCAGAAAGTAGCGATCAACGTCATTCTCACGCATTCTCTCAGAAAGCGACAGTAAACAACAATGGAGGACATACAGCACATCTTGTTCTTGCTTCTCGGCATGTGGCTGTTTGTCACAAGAAGAAACAACATTGTGTTTCAACTTTGTTTATAAATGGTGCCTCTTCTGTTGACATTTCCCTTGTAGCACGCACAAGTGACGATTCTCTGTCAACCAATCAACGTTCTGCAGCGAGTCTAGTTTCACCCTTTAGTACCAGACTACTGTGCTAGGTACCCCAACGGAAGGGTCCCTAAAAAGTGGTATTTTACAGTTCGGAATTAGGGTACCATTCACAACGTCTGACAATGGAAATGGCAAAAATTGAGTACCGTACTGAACTGTACTGTACCATACCAGTAGGTGGAAATGAGGTAAAAATGTTCAGTTTTGGGTGAACTTTCCCTTTAATATTTGGTTGGTTCTCTCTTGTTTTTGCCTGTGTTCATAATTTCTTTGTGTGACAGCCTGGCCAAAAATGATGTCGCCACAATTTGCCATGTTTCACAAATAAAACAATTGACTCCAAGCACAACTACACAATACACTTATAAAATTGTCAACAAATTTTTAATAATATTTGAATAAAGGGTAAAGATGTCAATTTTCCTAGGCCAGACATCACTTTTGGCCACTACTGTATATTGCGATATCAAAAAATACAGGAAGTTTTACCAGATGACTCTAGATAGCTCTATTTGGAAAGAATAATTAATTAATGAATTTGTTAAGGAAAGAATATAGCAAAACAAAACAAAAAAAGCCACCAAAAAAAAAATACAATTATTTATTTATTATGATTTCATTGTGATTATTACTGAATATAGTCAAATAAGAAATATATTGTAATAATCCTATTGTGCTGTAAAAAAAAAAAAAAAAAAAAAAATTACAATACAAATATTTACAAGCTTTTATTTTGATGTGTTGCCAGCAAATAAATAAATGTGAAAGCGCTGTACGTTCATTTACACGCGTGCAGCTCGCAGCGTCCCAGAGCGACTTGATTACACTGGCCATTCTGAGTCTCTGAAACACTGTATCATGAACTACACGTGTATATTTACTTAATTAAATCACAGCCTGAACTTGATTTTATTTTGATATATCGTACAGCCATATCGGACAGCTATTCATTCATGTGTGTATCCAGTGTAAATGCCCTCTGACACACAGTGAAGACAGACGGCAGATCAGTCACTGCAAGAAGTGACTCAGACAAGTGTAAATGCATCTGGTTGTTCAGGCCACTAAACTTTACTCCTCCCTAACTGAAATACGCCCACATACTGCAAACAACACGTGAGCGAACAGTCATGGATGAGACACATCTGGATATATGCCTGATTATTAGACCCTTATCCATCATCATCATCATCAGTAAAACTCAATTACAGTGAGACCCACCCTAAATACACATGCTAAAGTGTACTTATTTTTCATATACTTAATTACAATGCTTCCAGCTCAACACTATACCAGCGCGGATTGCGAGTTGTTAGTGACTCTTTAGTTAATTTGCCCTGAGTTTTCAACAGAACATTGTCTGCAAGTATTGCGAAATCAGCAGAACAACTGGTTATGTCGGCCATTAATGGACTCAGAAAACAGGCTATGCTTGAACTGAAATGTTTCTGGTAGGCGAGTACACATCTCCCAGAATACCCTGGAGTGTCTGCACGGGGAGTTTGATGTGGAGCCAGGGAATGGAGGAGACCGCTGTGAATACCTGAAGGAAAGGGGCATTGAAACATACTTGGTGGTGGTGCCCAAGGGACCCGTGGGCAAAAATGGCATCAATGGAGTAGTGAGTGTCATTTCCTCATAGTGTCCTTTCCATCTCTGTGTGTCTCTCTCATTCTCACACTCTCGCTAATGTTTTTTCCAGAAGCTTTCGGTGACGTCATCGAATGGGAATTCTCCATTACTGATCAACACCACGGAGTGTAATGGGAGCGTCCACACGGCATGTACCACACCGGAGGATCCAGAGGAGCTGGATACACGGGTATTAACATGATGATCTCGCACACTAGCTATGTTTATGCACCTATTTTTAGGCAATTTTTGGGTTATCGCATAAAAACACTGTATGGAAATTCTAAAATTGTGCATAAAAAAATGTATGTGCTCAATTTAGGCAGAAAGTTTTATCCGATAAGGATACACTTCGGATAAACTATGATGGAAACACATTTACCAAATAAATTCCTCGATGTGCAACACATGACGTCACTAACCAGCGGACCAATCGCATTGCACAGCATCTCAAATATTGTTTTGGTCATTCTTAAATCCCTGAGCCAAAGTCTGTCATCAGAATGATTTGATTTAATTCCCTCCCAGAAGCATCTCACACGATTCAGCTTGATTGATGATAATCAGAAATGTTTCTTGAGCAGAAAATCAGCATATTAGAATGATTTCTGAAGGATCATGTGACCCTGAAGACTGGAGTAATGATGCTGAAAATTCAGCTTTGATCACAGGAATAAATTACACTTTAAAATATATTCAAATACAAAAAAATACAAAACTGTTCTTTTAAATTGTATAATAATATAATATTTAAATAATAAATAATAAAATAAATAAGATACGATTTATAAATAAAATAAATAATAAAACAAAACAAATAAATAAAATAAATAATATTTTACAAAATTTCATTTTTTTAATCAAATTAAAAAAAGCAAGAGACACTACTTTCAAAAACATTAATAAAAAATCTTACTGACGCCAAACTTTTAAACAGTACTCTATTTCCATAATCTGACATTTCATAATTAGTGTGAAGGGATCTATAGGGATGCATTGTTTCATTTATCAATATTGTCGTGCTGAAAATGTGTTTCTCTTGAATTTTTATGTATTTGGCATGATAATGGTTTTGGATGTATAAGTGACAGATGCAGATCACACATCATAGACATGTTCTCATGTGAGTGTGTGTGTGTTTGGTCGCAGGTGGTGAACCCCTCATTTCCAAACCCGCGGCGTCGGTTACGTCTGCGGGATCTGGCTGAGAGAGTGATCGACGCTCAGGAGAATGAACAGGAGCTCAATAAACTCCTCAATGAAGCTCTGCTGGAGAGAGAGACCGTACAAGCGTATGTATTGTGTGTGTGCGCATTTGTGTGCGTGTGTGTGTGGACAGCATCTGTAAACATTGTGATTACAGGAAGGCATTTACAATAGAAATACATATAATACTTTTAAAAAGATTAAGAACTTATTATAGAAATAATATACTTAAAAAAGTATATAAAATATACTTATTTCATTAATATTATATTGTGTGCAAGTACAATGTTTTAAAAATATACTTTTAAGATTTGAAGTACACTACAAGTGCACATTTAGAGCATGTATTTTTCACAGTGGTTGTGTTGAACTCCTGTAGGGGGAATTCAGGCTGATTGGGACACTTTTTGCCATGGAGATGACTTGGAATAGTGTCCCAATCAATCTGAATTCACCCTATGTGTGTGTTTCCTTGTGCACTTCAGGCTGAAAGGGAAGTACACTAATCCTCTGTCTCTGCGCTTCACCGATCCGGAGCTGGAAACGCGTTTCTCGGTGGAGAAGGAGAAGCAGAGTGGAGCCGCTTTCAGCTGCTCGTGTGTGGTGCTGGTCTTCACTGCCGTCATGGAGGCCCTCATTGACCCCTGGTCAGTTAACTATTAACAAATCACCACACAAACACTGTCGGCCTCATCCGAGCCTGCTGTTTTAGCAGCCAAAGGTCAACGAAGGCCAGTCATAATCTATTTACAGCTATAATAGCATCTGTTTATTGGTCTAAAAATAAGGTCCTGTTGCTACTTAGCGTTTCCCTTTGTCTCTGGCTTTGAAATATCCACCTTCATTCATGTCTGGGAATCATACGGATTTCCTGATTCAATTAGATTCTGATTTTGATTTGATTCCTGTTCATCTGTGCAGACCCTTGTGAAAGAGAAGTACACTTTAGCATAGTTTTAAAAACAGTACTTATTATGGAAATAATTTAACTTTAAAACTATATACTTGAATGTTTTCAGACACATAACTGTGTATTATTTATAATTAAAATTAAATTATTTTAGTTTAAATGTATATTAAATGTAATTAGCTGAACTTAAGAGTGCTTTTGTGACTCACTTAAGTAGGACTTATATATGTAATTTCAAAATTATTTCTATTGTCTATTGAAATATGGTTAAAGTGAATGTACTGACAAGCTTTTATGGTAAACTAAAATATACTTTAATGTCATTTCTATTGAAACTTGTATGTCATGTAATCAAATACATTTGTAATTGCACATTTGGAATGATGAAGTTGCAATTTAGCACATTTAAAATATGTTAACTTTAAATGTAATATTAAACAACACACTACAGTTAAAATTATAATCAAGAACTTAACATTTGATTTAGTATGTTAGTCAACACATCATAATAAGTGTGCTTGTCAGGGGTTGCTTATAGTAAACTAATAAGAGAGATAACGCAGAATGAACCAAGATAACACTTTTAATAAACACCAGGAACGAACGAACCCTACACAAATCACTTATAACTTATCACAAGAACATGAACTGAGGGCTTAAATACACAGAGTGAAGATCATCAACAGAACAGGGAACAGGTGTGGACTAAGTAGAAACCATGACAGCTAATGAGTGACTAGGGCTGTGTCTGAAATCGTCCCTTATACCCTTAAAGATGTTGTATGAATTTTTTTTTTACTGTACTAAAGCACAAAAATACCATATGTTTGCAGATGCAAGTTGTTACACATACTTGTTTCTCTGAAAAGCAATTCTGCCAGTTATTCTACTTTGAAATGAACACCTCGGGTTGCCATTTGGCGGAAGAAACACAGCGTATTGTAGCCACAGAAGCCAACAAACAAACTAGGTCAGAGATCGCAGATTCTACCCGATCTAAAAAGCCTCAACATCCATCTAAAAAGCTCTATGACCAGAGGCATATTAAAACGAACAAATGTTGTTTATTGCTGTATTACTGTGTGTTCTCGTGTCTTTCTTTTCATTTTCCCCTGTTTATCTATGTTTGCTCTGCACAGGTTGGTTGCAAACTATGTGACTCTGGCCATAGGAGAAGTCTTGCTGCTTATTCTTACTATCTGTTCGCTGGCCGCCATTTTCCCACGGGTGAGTTACTGTTCTAACACCTCCCTCAACCAATCACACACAGAACATTTCTTGTTCGACAGTAGGGTTGGGCGAGTCTATCAAATTGGCATCGGATGATGTTTACAGTGAAACATCGCAATGGACGATGACATCGGGGTGGGGGATTTAATTCATTGGAATTAATTAAAAACACTCTCTCTGCTCCGCGCCAGCGGACACGCACCATTAATGTGGTGTGATGTGGTGGTGTGATCCTCACCACTGTTTTGCGCTGCTCACTTCAACTAGAAACAGTAAAATGGTGCAACCGTTCTGCCTCGAGGTCCGGATGGAAACATGCCGGGGTCCACCATTTGAATATCAGTGGTTTAGTCTGTGTCTAGTAGCCTATAATTTGTTTGCGGTTTTTTGCACAATAAAATCTTTACTATTTAAAGAAGGACTATTTAAGAGGAAAGACATGCAACACTCTTAAACTCTTACATTATGGAAACAAACACTCATTTAGACGAATGCATCTCTAATCGCAAAACCTGATTTTATCAAGTACAACATGTTCCTTGATCAACATCTTTGTTGCTCTTGGAACAACATTCCAATCAACTAATCAGATTTGTTTACAGTTTGAGTTTACAGTTTGTCAGGTTTAGGCTTACAACCAGGGTTAGGTGCTTCTACATCAGTTTTATTCTCCTATCATTACCCTCTGATTTTAGGGATAACTTATGGGTAGGGTTAGGTTTAGGGGTAGGGATGCAAGTCCTGATTTTGTTAGAGTTAGACATATTTTGTTGATCCTGAAACAAAATTCCTGTCTGAAAATTTAGTCCTAATCATATTCCTGTACCCCTAAACCCAAGGCCATAACCATGTCTTGAACACTGGGGGGACCAAAGTTTGGCCATTTCCAATTATTGTCCCCCTCAATGCCTATGGTGGTTACGGCCCTGCCTAAACCTAACCCTACCCATAAGTTATCCCTAAAATCAGAGGGAAATGATAGGAGAACACCACTGATGTACAAGCACCTAACCCTGGTTGTAAACCTAAACTTGAAGTAAACTGTAAACTTGTCCCTCAAATCTGATTAAATGGAATGTTGTTCCAGGATCAACAAAAACGTTGATGCAGGAACATGTTGTACTTGGCGAAATCAGGTTCTGCGGCTAGGGATAGGGTTAGGACTACATTTTCAGACAGGAATGTTGTTCCAGGATCAACAAAATATGTTGACCCAGGAACAAAATCAGGACGTGCCAACTGCTGTGTATGATCTCTCAGTTTGAAGCATCTGTCATATGAAAGCACATGTGCTGTCATGAATATTTATAATTTCTCATATGATAAGACAACACAGCCTCATGAATAAATATGACACATCATCGATGTGCTAGAGTGTTTCGCCACGTCACATTCTGTGAAATTGCAGCACTGTTACTGCAGTGGGGTCAGTTTAGCCAGTGTTTATTGAGGTGCAGTTACATGAAATCTGTATTATGTGTGTTCCATTCCACATCCGATCTAAGGTATTCCACACAGGCTATACAGGGTCACCGTTAGATGCATATAAATTGATTTTTTTGTTTTTCTAGATTTGAAGCAGAATGAAGCAGAAAATCACTTACTTTTAGTCATCCTATTGTGTTTATATATGTCCCCTTTACAGTTTCCGCTCTTTCATCTTGTGACTTTTCTGGGAAATAAATGTCACTATTTTCACTTAATACTATTATAGTTTTTGTTAATATTTTGAATCCGATTAGATTTTTATATTTTTTGCTTTCATTTTTTGTTAAGTTTTAATTTTTTTGTTTTGTTTTTAGTTTTATTTTTTGTTGTTTTTAAACATGTCTATTTAGCTTGTATAGATTTTTATTTTAGTATTAACATTTATTTCAAGCAATAAAAAATGTTTTTAATGGTTTTAATTGACTATAATAACCCTAATGCTAGTAAAATCTTTATATTGAATAATATGTGTCAAATAATGTTCTTAGTCCTTCCTTCCTGAAGCTACAACAGTTTATTTTGAAAATAAATATGAATATATGGATATAAATATATTACATTTGGTTTGTGTAGCCAAATAACAAACAGGGGCAACTGATATACATACTGCTTGACTTTGATTACTTTGATATACAGCGGGACTCTTATTTTGAAATGTCTGTGCTTTACTTTTGCTGCTCATTCAAGTTCAGATGAGGATTAAAAAATTACGTTGCTACAATCGTTTACAACACAATATAATATAAATAATATAAAGTAAACTTTGTGATAACTGATCAGCATTAGTTCATAAGCAATCGGTTGACAAATGTGTGCTAATCATTGAATGCGAGCTGCTCTGAAGAACGCGCAACAGCGCCATCTGTTGACTTTAAAACATGCAGCGCTCACATTTATTTAATGAAACTAAAGTTAATAATCACATTAGGGTGTATCGCGATTTGTTTTTTTTATCCACAAAATATAAGACGCCTTAAAATGATCGTTTATACTCTTGTTATACTGTTTAAGGCACTGAAGACTTTTAATGACCTTAAGTTTTTTTGATGAGCATGAGCGGAGTGGAATAATGAAAGTGATCAGCATGATTGATATTCAAAGGGTAAGCACGCGATGCATTGTGTGTGTATCTGCAGTCTGTAGAGCCGGTTTCCCCTTTTGAATGAGAATATAGACGAATTTATATGAAGAAATAGGCAGTTGTCTCCTTAACGCAGGAGCAGAACAATGTGTTCAAATGCAGCTGTTTTGCACCGACGCGAGGCGACAACACAGTCGGCTTTCGTTAGCTCTAGTTCTTTTGCGTCTGTTTGGTGTGTTTGGCAAATGCGACCGTTTTAGGCGCAGTCTGAATTGGTTAAATGGAATGTTGTTCCAGGATCAACAAAGCTGTTGATACAGGAACATGTTGTACTTGGTGAAATCAGGTTCTGCAGGTATATTTTTGCCAAATCAGTGGGTCTTACCTGGCCACTCCTGAAAAAAAGTTCTGGCTTTTGCATAAAGGGTCCTTCTTTGCAGTGAGATTTCCTGAACATTGCATGATTATGATTTCCATTAGGCTCTGGGGTCGTGATCCACGTTCTGCCTAACAAGGTTTCCATGTCTAATGCATCTTTGTCAACTTCTTATGTAATATTAATGTGACGAGTTACATGAGTGAAATGCTGTTCCTGAGGCTCATCCTCTTCCAGTTATTGTTCCAGCATGCACCAGTGTATCTGATTCATCCTCATTAGTTAGGTCAACAAAAAGTTACCAGTATTGATTCCCTCATAGCCACACATACACACACAGACTCAGCGAGCGCAGAGATAAAGTGATTTTGAAAGGAGAGACGGTCACACACTCATCCACTAGGCAACAGACGAAGGACATATAAATTTATTGATTTTAAAAATCATGTTGTTATGGATGAAATCAATTGTTTCCACAAACACTGTACATCCAGCCACCCCAGGGCTGAAGTAAATGCATGCACACTGTGATTAGATCACAGGCCTTTCAATTGACTTTATTGGTCACTTACTGTGATAACAGGTCATGTGCGGACAAGGTTAAAACCTGGATGTTTTATGTTTAAGAAGCTTTTTCGTCTCGCTTTCAGGTATTTCCAAAGAGATTGGTGTCATTCTCCACTTGGATTGATCACACGCGCTGGGCTCGCAACACTTGGGCCATGGCAGCCATTTTCATAGTCACAATGGCAGACATAGTGGATATGGTAAGAAACAAGTGAATGAAAAACAAAATAAATATAAAAACAACACAAATGAGTTGAAATAAATCATTTTTAACATCTAAAACACTGAAAAAATACCACACATCACCTTTAAGGTGATGTTTTTGAACACTGTGCTTCAGTACTTGCTTCTGTCTCACTTCTGATGTCTTCTGCAGTTAAGCTGTCGGCCTCCTCAGCCCTCCACAAACGAGGTGACTGCGGTCCCTCCGGTCACAGCGGCCGCCAGGGACTGTTCGGAGAATCCTAAATACTACAGCTACATCGCCGTACTGGCTCTTATTGCCACCACCATGCTGGTGCAGGTCAGCCACATGGTCAAACTCACGCTCATGCTGCTGATCACTGTAGCTACAGGTGTAGTCAACATCTACACCTGGAGGGACATCTTTGACCTGTACGATCAGGCTCGTTTTAAGGAATACAGGTGGGTGAAGCGCTAATCACAGTCGAATATTATACTGCATTACAGTATTAGTTGGGGGGCTTTTTCAAGGCAAGCATTACTATTAATGTTGCATTAGGGACTTGAACAAACCACTAACCCTCAGTATTTTTCTTTAGAAAATGTTCACCTGTTTCATGATAAAATGACCAAACTTGCATTGATTGAAAGTTTACTCTCGACCATATATAGTGGGCCAGCCATGTCTCAGCCCTCGAATATCAGAGAGAAATCGGGTGTTACATTCAAGTGACTTTTTACCATATTTTAACCTACTCTATCATTTTTGATACACAAATTTCTAAGGCCTCTAAATGATCAACATGATCATAACTTTGCTGAAAAACCTGCTGTACACAATTTTCTACAAGCATTCTGTCATCTGATTGATAGTTCATACTTTTTTAGCCAGTATAATTGCAAAAACATCCACCTTCAGCTCGTCTTTTTGCTGTGAAGTCTTTACTGATTTTTATAAAGCAAACATAAGAATAATTTTTATTTTGTCAGTAATAATTCATGATGAACACTTACTGGACTGAAGGTTATGGATACATAAATTTTTAGAAAAATGTAAGTATCAAATATGATCATCAGGCTTTTCATTGTAATGGATTGCATTATATGTTTTAATATAGAGCTTTGATCATAAAACTAAGCATTTAAATATCATCTTACTAAGACATATTATTCCATTCATATATAAAAAAGATTTTTCTGGCTGTTATTTCATATGTCAGGCTTTACAGGCATTAGTTATTTCTTTTTTTTTTTACAGAGTTTATCTTGTGCCCTCCAAATACACCATGAGTGTGATGATCTTCATCATGATGGTCAGCTTCTACTACTTCTCCCGACATGTAAGATTGAACTTTCTCTCTCTTTCTGAGCGATTTCTTAAAGGCATAGTTAAAAATTTAAAACACCTTAAAAGTATCATTACGCCCATATGACTAGTGTAATATTCCAAGTCATCTGAAGTCATACGATCACTTGGTTTGAGAAACAGACCAAACATTTAGTTGTTATTCACCTGAAAATCATGAATAACAAAGCTCTCAAATTAAATATGGCACATTAGATGCACTCTGTCAGATTTGATGTCAATGATGTTTGGTTAAAAGGCACATTAGATGACATAAACACACCTTTTTGTCTGTTTTTCTGCTTCGGCAGAGGGGACATCTTTCAACAAACATCTTTCAAGCTGAAAATTAAGCCTATTTCTAATGCAAAGCTATCATGGCTATAAAGGTCTTGGGATGTAGAGCACGAGTCATATGAATTACTTTTGCTGTACTTTTATGGCATTTATCTTTTCATTTTAGAGCTTGGCATGCCAGTTCCCATTTACTGGCATTATTATATTATTCAGCAATGCACTTTTTGTGTTCCACAGAAGAAAAAAAAATCAAATGGATCTGGAATGACATGATGTTGAGCAATTAATGACAGGATTTTTGTTTTGGGCTTAAATATTCCTAGTAGTAGAGTAGTATAATAAACTAAATTTCAGTAAATTAATAGATTTTTTTATGTTTTTGAAAGAAGTCTTACTAAGGCTACATTTATTTGATCAAAATACAGTAAAAACAGTAATAATGGGAAGTGTTATTACAATTTAAACTGACCATTTTTTTTATATAAATATATTTTAAAATGTAATTTATTCCTGTGATCAAAGCTGAATTTTCAGCATCATTACTCCAGTCTTCAGTGTCACATGATCCTTCAGAAATCATTCTAATATGCTGATTTGCTGCACAAGAAACATTTCTTCTTAATATCAATGTTGAAAACAGTTGTGCTGCTTTGTATTTTTTGTGGAAACCATGATAAAAAAAATTTTCAAACAGAAATCTTTTGTAACATTATAAATGTCTTTAATGTTACTTTGACATTTGAACATTATTGTATGTTCTCACATTTCTTTCTCTTGGTGTCGCTCAGGTGGAGAAGCTCGCACGCACACTGTTCCTGTGGAAGATTGAAGTGCATGAGCAGAAGGAGAAGGTGTACGAGATGAGGCGCTGGAACGAGGCTCTGGTCACTAATATGCTTCCGGAGCATGTTGCCCGACATTTCCTGGGCTCCAAGAAGAGGGACGAGGTGAGAAAATCCTGCCGCTCAGTCTCATGGCCTGTTTACACCTGGTCACTTCATGCGTTTTGACCGTTCAGATAGCTATCCAGTTTGTTAGTGTTCCATTTTTGGCCACATAAAATGTGTCTCCGCAAACCGAAAATAAATCTTCAATTCCTGCGTGATATGCAAATTCAACGGTGTTTACGTCACCAAAAGCAACAGATATGCACTGGATTTTATTTAGCATCAGCTCATTTTAAGATCAAAGACTGCAATAGGACAGAAAGCAGCATCATTTAGTCTCTTTACTTTTAATGAAGATGATTGTGTGTTGAGCTTCAGGATGCGATGCCAAACTTTCTGTTTTATTTGCGGCAGTTTGTGCATCGGCTTGCTGAAGAGATACTCAGCTACTCATCTGCGGCGGGCCATATCTGTGGTTACCAGGAGCCGGTATAACACGCTCTCGAACCTTTAGACCCTGTTTACACCTGGTATTAAGATGCATTTTAGTCGATCGGATCACAAGTGGTCGACGCTAATTACAGGTGTAAACGAGGTCTAAAACGTTTTGAGCTTGTCCACTCCCGACCACTTCCAGAAGTAGTCGAAAGCGCATTCGAGCGGCTTGCTTTCATAGTGTAGACGCTCATGTGGTCGAATGTGTTCGAACAACCACAAAAGACCGCATCTTCTCCGCCTACTGACCTAATGCGTAAACATTATGGGAAGCGCGCTAGTGAGACGGGATTTGTCTGCTGAAGACCCAAGTTTGTTTTGAAGATGAAAAATGTACCAAGCACAATGTTCTCTCACCATTCCTGATTTCTAACACACACTCACAGCGTTCATCCATTCTTGCGGCTGTCAGAGCCAAAACAAAAGCTACTGCTCTCCATCTGTTTTTCCATCGTCTCTAGTCGCGTTCATATGTATCAGGACAGAAGTAGTTGAAAGTGGACAAAAGAGACAGATTAAAACACCAGGTGATCCGATCGACCAAAATGCTTCTTAATACCAGGTGGAAATAGGGCCATAGTTTTTTTTTTTTTTTTTTTTTTTTACCATTTTGGGTGGAGGAAAATTTACATATTTGGCTTCAACAACCAGATGCTGAAACAGACACTGCGTCTCAGACCACCTCCTGAAGTGGTTTGAGTGATTGGATTTAAATCTGTCTTGAAAGCGTCTTACAGGGCATTTACACCTGGTCTTTTCACGATCGGATAGCTATCTGATCAGAGAGAACACATGAAGTGGCCAGGTGTAAACAGGCCCTCAGTTTCCATGTTTTACATGCACAAATGCAGCCTAACTCAAGTAACTTCTCTGGTTTGGTTTCCCAGGAGCTTTACAGCCAATCCTATGATGAGATTGGAGTCATGTTCGCCTCCATCCCAAATTTCTCTGATTTCTATACGGAGGAAAGCATCAACAACGGCGGGATTGAGTGTCTGAGGTTCCTCAATGAAATCATTTCGGATTTTGATAGTGTAAGAAGTGTTTTTTTCTACAGTTTAAATTTCACCCAATTGTTTCCAGTTAAAATTAGAAGAAAAATACTTTATATTATTATTGTTTGTTTGCTTTTGTGCTCTTTAGCTTTTAGATGAGCCACAGTTTCGCTGTATAACCAAGATCAAGACCATTGGCAGCACCTACATGGCAGCATCAGGAGTCACTTCAGACAGTAACACTGTTAATGGTTATGCTTGCATGAAGGTAAAGGAGGTGCAGATGGGATTTCTAGAACCAATATGTCCATCTAGTGCTGATAACAGTGGTAAAGAGGATTTTTTTTAATGTCCTTTCCTACAGAAAGAAGAAATTTCAGACAGGGAACGGTGGCAGCACTTGGCAGATCTTGCTGATTTTGCTCTGGCCATGAAAGTCACATTAATGAACATCAACTACCAGTCCTTCAATAACTTCATGCTCCGCATCGGTTAGTGGGCTGACATCCATCTACAGTAGTGGCCAAAGTGGCCTAGAAAAATTGACATCTTCACCCTTTATTCAAATATTATTTGTAAGCATATTGTGTAGTTATGCTTGTTTCATTTGTGATAAGAGAATGCAATGAAACATGCCAAATTGTGCCAACATAATTTTTGGCCTGGCTGTCATACAAAGAAATTATGAACATGCAAAAACAAGAGAGAACCACTGGAATATAAGTAACTGATTATGCTGTAGTCAATATATGCTTTTTCCTGTGAGCTTTTTGTTTTTCTATGCATTTTTTTGCATAGTAAAATAATAACTGTAGCTGTATTTTGCCAAATAATTTTGTCAGATAAATACCTTAACCAAGTTTAGTGTTTTGTTCTTCTCTCATATTTAAATTATTTAAAAAATAGTAGTATTTTTAGTAGTATTAGTATTTAGTAAAGTATTTTCCTCATATTTGGATGGTTTAATCGAACTTGTAGGGTCATTAAAAACAAATATCCCCTTTGGACATCACTTTTGGCCAGTACTGTATGTGCAAATGACACAATGATTATGGTTAATGTTTTCTGTGTGCATTATGAAATCTCTTCTCCACAGGGTTGAATAAAGGGGGCGTTTTAGCTGGTGTTATTGGCGCCCGTAAACCTCATTTTGACATCTGGGGAAACACTGTGAATGTCGCCAGTCGCATGGAGTCCACAGGGGTGATGGGAAACATCCAGGTGATGGGTTTCACATTGTATTAATGTTCTGGACACACACTTCCTAAATTAAGTTGAAATATTCTGCATCAGGGACTCAGTTACTAAAAGTAGCAATGCTACTGCATTCATCATATGTGATCGGATCATTAAAAAATGCCATTTAGAGTGTCAGTTCACCCAAGAATTAATCATTTACTCACCCTCATGTTGTTCCAAACCCTTTTGTTCATCTTCGGAACACAAGTGAAGATATTTGTAATGAAATCTGAGAGCTTTCTGTCCCTCCATTGACAGCTACACAACTACCACTTTGATGCTTCAAAAAGTTCTTAAAGAGATCATAAAACGAATCCATATGAATTGAGGGGTTTAGTCCAAATTTACTGAAGAGACTCAATTGCTTTATATGATGAACAGATTTAATTTAGGCTTTTTTCACATATAAACATTCATCAACTCACACATCAGCTGTGGGAAACTGAAGCTCAAGCATGTTTGCTAGACGCGTGCAAGAACCTATGAGGTTTATTCTCGTGTTACGCAGCACGTTTGAGTTCCTCAAGAACCAATGAGTTTCATTCTTGTGTTACGCAGCACAGTTGAGCTTCTGCAAGAACCAATGAGGTTCATTCTTGTGTTACGCAGCACGTTTGAGTTCCTCAAGAACCAATGAGTTTCATTCTTGTGTTACGCATCACGTTTGAGTTCCTCAAGAACCAATGAGTTTCATTCTTGTGTTACGCAGCACAGTTGAGCTTCTGCAAGAACCAATGAGGTTCATTCTCGTGTTACGCATCACGTTTGAGTTCCTCAAGAACCAATGAGTTTCATTCTCGTGTTACGCATCACGTTTGAGCTTCAGCAAGAACCAATGAGGTTCATTCTCGTGTTACGCAGCACGTTTGAGCTTCCTCAAGAACCAATGAGGTTCATTCTCGTGTTACGCAGCACGTTTGAGCTTCCTCAAGAACCAATGAGGTTCATTCTCGTGTTACGCAGCACGTTTGAGCTTCCTCAAGAACCAATGAGGTTCATTCTCGTGTTACGCAGCACGTTTGAGTTCCTCAAGAACCAATGAGTTTCATTCTCGTGTTACGCAGCACGTTTGAGCTTCCTCAAGAACCAATGAGGTTCATTCTCGTGTTACGCAGCACGTTTGAGCTTCCTCAAGAACCAATGAGGTTCATTCTCGTGTTACGCAGCACGTTTGAGCTTCCTCAAGAACCAATGAGGTTCATTCTCGTGTTACGCAGCACGTTTGAGCTTCTGCAAGAACCAATGAGTTTCATTCTCGTGTTACGCAGCACGTTTGAGTTCCTCAAGAACCAATGAGTTTCATTCTCGTGTTACGCAGCACGTTTGAGCTTCCACAAGAACCAATAAGGTTCATTCTCGTGTTACGCAGCACAGTTGAGCTTCTGCAAGAACCAATAAGGTTAATTCTCGTGTTACGCAGCACATTTGAGCTTCTGCAAGAACCAATGAGGTTCATTCTCGTGTTACGCAGCACGTTTGAGCTTCCTCAAGAACCAATGAGGTTCATTCTCGTGTTACGCAGCACGTTTGAGCTTCCTCAAGAACCAATGAGGTTCATTCTCGTGTTACGCAGCACGTTTGAGCTTCCTCAAGAACCAATGAGGTTCATTCTCGTGTTACACATCACGTTTGAGTTCCTCAAGAACCAATAAGGTTCATTCTCGTGTTACGCAGCACAGTTGAGCTTCTGCAAGAACCGATAAGGTTCATTCTCGTGTTACGCAGCACATTTGAGCTTCTGCAAGAACCAATGAGGTTCATTCTCGTGTTACGCAGCACAGTTGAGCTTCTGCAAGAACCGATAAGGTTCATTCTCGTGTTACGCAGCACATTTGAGCTTCTGCAAGAACCAATGAGGTTCATTCTCGTGTTACGCATCACGTTTGAGTTCCTCAAGAACCAATAAGGTTCATTCTCGTGTTACGCAGCACAGTTGAGCTTCTGCAAGAACCAATAAGGTTCATTCTCGTGTTACGCATCACGTTTGAGTTCCTCAAGAACCAATGAGTTTCATTCTCGTGTTACGCAGCACGTTTGAGCTTCCACAAGAACCAATAAGGTTCATTCTCGTGTTACGCAGCATGTTTGAGCTTCAGCAAGAACCAACGAGGTTCATTCTCGTGTTACGCAGCACGTTTGAGCTTCTGCAAGAACCAATGATGTTCATTCATGTTACGCAGCACGTTTGAGCTTCTGCAAGAACCAATGATGTTTGTTCTCACCCGTCAAACAAGTATGGTTGAGCTGCTGTTTGTTTTCTGATTAGTGTTTATATGTGAATAAAAGCCTAAATTAAATCTCTTTATGAACTTTTTGAAGTGTCAAAGTGGTAGTTGAATGGACTGTCCATGGAGGGACAGAAATTCTAAAAATATCTTCATTTGTGTTCCGAAGACGAACGAAAGTCTTGTGGGTTTGGAACAAATGATGAGAGATGATGTAAATGATGAGAGAACCATTTAAATGAACAGAAATGTAGTAAGTGTTGCTCACTACTTGTACTTGTGGAAAACAAAACAAGCTCTTGTAGTCGATTTGTTAGCATTGGTCTTTTTTCAAGACGTGTAAAAGCTTAAAAAATGACTAGGGGATTTTACTCATGTATTTTATGTTGTAGGATAAAACATTGAAATATCTATCAAAAACCTTGACTTCGGGATGATAGAACTGGAAGCTGAAATGAAAATGCAAACTCATTTCCGGGTTTTAAGACTCATTACTGTAGTGTTACTGTCATACTGCTGTATTCCAGCTAAACAAACTCTGCTTCCCCCAGGTGGTGGAGGACTGCTACTGCATCCTGAAGGACTATGGCTTCCGCTTCGTGAGGAGGGGACCGATATTTGTCAAGGGGAAAGGAGAGCTGCTCACCTATTTCTTAAAGGGACGTGAAAAACAAGGCTCCTTCATTAACGGCTCTTTTGTCACCCTGCCGCACCAAGTGGTGGACAGCTCTTGACCAACACGCACACACACACACTGTCGTACTCTTCAAAATTGCTCGCGCACACCTCACGTCATACCTCTTCTGCCGAGTACATGTGCTCCAGTAATTAGTACTTTCAAATGTGTTTTCTCTATTTATTAGCCTGAAGAAAGAAATTTTGGTGGGAAACAAGACAGATTTTCTGTTTATATAAGAGAAGTACTATAAAATATAACTTTTGAAAGTGTGCACAGCAACGAATGAATGAAACTAAAGTTGAATGATTTTAATAGGCTGCTGAAGTGATAAACAGTTTGAGAGGAGGTTGTTTTTAAACACAGATTACAATGAACTCTACTGTATATTACACACTGCGCTGCTCAAAGAAACCTATTTTTGTTCTTCTTTCATTTGAAATCCTTTTATTATTTAATCCTTTATTATTTAACGATTACCCTGAACGTCCAGTATGTCTGAATGTTGTTTGCAATTGAAAAGCTTCTCTGAATGCCTGCGTAGGAAAGCATACTTATGGAAGTGTGTGTGTGTGTGTGTGTGTGTGTAGACATGCATTTCTATAGTAGTCACTTTTTCTTTATTTGTTGACTTTGCAGTCATTTATAATGGAGATACACGGGGTTCTAAAGTCTGAGAACACATCAAATCATGTGTTTTATTCAATATATCCCTGGAAATAACCATACAGTTCTATGATTTTAAAGATTTTAAAAATAATTCTATAATACATAGCTTGTTAACAGTCATTGTCCCGGTAGCAGGACACTTGGCACTCTTTTTTTTAATGCCTTTTCCCCGATCAGATATTTTAGCAATCATCATGAATTAGGCATCATTCGAAAGCTTAACCACTCAAAATTCATCCTGTGAAACCGTTTTGAAATTAGACCTTGCATTACCATGTTAACGATACTTTCTTGTCACCATGAAATCAAAATTTATTATTTTTTTTATAGAATGTTGCAGTATTTATTATAAGAGCATATTATGAGACCATAGGGTGTCCCATTTGTCATTTTAGGTTTCAGAAGGGTGCTCGCGAGCGGCCCCTTTGCAGGCGATATGCGCCTTCAATGCAGCAGACTTCTCAATACATTAGCTTTTTTTCCATCATCCTTTAGTTAGCGTTACATTATATGATCACACTTGTCATTCAAGTGCTATTAAACCATTCAAGCGCAAAGCGAGACGCAAAAAAAAATCCCAATAACTTAAATCTGTACTTAAATGCGCGCTGGCCGCATTGACGTATGCCAAAATGCCCGTCTTGTCAAGTATCCTCATTGGCACAGTCTTAAATGAGTTAAATAAAGTCTTAAATGATCGTAAAGAGTTGTGAGGACATCGGATGTGTGTCAGATCCACGTCGTGTGCGGCAGGTCTTAAAGTGACAGCAGCCTAATAAACCTGCTGCTGTGATGCCTGCCATTAATGTTAATCAAAGAACAAAAGACAAAGAGAAAATCACACTGCTCTTGACTGAATAACTTTTGTAGCTTTAATAAGGAGTAATCTATTTTCAATTTATAATTTATGCAGTGAAGGCTGTTAAGTGTTTGATAACTTACATATTTAAAATATACTGTCTTTATGTTGTTTCCACCTTCATTCGGAGATTATATGTGAAATTATTACAATATAAAAATATATTAAAAACTTTACAGTTAGGTGCGATTATGATTAATTACAGAAAAATGTGCGACTAATTAGTTAATTTTTTTTTTTAATCGATTGACAGCACTAATATATGTATATTTAAAATTGTAAAAACATGGTATTCTAAAAATAAAAGCAGAAGCACTTTCACTGGTGGTCTCAGACTTTTGGACCCCACTATCGTTCTAGTAAAGTGTTCCTCATGTGCCAAATACAAGCCACTATGTGCGTCAGTTTGTGGTACTCTGAGGACGCAGTCAGAGGTCAGCAGGGGTGTAGGAGTATCACTGTGAACGGGTTCATTGTGTGTGTCTGTCCGCACTACATTCATGGCAGTATTGCAGGGATGAATGTTTCTTAATTCAGAATATATTCCCCATGGTGTCTTTCCTCAAAGATTAGATGAATGTGCAATAGTTTATTCTTTTACGCCATCCTGCTCTCCAGTACAGTTTTAAAAAGAGCCCTCCTCTCCCAGCAAGTCATATTTTTATATTATGATGTAAAAGTTGTAGTTAAAGAGTATTGTACAAAGAGACCGGACGTTAGGCTGGAACGGTGTGTCTTAAAAACTGGCCAGAAAGTTAATTTATTGCCAGTGTCAGGGACGTTCTGTGTCGGTAAGCAGAAGTCACATCTGATTTTGACTTTCGTATGTTAAAATGGTTTATGAGGGCATGACATTGTGGCCGATCTCTGTGGTTTGATACCAGACTAAAATTTGATATTTTTGAATTATCCTTAGATATGGAATAAAATGGCACTTTGAATGATCTGTTACCTGCTGCTGTCTGAGTTTGATTATTTTAACCTTCATTGAAATGTTACATCGAACGCTCTTGGATTATAAAAGAAACGTCAACTCCTTCTCCAACTATGATTTTCAGTTTTACAAATATTTTCATCTTCAACAAAATGGTTCACCTAACACCATATCTACTTCAATTATTGCTACTACAATAAAAATTTTGGTCACATTGTATTGGGTCAATGACATGACGTGCATAATTTTGTATCCAAGTGCGTTATTTCCTTTTAAAATAAATTGATAAATGAATTTATTCTATAAAACCTATTGAGTTTAAGTTCATTTTTAGTACATTTAAATAACAAAACATAAAATAATATATATTATCTTAAACCCCCAAAATGTCAGGTGGTGCAACTGTCCGAACAAACGAACAGACTAAGAAAACTATTTAAAATGGTGTCTTAATAATACAAAATTAAAAACTAAATACTAATGCATCACTTTAGGTTTGAAACCTTTCATATAAACAGATTTTTATAAATATCAGTAGTTTTAAAGATGGTGAGATGATTGAAAACTTTTTGCCTAGCGATTTGTAAATTCTCAAATGTCAGGGTTGCACAACTCCAAACATGGCTCTTTTATTATGAATTGACAAGTTAATATCAGTAAACACGATAATTCATCATCCAGAGGAGCCCAACTGATTCCTTTGGCAGAGTAAAAAGGTTTGTAGATCTCGCTCAAATACTGGTAAAAACTGTATAAGTATAGGTATATAAATGTAAGTATAGGTGGGATGGTACACTTTCCATGTCAAGTGGTACAACTACAGTATGTGTATATATATATATATATATATACACAACTGTTTGGTTGTACTGCTTGACATAAAAACAGTCAAAAAATGAATTTAAATACTTTGAAATGTTATTTAACAACTAAAACTTGTTTAAACACATTGTTCATAACTAAAATAAGCAATACATCAGTTTTGAAAAGATTTTTTTTAAAACATTTTTTTTTTTAAGCATTATTTGTCAATGACCCTATTACAGCACAGTCATCGATAAAATAAGATAACATACAAAGTTCTGCTGTTTCAAGGAAATCTGATACTGATGAATGTTTGACAATGATAGTGCAAATAGTTAATTATTGTTGTTTGCATTACTCCATCACTATAAAACAATCAAATTTAGCCTAAGGTGGTTTCCTGTCTGAATTTAAAGGAGTTTTAGGCACTGGTCACACTTACATTAGGTGTCTTTAACTACTAATTGCTAGGTACCTTATTGTGTTGATGAACGATTAGAGCCAGGTTTGATGGTATGGTAGGGTTAAAGTGTAAGGGAAGGTCAACAGTGTAATTGTAGATGTAATTACAGAAATTAATTGCAGCTGTTACAAGCATTTAAAAAAAAAAAAAAAAAAAAAACATATATATATCCCTTTCATGCACTACAGTGGAATATTTGGAAGCCATTTTGAACCATTTAGGTTGCAGTACCATGTCTCAACCACCAAGTGTTGAATACCCAAAGCCTTGTCTATGATTCCATTTAATTAGTGTCTTTGTATCTCTTTGTTGTTTTGAGATATTACATCATATTCTCAAAAAGACGGAGGAAAGAGGAGATGTACCAAGTACCTCAGGAATAAGTGTTAAATCCTTTTATTCTCAGAAAACCAGACAGATACGAAAAATATTTTTCAGCTAAATACGATGTAAGAAACACTTTTATGCAGTTTAAAAAAAAAAAAAAAATCTTTTACATTTTTTTTTCTGTGACACAAAATACATCTGTCCACTCCAGTGGACGTCATGCACCAAAGGGTATATTATGCTTATCGGGCCTATATATGGGTTTCTCCTTATTTGTATGTTTTAGTTAAAATTCTGATATAATTTACACTGGAATAGTTTTATTAAACTATTCCAATATTAAATATTCTTCAGATTTTATAATTTATTTCAATGCTTAGGCCTATACAGGCCTATCCTTATTATTGTTGTTATTTAACGTTCCAAGTCTTCTGATGCAAAAGCCTCTAAAAGCCACATCTGTCAAAAATGAGATGACGACATTGAGTGAATGCTCTCCGCACATACTATACGTTCATTAAAATACTTTCACTTCAAACCTGCTAAATCCCAGCCTCATCCCATTCGGAAGTACTGGTACTTACACTATATTGCCAAAAGTTTTGGGATGCCTGTCTTTACGTGCACATGAACTTTAATGACATCCCATTCTTAATCCGTAGGGTTTAATATGGAGTTGGCCCACCCTTTGCAGCTATAACAGCCTCAACTCTTCTGGGAAGGCTTTCCGTAAGGTTTAGGAGTGTGTTTATGGGAATGTTTGACCATTCTTCTAGAAGCACATTTGTGAGGTCAGGCAGTGATGTTGGACGAGAAGGCCTGGCTCACAGTCCCCACTCTAATTCATCCCAAAGGGGTTCTGTCGGGTTGAGGTCAGGACTCTGTGCAGGCCAGTCAAGTTCCTCCACACCAAACTCACTCATCCATGTCTTTATGGACCTTGATTTGTGCACTGGTGCGCAGTCATGTTGGAACAGGAAGGGGCCATCCCCAAACTGTTCCCACAAAGTTGGGAGCATGAAATTGTCCAAAATGTCTTGGTATGCTGAAGCATTAAGAGTTCCTTTCAATGTAACTAAGGGGCCAAGCCCAACCCCTGAAAAACAACCCCACACCATAATCCCCCCTCCACCAAACTTTACACTTGGCACAATGCAGTCAGACAAGTACCGTTCTCCTGGCAACCGCCAAACCCAGACTCGCCCATTGAATTGCCAGACAGAAGCGTGATTCGTCACTCCAGTGAACACGTCTCCACTGCTCTAGAGTCCAGTGGCGGCGTGCTTTACACCACTGCATCCGACGCTTTGCATTGCACTTGGTGATGTAAGGCTTGGATGCAGCTGCTCGGCCATGGAAACCCATTCCATGAAGCTCTCTACACACTGTTCTTGAGCTAATCTGAAGGCCACATGAAGTTTGGAGGTCTGTAGCTATTGACTCTGAAGAAAGTTGGCGACTTCTGCACACTGTGCGCCTCAGCATGGGCTTGTTCAGAAGGATCAGGAAATTGGTTCAAGCGCATCTTGACGTTCTTTAAAAAGAAAAGAACAGAAGGTATGATATTACTTTGATTAGTGTTTTAAAAACATTCCCCTGACACATTAGAACGAGTAACAAACTTGGTTAAAGTGCATTGATGCCGTAAAGGATCGTTGTCAAAGTGAATTACAGTGAATGTCATCACAGAGGTGATAATGTACACGTTTATAGGCTATGTTAGCTACTCGTACGTGTGTTTATTTATTTTATTTAATAAAAAACTACAGGCTCTGTTCATTCGCTGTTTGCGGTTATATCCGCGGCTACTGCGGATAATCCACGGGTCGGGCGGGCCAAGTAATAAAAAATAACATTCCAATTAATTGCGGGTGGATGAGAGATAAATCATTATTGAGTTGATTTTTGTAATAAAGACACGGAACTCTCATTTCACGGTAAGACGCAACGAGCTTGCGTCACTCTTTAACTTTCGTTTTCAACTCAACATTTCTATTCAGGGAAAACCAATCAAGGAAAACATGTGCCTTGAGCACCTCCTAGTGGTCATTAAAACACAAAGGAAAACCCTACATAAGATATTGCTTTATAACAGATTTAACTAAAAATATACACAAACAGACATTATTCTGATAAGAGTGTTTTCCAACAACAATAACTTAGCCAAAGTAGAAATTTTATTTTAAATAAATGTTAATTTATTTCTACTTCAGTGTGATATGTTACCATATCACCATGCTTAACACTGAGAATTTGAATAATTGTAATGTGATGATCATGTGCAGATATCTAAATCAGAGAATATCATCGGGCAGCTGGCAGCTTGATGATATATTTTTAACAGTGGATTCAGGTACAACCAATAAATAAAAATGTTAAAGGTACAACAAACCTTTTTTTGTTTTTGTTTTTTGTTTTTCATAGTAAACTACTGTATCTTCTGTCACAGGAAGGAAAGACTAAGAACATTATTTGACATATTATTCAATATATTTTACAAGTATAAGGGTTATTATATTTAACTAAACCTAAAACCATAAAAAAATCTTCATTACTTGAAATAAACGTTAACTGAAATAAAAAATAAATATATACAAAATGTAAACTTATTTTATTTCATCTAGTTTCCAAGCTTTAGCTTAACCTGAGGTATTAAAATAACAAACAGAAATAAAAACTTGTAGACATTTAAAAGCAAAAACTAAAAGACATAAACACAAAAAATTACTAAAACTTTTAACTAAAATTACAATGAAAGCAGAAAACTAAAAATCAAATCTAATAAAAATTTTAAATGAAAACTATAATAGTACCTCAATGATAAGTGTGTCAATCCCTGAAAAGTACTGAATTTTGCTCTTTCGTGTCTTTTTGCACTTGAATGGTCAAAAACCGTCCGCTTTGGTGAGCAAAGTACAGTTGGGTGAACATAAACAGTTTGGGGAATATCAGATGTACCTATATCAGTGTATAGGATCTGTGTATTGTTAGAGAAATGCATTACAATTTAACTAAATTAGCTTTTAGTCGACTAAATCTACTGTAGATATTTAGTCGACTAAAACTAGACTAAAACTAAAACAATTTCCGATGACTAAAATATGACTAAAACTAAATGGCATTTTAGTCAAAAGACTATGACTAAAACTAAATCAAAATTTGCTGTCAAAATTAACACTGGTGGTATTACTGGACAGGACACAATCAACCAGTGGGCCATGGTACTGCAACAAACCTTTTCTGTAAGTCCATTCCCTCCAAACAAGAAGTGTTAATACATTGTTATAATGCAAGTTCATGGTGTTACTCTTTCAGAAAGTATCAGTGTATTACCATATCATAACATCGTTGTACTATGGTACTGCCACAGTACTTATTCGGACTATACTGAAAGGTATTAACACATTTATTAATGATAATAATATCCTATGAGATGTAACCATAACTTTGAAAGACTTTACTTTAGGACACTATGAATCTGACTCTACTGAAGACAATGCTTGCATTGTTATGTATTTAATGGATCTTCTTTGCAAATTTCATATCCAAAAATGTAAGTTCACCAACAACAAACCGTTTTTTAAAGAATTTAAAAAGTATTTCAACACCATTTCATCCTCAGCAAATAAGAAATCAAGTAGGACGACTTAAATTTGCAATGCCTACTAATTTCTTACCCAAATGTTTATTTTTATTTTCCCTTCTATCTTTCTTATCATTTTCTGTCGTTTGCAAGTTATTATTAACTCATTATTCTCTGTATTCTGTTGACAAGTGGTGTATTGTTGTTAATTTCTGAGTATCATATACACAAACTGTGTATTATAAACATGTCTACTCTGTATTTTTTGCATTCATTAAAAACAAACTTATCGTTGTTACGGACTGCACGAACACAACTTGCAGTCATAACTTTTCTGGAGTGTGGCTTTATGATTCGAGATAGTTCAAGGTTGTTGCAGCGCTTCCGGTGACGTCATCGCGTACCGACGTCCATAATGGACTTGCAGCTGTTCACTGACAAACAATAACAAGAGCAGCGAGCGAACGGCAGCGGCTTCCGTGTCTGTAATCGCGCTGATATTAAGCCCGTGAGGCATCTCGACTCTGACATTGTCGGCGAGGAAACTCTGGCCTCCGCTGCCTCTTCCTCCGACTCGGAAACCGGCGGAGCTTCGCCGCCCCCGCGGAAGAAAAGCCGAGTCTCGGCGGCGGAGGGAGCAGGAGAGAGCGGGGCGTCTGCTGCCGGGATCACGGGCCTCTCTGCGGCTTCTCTCCCAACCCCCCACCAGCACTCGGCCATCCGTCTTAATAACAGCTCGCAGTCGCGCAGATCCGCCAGTGTAAACGCGTTTTATAACATGCAGGCCAACGGGACGGGAGGACAGGAGCCGGAGCCGCAAATGTCCTGCAGGAACGGAGAGTCCTCGTCCTCTGTCGCGGGAGCGGTGCACTCCAACGGGCTGCTGTCCTCCGCTAATAACGGGCTGCCGTCCACCGAGAACCCGGCGCCTGACACCAGCATGAAGAAGAAGAAGCGACTGTCTCAGAGCGACGAGGATGTGATCAGGCTCATAGGACAGCATCTACACGGGTTGGGACTCAAGTGAGTAGAGCTCAGCGTTGATATTATCTGCGTGTTATCATCGGGTTATTATTGGATTGGTCAGATGAAGCCATGATGCGGTCAGTGCGGCTTTCATGACGGTGTCAGTGGTGCGTTTGTGCTTTCACGAGGGTTGTCACTGTGTTTTTGCGTTTTAACGATCGTGGCACTAGTGATTGTGTTTTCAGTGTGGTGTGATTAGTGTTGTTGTAACGTGTCAGTGGTGTTATTGTTTTCATAACAGTCAGTGCTGGTTTTGTTCGTTCACGGTAGTGTCAGTGGTGTTATTGTTTTCATAACAGTCAGTGCTGGTTTTGTTAGTTCATGATGGTGTCAGTGCTGGTTTTGTAACGTGTCAGTGGATTTTTATTGGTGTCAGTGGTGTTTTTGAGCGTCCATGGTGGTGTTTTTGTGTTTTCATGATGGTGTCAGTGGAGTTTTTTAATGTTTCTGTGAATTTTATTAGTTTCAGTAGTGTTCATGATGGTGTCAGTGCTGTTTTTGTGTTTTCATGATGGTGTCAGTGGTGTTTTTGAGCATTTATGATGGTGTCAGTGGTGTTTTTGAGAGTTCATGATGGTGTCAGTGGAGTTTTTGAGAGTTCATGATGGTGTTAGTGGTGTTTTTGAGCATTTATGATGGTGTCAGTGGTGTTTTTGAGCATTTATGATGGTGTCAGTGGTGTTTTTGAGCATTTATGATGGTGTCAGTGGAGTTTTTTAATGTTTCTGTGAATTTTATTAGTTTCAGTAGTGTTCATGATGGTGTCAGTGCTGTTTTTGTGTTTTCATGATGGTGTCAGTGGTGTTTTTGTGTTTTCATGATGGTGTCAGTGGTGTTTTTGAGCATTTATGATGGTGTCAGTGGTGTTTTTGAGAGTTCATGATGGTGTCAGTGGAGTTTTTGAGCATTTATGATGGTGTCAGTGGTGTTTTTGAGAGTTCATGATGGTGTCAGTGGAGTTTTTGAGAGTTCATGATGGTGTTAGTGGTGTTTTTGAGCATTTATGATGGTGTCAGTGGTGTTTTTGAGCATTTATGATGGTGTCAGTGGAGTTTTTGAGAGTTCATGATGGTGTTAGTGGTGTTTTTGAGCATTTATGATGGTGTCAGTGGTGTTTTTGAGCATTTATGATGGTGTCAGTGGAGTTTTTTAATGTTTCTGTGAATTTTATTAGTTTCAGTAGTGTTCATGATGGTGTCAGTGCTGTTTTTGTGCTTTCACGATGGTGTTAGTGGTGTTTTTGAGCATTTATGATGGTGTCAGTGGAGTTTTTTAATGTTTCTGTGAATTTTATTAGTTTTAGTAGTGTTTTTACGATGGTGTCAGTGATGGTTTTTGTTCTTTCATGATGATGTCAGTGGTGTTTTTGATCATTCACGATGGTGTTATTGATGGTGATATTGCAATATATTGTGATACTGTAAGAAAGGTTATATTTCAATATATATAAGGCGATATTTCTTTTTTTTTTTTTTTTTTTTTTTTTTTTTTTAAGGAAGAGGATCTAATTAAAAAAAATTAAAAAATATAAAAAACACACCACCATATGCATTAAACTGGAGCAAAACTTTATTTTATTTAATCAAAGCTGCTGCATTTGCATTTATATAACACTAATTTGTGCAATCTAAGTACAGGAAAAATAGCAAAGTGCTTGCAGGATTCTTTAGGTAAATATAGTTTTAAAGGTTCACATTATAGTAGTTTTTAATTTCTAAAGTATTTAACAACAGAAAGTGTAAAAAGCCTTATATTCAGTATATATACATATAGCATTATATATATTCATTATATATAGCATTATATAGAAAATTCAAAGCATTATTCTATAAAGTGCTATATAAATAAACATGCCTTTACTGGAGTGCTGAATTGCAGAGCTGGTGCAAACGTCCACATCACTATGATCAGATGCTTTCTTGCTGCTGCCACTGCTGTCATTTTTGTTGTGTGTTTATTTTGTTATTGAGCGAAAAGTGTGCAGCACATATTTACATATTCTATCGAAACGCCGATCTTAGCAGCGCGGATGGTGTTTGGATATTAAGTGAGCTCTCAAATTCAGTGTGTTTCTCAAGTATTGGATTTTAGCATGGCTTATTATGTAAACATCATGACTCTTGTCGATCTCCTTAGTGGTTTCTTTATAGTGGAAGCCAAAATGACTCCACACTTCAGCTCTGTACGCCGCAACGGGAGCTGGTATAATTCTGTCATATTGTGAGCTGGGTTTGCTAATGCTAATGCTGCATTCACACGGGACGTCTGCGTTAACACTTCTCGTTTACTTTGAATGGGTGACGTCATGCGTTGCCGAACTGAATGCAGCGTAATGCTAACGACCCTTGCGCTTCTCCGCGTCACAGTTTACATTCTGAGATAACACTGCCATCTAGAGGTCAGGTTTAAACCAAACACAAAGCCAGCGACACGAATCTTGGATGTAAACAAACAAATAAATAAATAAATATCGATAGTGTTTTTGAGAATCGATACAGTATCGCCAAACATAAAATCGCAATATTCACGGGTATCGATATTTTCTTTGAGCCTTCATGATGGTGTCAGTGGAGATTTTGTAACGTGTTTTGTAACGTTTAGTAGTGTTTTTATGATTGTTGTCAGTGGTATGTTTTTTCATGACAGTGTCAGTGGTGTTTTGTAAACATGTTTGTTTGTTTTTTTTTTTTCAGTGTTTTTGTGCATTATTGTGTCTGTAGAGTTTTTCGTGATGGTGTCAGTAGTATTTTTGTAATTTGTCAGTGGTGTTTTTGTGCTGTTATGATGTGTCAATGGAGTTTTTGTATTTTCACTGTTATTAATGCTTTTGTAATATGTCTGTTTTCATGGTGTCAGTGGTGTACATCATAATTTACAGTATAATTTAATGTTGCTATAGTACTGATAAATAGCCCGGGTTGGACATAGTACATAAATCCTGTAAGACCTTCATATAACAAAAAGGAAAAACCCTGAATTTGAATAAAATCTGAGTTTTAAACATATTAACAAGGTAAAAGCAAAGTAAAATAGCTTGCTGCAGTAATGCATCTTGCCTAGCATAGTCTTTATTATGAGTGCCATTTGCTCTAATTTGGTGTAGAAAACCAGATGAATTGGTGCTCCACACAGTTTATAGTGAATTGAGTGGGAGAGGTGTTCCTTTCTAGGAAATGAAACATTCAGGAGTTTATATTTTAATTATTGTTTTCATGAATCAAACACTGACTTCTTGTTGCTAGGAGATTGGAACTGTGTGTGTGTGTGTGTGTATACGGGAGTGTGTGTGAAGGAGTATATTGAATCAGTTCTCTAATCCTGGTGCTATCATGTGAGAGGAATATGAATCCACTTCACGTTATTAATTAACATATTTCTTTTTGTCATGTTTCAGTCAAACGGTGGACCTATTAATGCAGGAATCGGGCTGTAGACTTGAGCATCCTGCTGCTACCAAGTTCCGGAATCATGTGATGGAGGGAGAGTGGGAAAAGGTGAGTCTTCACATGGCCTGTCTAGAAATTGTAGTTATTGAAATTGTAGAAATCGTCTAGAATTGCCTTAAGAATAAAGAAGGGAAGAATCAGTGTTTTTGGTATGCAGATGGGACACAAATGCAATGTCAGAATAAAGACAATCATTAGAAAAATGTACTGTAATGGTACCACGGTACAGTGATGGCATCTGATTTTAATGCCATTGACGTCTACCGTAGTATTTACATAGAACTAAAGAAGCTTAAAGAATGGCTTGGTATTACTCTGACTGACACATGTCTGAATAATAAGCATGAATAGTCATTGTCATGTGAATCTTTTAAGTGATATCTTTTTAAGTTATATCTTGTCATTAACTATCATGCCTTTTTTAATATAAGTGCTGAATCTCAGACTTGATGTACATGAAAAAATGAAAAGCTCTGAATTATGAATTTTTATTTTTTATTTATCTGAAGTTGTCTCAATTTAACAACAGGCTTTAGAGGATAGTGAATGCAGTAAGAATTGTTTTCCAACCATAGTTCATACTTCAACTAAATTACTAAAACTGTTAAAAACCAGAATAAGTCGCTGCCAATAGCCTCGTGGGCAGCACGCGACATATAGCAGTGTTGCTCTCTCTCCAACTTTGCTTCCTGTCTGCTTACTGTCCTATCATAATAAAGGCAAAAATGGCAAAAACAAATCTTTAAAAAACATACCAGCAAACAAAAAAGATGTGAAAAAGTTGACACGTTTACAAATTAAATAGTTGTAGGGGGGTCTGGGGTCATCCTCCCCCAGGAGAATTTTTTTTTTGTGATTTTTAACATGTAAACAAAGCATTCTGGTGCACTCTGACAAGAAAATAAATGTGACAAAACAACATTTGCTTCAAGAAAAGAAAACAAAACAAACAAAAAAACATTTATTGAGACTAGGGCTGGGCATTGACACAAATTTTACAATTGGATTAGATTTTAATTAAGAAGTTTGTGATTTGATTTCGAATTGATTACCTTTGATTCAATGTTGATTAATTTGGGGCCTATCAGGTACAGTACATGGCAAATTTCCTTAAAGAAAAAAAATATCTCTCTCAACTAATGCTGTAAACTATACTGGGAACCACGGCCGGTACATCATTATAATATTAAAGGTTAAAATTAATTGATTTGTAAGCTACTTACAGTAAATCTAAATCTACAGTAGATTTAGTCAACTAAATCTAATTTAGTTCAATTGTAATGCATTAAGTAAGCATTTCTCTAACAATACACAGATCCCATACACTGATACACATCTGATATTCTCCAAACTTATGTTCACTTAAGACAACCAACTGTACTTTGCTTGCCAAAGCGTACGGTTTTTGTGCAAAAAGACACAAAAGAGAGCTCAATTCAGTACTTGTCAGGGATTGACACACTTATCATTGAGGTACTATTATAGTTTTTGTTTAAAATTTTGATTAGATTTGATTTTTAGTTTTTCTGCTTTCATTGTAATTTTAGTTAAGTTTTAGTGATTTTTTTTTTTTTGTGTTTATGTCTTTCAGTTTTTGCTTTTAAATGTCTATATAGTTTTTTTATTCCTGTTTTAGTTATTTTAGTACATCAGGTTAAGCTAAAGCTTGGAAACTAGATTAAATAAAATAAGTTTACATTTTTTATAATTTATTTTATTTCAGTTAACGTTTATTTCGAGCAATGAAGATTTTTTTTAGGGTTTTAGGTTCAGTTAAGTATAATAACCCTTATACTTGTAAAATATATTGAATAATGTGTCATATAATGTTCTTAGTCTTTCCTTCCTGTGACAGAAAGTATAGTAGTTTACTATAAATTAAATAGAAATTAAATAAAATATAAGAAAGTTTGTATAAACAAAATAACAATAATGACCAGGAAAAAATAATAATTATAAACCATCCCAAAATACACCGTGACTCTTATTCTGAAATGTCTGTGGTCCATACTGTAGTTGCAGGCTGCTCATTTAAGTTCAGATGAGGGAGATAAAATATGTGTTCTTACAACTGTCTAAAACATATTACCATATAAACATCGTGTAGTAAACATTGTCGTGATTCATCAACATTAGCTTATAAGCAATCCTTTGGCATAAATGTGCGCTATCCATTAATTGTGAAGCAGTCTGAAGTGCTGCTGGATGAGCCTGTAGAGCGCGCAACAGCGCCGCGTATTCCCGCGGTTAGATCAGCATGTTACACCTCAAATGTGTGCATCTTCCACACAGGACAGCAGTCCTGACTGGATATCTTCCCAAATCGTCCATCTCTTTCATTTTTGTCTCGTTTTTATTCATCGACGAAAATTAGAGTAGATTTTCGTGATAGTTTTAGTCATTCAAAACGCATTTTATTAGTCATTGCCTCGTTTTCGTCCGTGAAAAAAATTTTGTTGACGAAAACTATGACAAATTATTCGTCAATGAAATTAGAGGGTTAGTTCACCCAAAAATGAAAATTCTGTCATTAATTACTCAACCTCATGGCATTCCACACTCGTAAGACCTTCGGAACACAAATTAAGATATTTTTGTTTAAATCCGATGGCTCAGTGAGGCCTGCATAGCCAGCAATGACATTTCCTCTCTCAAGATCCATAAAGGTACTAAAAACATATTTAAATCAGTTCATGTGAGTACAGTGGTTCAATATTAATATTGTAAAGCGACGAGAATATTTTTGGAGTGCCAAAAAAAACAAAATAAGGACTTATATAGTGATGGACGATTTCAAAACACTGCTTCAGGAAGCTTTGGAGCATTATGAATCAGCGTATTGAATCATGGTTCGGATCGCGTGTCAAACCGCCAAACTGCTGAAATCACGTGACTTTGGCGCTCCGAACCGCTGATTCGATACGCTGATTCATAATGCTCCGAAGCTTCCTGAAGCAGTATTTTGAGATCGGCCATCACTATATAAAGTCGTTATTTTGTTTTGTTTTTTTTGGCGCACCAAAAATATTCTTGTCGCTTTATAATATTAATATTGAACCACTGTACTCACATGAACTGATTTAAATATGTTTTTAGTACATTAATGGATCTTGCGAGAGGAAATGTCATTGCTGGCTATGGAGGCCTCACTGAGCCATCGGATTTCAACAAAAATATCTTAATTTGTGTTCCAAAGATTAACGAAGGTCTTACGGGTGTGGAACGGCATGAGAGTGAGTAATAAATGACATTATTTTCATTTTTGGGTGAACTAACCCTTTAACACTGCATGTGACATGATACGAATTTCGATAAGTTGTACTGTATCTTTCAACATACCTTCAGATGTTCATTCATGTTTATTTCATGTTGTAAATGTTTAAGTGGAAGAGATGATCGGTTCACGTGCGCTCTGCAAATTTTATCAGGGGAACCCCACCAAAAACGTGGTTTTCCCCCGCAGAACACGATTTTTTTACCAGAGGACCTCCCCTGAAACGCAATTGGGCTAGTTTTGAGTAGCAATTTGGTGGGTTTTGTTGTGAAAACCTGGCAACCCTGATTGCGACACACAAAGAGACGTCTATTGTCTCACTCCAGTCTATGGGAAATAGCCCATTTTCGATTCTTGTGAGGTTTGTTGTGCTTGCAATTTCACCCCTCCACCCGAAAAAACAAAACAAAAAAACACTTTGGATCTAAACAAAAAGGAACCAGAATAATTGGTAACAGTTTACTTAAAATCTTTATGTATTGTACATTATAAAAATATTTTAATACAGTATGTAGGGTCTTTCTGTCCACAGTTAATCCAAAATTAAATCCACCCATCTTGTAAAGGTTGAGGGATTCTTTGATGCACATAATCTAAGAAATGACTTCCAAACCAATGTAAATGCTAAATTAAGTATTTATTTTCAAAAGAAAGCAATAAAATGTGAATGTTGGTCAATCAAACAATGTGTGGTCTTAAGCTGTGCGCTCTCTCCACCTTCGTACCTTCCCACCTGGTTCCAATCTGCCCTCTTCCTTATGCAGTCACCTTACAAAATAAAAGTCTCCTTTAAATTCATCAAATTTATTAAATCATAGTTTAAGTCAACAATTAAGTTAATACACTTCAAACATTCAAACTTAAATGGCTCCAACACAGTAATTATTCCTTGTAATGCGCCTTATAATGCATTGTATGGTCTCATGAACAATTGTAACCACAGTTATAATACATTATAATACTAATCTATTCAACAACTTTAGAAAGTGCAATGCATTAAAACACATGACAAACAACCAGGCTTAAACTAAAGTGTTATTTAGTGGAATCAGAATCATTAAACAGCGCATGATTCACATCAGTAGCTAGTAAGATTACACCTTATGAGATGAGTGTTTCTAAACTTTGTCCTTTTTGTGTATGTAATGGTCATATGGGTCACAACAAACCAAACAAGCAACAGATAAGGGTTTGTCAACTTGTGAAAACTCAGTTAATCTGTCTGGTTTTTTTTTTTTATGACAGGCTGAGAGTGACCTCAACGAGCTGAAAGCACTGATGCATTCACCGAGCGCTGTGGTGGTGAGAGTCCAAAGTCCTCTAAACATCTCCACCATCAGTTTTACGAATGTTCTGATTGATTTCCTCCTGTGTTGTTCAGCGGATGAAGTTCCTGCTCCTGCAGCAGAAGTATTTGGAGTATCTGGAGGACGGGAAGGTTCTAGAAGCGCTGCAGGTTCTCAGAGCTGAGCTCACGCCCCTGAAGTACAACACTGAACGAATCCACATCCTCAGCGGGTATCACACTTCAGTCCTATTTTGGGGGCATTAGAACAACAATGTCATTTCCTCATTGTTTTTAAATAGCATATTTAAAGAAATTTTGCCTGCATCCTGCCAACTTTGCTTTGTTACAGAGGCTGCAGATAGAGGAAAAAAATGTTCAGAATATCAATTTCTTGCTTTTAACGGGGTCCTTTGATGCTTTTTTACTTTTTCATCTTTGTTTAGTGTGTAATGTTGCTGTTTGAGCATGAAAAAGGTCTGTAAAGTCACAAAGTCCCTCCAGAGGGAGTTCTTCTCTATATCAGTGTCACTGTTTCTGAACTCCTTGAAACGCCTCCATTGTAGTCTTGAGTTTTCTTCCGGGAATGAACACGTCACAATATTCCTTATTTAAATAATTCATACGCAGAATAAAGGGGCGTGGCCTGGTTGAGTTAGTGTTGAAACTGGTGGTTGTGGCAGGACATTTTCCAAATACACTGGAAGCACTTCACCAATCACAACACACTGATCCAGCTGACCAATCAGAGCACATTGTGCTTTTCAGAAGGAGGGGCTTCACAGAGACAGGAACTAAACGGGTGGGTTTCCCGTACCACGACGTAACTCGCTGCTTCACCACCATAGTACGATGCATCATTGAAGAAATCAACTAGCTCGTCACGACTGTTTCCCGAAACTGTACTGTCGCGAATTTGTCGTTCAACCACATTGGTTAATGATGTCACGCAGGTGGTGGAGTAATAACTTCTTTAAATTAATATGTTTGAGATCAAATTAATGCCTGATTTTTTGCTATAAGCGAGAACACGCAACAAAGAGGGTGAGGCCTTGTTGGGCTGCTTTAGAGAAGAGGAAGAGTTGTTGTAGTAGAGTGTTGTTGACATGCGTCACTTTACACTGGACTGCTTCACAAACGAAGGTCAATTCAACACTGGATTTGCACAAAAGATTAACATGACGGCACATGCTAGTCGATGAGTTGAATCAACTCCACAGCAAGTACATAAATTTATCCACTAACCATTCAGAAACGTCCAGTTTCATTCTAAAAGTTGTAACTTCTTCCTGAGTCTCTCCATCAGTGTCAACTCCGGTTTGAACAATGTAAGGCTGAACACCGTTACTGACAATCCTCATTTTGGCTGCGTGAGATTCTCCAGCTTTGTTGTTGTTGAGCAATCGAAGCGTGAGCTGTTAAAGCTCCGCCCTCTTCTGGAAAGGGTGTGGGAGCAGCAGCTCATTTGCATTTAAAGGGACACACTAAAACGGTGTTTTTGCTCACACCTAAATAGGAGCAAATTTGACAAGTTATAGTAAATGATCTGTGAGGTATTTTGAGCTGAAACTTCAGACACATTCTGGGGACACCAGAGACTTATATTACATCTTGTGAAAAGGGGCATTATAGGTCTCCTTTAAATCTCTTGACAAACTAAAAGACGTAAATGAAACTTGTATATATTCTAAGTGAAAGATATAGATCGTACTGAATGTCAGCTTGCTTATTTTGCTCAAGATAATGATTTATTAAGTCCATGTGTCATGAAAAAAAGAAACTACTCTTATAACCACAGGTCGAAGGTCAAGAGATGTAGTTCCAACCACACAACTTTGCAATGCTGTTTGCGAATGTTCGTTGGAACTATCCTTGAACTGTGCTGATAACGAAGGAACTTGCGACCGTAGTTCCAGATGCCAAAACTTAAACTTTAATGGTGGAGACAACAAAGCCAAGATGCCTGTAGAACATCTAACAATCTCATTCAAAACTCTCGTTCTTATACAGTCTGTTCCAACCTGTTTACGACTTTGCTCAACTAATAAGCATTCGTTGGGTAATCTTTAATTTTTATTAGCCGATCCTCCTTTGCCCGCCCCAATTAAATCCTTATCTTTTCAGGCTTCTTTTTTAATAGGGGTGTGCCTCCAGCTGGTCTGTTTCTTAAAAGAAACCTTTGTCAAGACCAAAAGAACAGCTTAATATTATTGTGCAGGTGCAAGTTCAGCTGAAGTGAGACATACAGTTTAAATCATGGAAACATGGTTTCATTCATATCATTGCGCAGGCTATTCTAAAAACATATCTTAAATGTATAATAAAAATAAACTATAAATATTTGTAGCTTATGTTTTGCATTTTATGTGTATAGTAGGTGCTCACATAATAAAGTCAACATGTAATCAAAATAAGTTGCTCCGCCTCTCTGAAATCAAGTGCCACACTACTATTGTCCTGTTTCTCTGGAAATATCTAAAATCTGTTGCAAAAGATGACGTGTTGACTTTAAAGGCACAGCAGCAAAAATTTGGCAATTCAATTTTAAGTGTTCAAGGACGTGCAGAAAACGTGTCATGAATAACTAAATTCTGACTGATTTTGGTGAAAAAATAAATGACATAAGTGGACCTCAGTGAGAAAAGTAAAATTAATCAAATGTATGATATGGCCCCTTTTAATATGATTTGCATGCCATCAAGCAACACCAGCTCTGTATGAAAAACAATACCGTTAACTCAAAATATTAATTCAGATTCAGTATTGAAACATTTCCTCTATCCCAGTTGTTTTTTATTATTTTATTTTTGTCGTCTAAACTAATGAACCATTTCTTGCTTTAATTCACGCTGAATAGCTCTGTGACTCCAGTCTGATTTTATTAGTGTGTAAAGACGATGCAGCTCTCTTGTGCTGTTTGTCTGTGCTGTAGGTACCTGATGTGCAGTAATTCTGATGACCTGCGTGCTAAAGCTGAGTGGGAAGGGAAAGGGACGGCCTCACGATCCAAACTCCTCGACAAGCTTCAGAGTGAGTTACTCTAAACCCGTATGAACAAACAACACCAGCCGGATCATTCCGGTTGTGCTACCTTTTAAATCCTGTCACTGAAAAATTAATATGCTTGTGTTGTAATTTCTATGTATGGGCAAATCAGACTTTCAGAAAAATGCACTGATGGTGCTTATACAGTAGTGGCCAAAAGTGATGTCTGGCCTAGGAAAACTGACATCTTTATTCAAATATTATTATGAATGTGTTAAAGATTTTGTAAGCATATTGCGTAGTTGTGCTTGGAGTTGATAGTTTTATTTGTGATGATAATGCAATGAAATTGTGCAGACATCATTTTTGGCCTGGCTGTCATACAAAGAAAATTATGAACACATGCAAAAACAAGAGAGGACCAACCAAATATTAATAACTGATTATGTTGTAGTCAATGTATTCTTTTTCCTTTGAGCTTTTTGTTTTTCTATGCATTTTTTTTTTTTTGCATAAAACCTGTAGCTGTAGTTTGCCTTTTTTTGGTAAACAATTTTGTCAGATAAATACCTTAACCAAATTTAGTGTTTTGTTCTTCCTTCATATAAAATATTTCCCTCATATTTTGATGGTTTAGTTGAACTTGTAGGGTCATTAAAAACAAACATCACCTCCGGACAGCAGTTTTGGCCACTATTGTACACTTAAACCTTATTTATTAATTTACTTATTTATTTATATATAAAAATAATTGTATTTTTGCACAATGAAAAAAAAAAAAAAAAACATTAACAGGATGAAATAAAGAGCTAAAACGGGAAGTTGGCAGCTTACATGTGCAATTCACTTGAATTTTGGTATTTTTCTTTTGCCATAGTGCCACAGACCAACTAATTTTACAACATTACACAGTTCATAAAGTCCACTACTAAAACTTTCTCCCTCCAAAAATGATGTCATTGATGTCATTATTAGTTAAAATAATATTATAAAAGATAGGATAGATGTGATATTGGGCACAGGAAAAACCTATAAACTGTTTACCAATTAAAATATTTCCATGACAATGTTTTGTTTAAAACATTACAATTAATAATACAATTCAGATCAAATTAAAAAAGAAAATAATAATAATAATAATAATCTTTTTTGTTTTGTTTTTTTGTATGAATTAATAAATAACACATGACAAAAAATGTCAACATTGGCTCAAATTATTTTAAATTCTCTTCTACGTTCACTTAAAGGTGCAATGTGTAAATTTTAGGAGGATCTTTTGACAGAAATGCAGTATAATATCTGCATAACTATGTTTTCAGTGGTGTATAAAGACCTTACATAATGAACCGTTCTGTTTTTATTACCTTAGAATGAGCCATTTCTATCTTACACCGCGGGTCCCCCTCCATGTCAGGTCAACATTTTGCGCCGGCATCACCACTAGATGCCGCTAAAATTTACACACTGCACCTTTAATTTTGATAAGAAAACGAAGATGATTTCTATCTTTTAAGAAATGTGAGTTTAGTATTCATGCATTATGTATAAGCAAAAGGTACGAGAGGCTGTTATATTGTTACTGTAGTCATAATGATCCGCCTTATTTTTTTTTTAACACTATTTTCTGTAAATGAACAAAACTTTTTATTCTTCAGCCACTCAAGGTAAATAACTAGAAGAATAATAAAATGCAGTAAACGTTAAAACTATTTGCACTACAAACCAGTGTGTTTATAATTACGTCAATACATTAAAATAATATGAGAAATAGTAGTTTGTGGTATCAAGCAGCATAACAAGCGGTTTTGTACAGCTAAAAATAACAAATGACACTGGAAGCCACAAATATTCAATTTACAAATGGCCGCACTGCTCTTATGTCACGAATAAGGTGGATAGTGACTATATTCACAATACAGCAGGGACACCAGTGCCTTACTGTTATTATATAATGATCTTAGAATATTAAGTACATAAACTTTCATTAAAATATTATTTTATTTATTGGCGAATTCATCAAATGGCAACCTTCTGCTAGAAGATTTAGTCTCTGACAAAACAAAAGATTGACCCAGCTATCTGAGAATTATTATTGGATAGCACTTTATTTTACAGTGTCCTTGTTACACTTTACATGTAGTTACTGTAGTAATAACTATAAACTATGCATAATTACATGCAATTAGCCCCAAGCCAAACCCTAATCCTACGGTTAGTACATGCAGTTAATAATTATTACTCAGTACTTAAATCTATAACAAGGACACTTTAATATAAAGTATAAACCTATTATTATAATTATGGGTGTAAACATTATTATTCACTTTTTAATTTATTTTGTTCACTTCTTCCTCACTTCATTCCCTCTTTTGTTTTCTTTTTTACAGTTTCATGTAATTGTTTTTTTTCAGCTAGGGTTCGGGTCAGTTCTATTTCAGTTCAGCCAATTCAGGAGATGAATTGAATTGGGGGCGGTAACCTAAAGAACGTGAAGGACCGGCGTAGTCTCAAGTCCCAGATGTGAATTTCACTTTATGTCCTGTGTTGGCTGAATTCAGATGAAACTGAGTCTAACCCTCCACGACCTCTATGCTCCATCTCTGTATCTGTCTGTCATATCTCTCATACAGCGTACCTGCCCCCGTCTGTGATGCTGCCGCCCCGCCGTCTGCAGACTCTGTTGCGTCAGGCAGTGGAGCTGCAGAGAGATCGCTGTCTCTACCACAACACCAAACTGGACAGTGGACTGGACAACGTGTCTCTGCTCATAGACCATGTGTGCAGCAGGTACATGAGGAAACTTACAGTTTGACAGAGACATTGTCTAGGGCTGCCCCCTAATAGTCGACTAAATATTAGTTGGCGAGAAGAGACTTAGTCGACCAAAATTTTATTAGACTGTTAGTTGCAGAAAAAAAAAAAACTCCACAGTAAATGGCGAAGTCACGCAGTCCGTGATGGACAGATCGTTAACGGCGGGTCTTTACGGTATGTCTGTCTGATGAAGAGCCATAAGACATATTTGTGAAAACATGAAATTAAAAGTCTTTTATACTTTTGGAGCTGGGGTGTGCCAACTTTTTCTTTATTTTTATTGTTTGCAGTAGTTGAGCACCCTCATTGAGCTTTTTGTTGCCTTTCAGATGTGCACAATTTTTTTTAATTTTTGTGAATCTACACTCTTTTCCAATAGTCCACTTTAGACATTCTGCTGACTATAAGTAACTTTGCAACTACATGTCAACTAACTATATTAGAGTATTAGTAGACTGTCTGCTTAATATCTGCTAACACTTTATTTTGATGCTCCCAACAGACATTCTACTGACTATGAGTAACTTATCAACTACATGTCAAATTATTCTACTAACCAAACCCTAACCTAACAGTCAACTAATACTCTAATGAGAGTTAGTTGACATTGTAGTTGCAAAGTTACTTATAGTTAGTAGAATGTCTAAAGTGGACTATCGAAATAAAGTGTAAGCAAAAAAAAAAAAAAAAATCCTGTGGTTTGTCAGTATAGCCTAATGTAGGAATGAATGCCAGTTCAAAGTTGGACAGGCTTATTGAAGCTCCGTCTCTCCAGACAGCCATCTCTAAACGCATTGACTGTTATCTCCAGGAAACAGTTCCCCTGCTACACCCAGCAGATCTTGACAGAGCACTGCAATGAAGTCTGGTTCTGCAAATTCTCCAACGACGGCACCAAACTGGCCTCGGGGTCCAAAGACACAACAGTCATCATATGGCAGGTCGACCCCGTGAGTAACCTTGCTCCCCTTTAACATTAAAATAACACCGCACTACGCTCCTGATCCAAGAGTTTGATAGTTTGGGATGTTTTGACAGGAAACCCATCAGCTCAAACAGCTGAAGACTTTGGAGGGTCATGCCTATGGGGTTTCTTATCTGGCCTGGAGCCCCGATGACACGTATCTGATAGCCTGTGGCCCAGATGACTGCTCAGAGCTCTGGCTGTGGAACGTTCAGGTGAGGGTCTCGCCCGCTCAGACACCGACACTGACCTACAGTCAGCTCTCAGATTCTTTCCAGCAGCTCGTCTCGCCTTTAAATCGCCACTGTGCTCACCCAGACAGGGGAACTGAGAACCAAAATGAGCCAGTCCCATGAGGACAGCCTGACCAGTGTGGCCTGGAATCCAGACGGCAAGCGTTTTGTTACCGGAGGTCAGAGAGGCCAGTTCTACCAGTGTGTAAGTGCCGCTGTACAGTTACAGTCTTCTCCACTATACCTGGGTGAATCTCTTCAACAAATGCCTTGGTTATATTTTAGCCAAACAATATGAAATGATATTGAGTGAGAGCATTATAGTCATGACAATAAGGTGTTTGGAAAGGAAATTTGGTAGTAACTATTTATTTTTTAATGCACAATTCCACGATTAATTGATTAATTAATTAATCAAACAAACACAATGTTTTTTTTTGTTTTTTTTTTCATTATTAAACTCAGCTTACATTAAATTCAGTTAAACCAAAAACAACCATGATGTGTGATGAAATATAACTCTGACATGTTCTTGACAGGCATGTGGAGATTCATCCCTTAAAGGGATAGTTCACCCAAAAATGAAAATTATCCCATGATTTACTCACCCTCAAGCCATCCTAGCTGTATATGACTATCTTCTTTCAGACAAACACAATCAGAGATATATTAATATATATCCTGGCTCTTCCAAGCTTTATAATGGTTGTGAATGGGGGGCGAGATTTTGAAGCCCCAAAAAATGCATCCATTCATCATAAAAAAAAAAAATAATAATAATCCATAAAGCTCCGGGGGTTAATAAAGGCCTTCTGAAGCGAAGTGATGGGTTTTTGTAAGAAAAACTTCGATATTTAAAACTTTCTTAACTATAATATCTAGCTTCCCGCAGACGACCATACGCATCGATTTGTGGCGGAAAAGTGACCTATGACCCAATGCATGACGTATTGACGAACGTGGAAGCACAGAGGATAGAGCAAAACAAAACACCGGTCACCAATTAGAAGTCTAAAATGAGAATTTTTAAAGAGAAATGTTGGAGGATTTCGATGTAAGAGAAGAGGAGCTTAAATTGGTTGCACAGCTCTATTTGTTTGAACTGCGAGAGGCGTCTAAGCTTACGATACTCCTACATACTCTGCCGGAAGATAGTTATTTTAGTTTATAAAGTTTTAAAAATGGATATTTTTCTTACAAAAACCCATCGCTTCAATTCAGAAGGCCTTTATTAACCCCCTGGAGCCATATGGATTACTTTTTATGATTGATGGATGTCCTTTTTTTGGGCTTCAAAACACATCCCCCATTCACTGCCATTATAAAGCTTGGAGGAGCAAGGATATTTTTAAATATATCTCAGATTGTGTTCGTATGAAAGAAGGTAGTCATATACACCAAGGATGGCTTGAGGGTGAGTAAATCATGGGATAATTTTTATTTTTGAGTGAACTATCCCTTTAAGAATATTTTAAATAGTTTCCTGTTGCCACATATCTGATTTATTGTTTCTAGTGACTGTTTGACCGCATACATTCATAAGTGATGGTGGTCAATGAGGAGTATGTTATTGACAGGATCTGGATGGAAACTTGCTGGACTCCTGGGAGGGTGTTCGTGTGCAGTGCCTGTGGTGTTTGAATGACGGTCGAACAGTGCTGGCCTCTGATACACACCAGCGTATCCGTGGATACAACTTTGAAGATCTGACTGACAGGAACATGTATGTTGACTGCACTTGTGACTTTAGATCTTGTTCTGGTTTTTCTGACAGTGTTTGTATGAGTTATGTGGATGTGCTGGTGTGTGTTTGCTTGTCGTTTCTTAAAGAGTTCAAGAGGACCACCCTGTAATGTCCTTCACCGTGTCAAAGAATGGAAGATTAGCTCTGTTAAATGTCGCAACTCAGGTGAGTGTTAATAGACCTGGACAGGCTGCTTTTATCTGCTTATATTTCATCTCAAGTGTTTCGTAATGTGAAGCTGTTTTTGTACTGATGCCAGACTTATTATTCATTTGATATGAACAATCTGATCTGATCTTGGTGTGATTCTAGACTTGTCAAAATTGAGTTATAAAAATGTGACGATACCAGCTTTTCCCCCTAGCATTTTGAGCGCTGTTGAGCGGATTCTTAAACACCTCTGATTGGCCACTGTGTTCATGCGCTCAACAGATGTATCTGTGATTGGCTACAATAATCAACACATCAAAACATGTTGTAAATAGACATTTTTGATGCTCTTCACCGAGTGCTTGCACAGATACACACGGGAGCGTTTTTTAAAGCAGGCGTCTATCAGCGTATCCGTCTATTAGCGGATATATCCGCTATATATATAAGAATCCACTCAACAGCACTCAAAATGATGGGGGGAAATGCTGGTATCGTCACATTTTTAAAATTTCAGTACCGAAGTCTGTACATTTGACAACCCTATGTGACTCTATAAATTTCTAAAAAAGTTTAACAGTGCATTCACATCATGACAGAATTACTGTATTTACCAGATTCCGACTTCCGAAAAAGTGCTGACGTCCTTGTAGAACTTGTAAACTCCGACTTGTACTCAAAATGGCAGCGGCTTCAGGTGTTAAATGTAGTTAAAGGTTATCTTGTAATATTTCTGTTTAATAACTCCTATAATTAACTGTTGTTCATGTCTTAATAATGTAAGATTAATATGAAAATAAACTATAATCAGGGTAACTAACTTTTTAATGAATTTTGACAATGCATGGTTGTGAGAACGTCATATGGCTTAGTGTGATCATCAAATTTCAATGGTTGTGATGTAATTATATAAATATATAGTCTGATGCGCTGCATGGTTCAGAGTAAAGCACAGCACTGTGTTCATTTTAAGTTTTGATTCACAGTAAATGCTATTCTGTGTGTTTGAGTCGCTTATAATTTGCATTTGGGATGCTTTTGGGATTGTTTTTCCTTCTTTTTTGACTTTAGCTGATCACATGCCTATACAGTTGTAGTGAGCACAAAGTTGGATAACTAATGTCTAATGTCCTACTAACTTTTTAATAATAATAATTAATCATTTGCATAACAGCTGTTATGCTAACATTTTATTGTGGTTTTGTTTATTAATTACTCAAACTGAATCATTTTGCCGTTATAGTGTTGCCACAATTCTGAGTCTGAGGATGTGAACAGCTCAGAGTAGAATGTCCGGTTGTCATTTTGTAATTACAGTAATTACATCATGGTGTAAACGCACCAAAAACAGAGAAGTCTGAGGAGATGAAGTACGAGTATTTAATTTACCATATTATCTAAAAATAGTCCTCATAGACATGGTTATTTAGGAGATAAATGAAAAAAAGAATAGATTTCTACACTTGAATAGAATACTGAACTTAAAGTTAGCATGAAACAGAAGTTGCAATAGTCTTTTTTTCTTCCCTATTGTGACGTATATCTGAGTGAAACAGCTTCTGGAATGAGAATGTAGGGCAGGGCTTGATTTCATCCTGGGGAATTGATTGGATCGTAGGAAGTTGGGTGTTGTTAACCAAATGGAGGCAGATCTGAATTACATGTCTTCTCATGTCCTAAAATCTGTACCCCACCCGAATCACTTCTTACCTGAACTGGATGTGCATAAATTCATTTTTAAAAAAGAAAAACAACTCAGATAAAATTAGAAATTTCTTTTTTTTATTTTTTACCTGGCTGGACATGAATGTAAAAAGCAGCGACGCCTGCACAGCCTGCTGACCTGCACACCAGTGGGGACTTTTTCAACCGGGCATGACTAACATCAGAGATGACAAATAAGATACACCACGGCAGGTGTAGATTGTAAAAGTCCTACCTTAGTCTTCCAGCCTTATTTGTAGATGAAATTCATTCTCTGATCCTTCTTCATAACGTATTAGCAATGTTTTTAATGTTGCCAGATAATGTAGCCTATAGCCTACTTTGTGTATGTCAAAAATGTAGGAGAATATGTTTTTCATGGATTTTTGGAAAATTCCATGGAAAATTGTTTTGTTTCAGGAAAAACATGAAAATATACAGTTTATGGTTTAGTTGATTTGTTTGGCCTCAACTGCATTTAGATGATTTTCTGTAATCAATCTGGCAACAGTACTTACAATTATATAAACCACTCATAAGCATTATGTTTCACCTCAAATGACAAGAAAAATGTACATTTATGTTAATATTAGCAAATCCCTACACTCATTCTCTCGAATGGCTCAGTTGTTGCAGAGCGTGGTTTATATGGACACACCAGTATCCTGGGGGCTTTGGTCATTTAGCATAGAAGCGTGTATTGACAGAAGAAGAGGGATAATAGCATTGACACACCTAATTTTTTAAATTAATTTTATTATTATTATTATTATTTTATTATTTAGAAGATAAACCATTTTTTTCATTGAATTTCCTGCAAAAATAAACATTATAAACTAGTGCTGTCAAAATTAATGCGTTAACACATGCAATTTTTTTTTTTTAGTTTAACGTTTTAAAAATATTTTATGCAATTAACGCAACATCCGTTTTTTTTCTGTCATCCTTTAGCTAGCATTACATTATATGTTCACACTATCATTCATTCAGCTGCTTTTAAACCATTCAAGTGTGATAAGACGTAAAAAATAACTTAAGTCTGGACTGGCGTGCTGTCTGTGAATCCCGTCTGTGTGACAGCACAGCATTGACTTCTGTTTTCGCCCTTAAATACACAAAAATATGCCAAAATACCTGTTTTGTCAAGTATCCTCGTAAGCATGGTCTTAAATGAGTTAAATAAAGTCTTAAATGACTGTAAAGAGTTGTGAGGACATCAGATGTGTGTCAGATCCGCGTCATGTGTGTCTTAAAGTGACAGCAGCCTAATAAACCTGCTGCTGTGATGTATGTCAGTAATGTTAATCAAAGAACAAAAGAGAAAATTGCTCACTGCTCTTGACTTGATAACTTTTGTAGCTTTAATAAGGATTAATCTATATTTAATTCATAATTTATGCAGTGAAGACTGTGGAGTGTTTGATAACTTTGCACTGTATGTTCCTCTCTCGGTGTGTTTAGGGAGTTCATCTGTGGGACCTGCAGGACCGGGTATTAGTCAGGAAGTACCAAGGTGTGACTCAGGGCTTCTACACCATCCACTCCTGTTTTGGCGGCTACAACGAAGACTTTATTGCGAGTGGCAGTGAAGGTAAGAATGCGTAGATCTCAGACTAACGGGCTGAACTCATTCCGGCAGAGAGCTGATGGGGTTTTGTGAACTGTCTGTTGTCTCTAGACCACAAAGTTTACATCTGGCACAAGCGCAGCGAGCTGCCCATAGCTGAGCTGACGGGTCACACGCGCACCGTGAACTGCGTGAGCTGGAACCCGGTGCTGCCAGGCCTAATGGCCAGCGCCTCCGATGACGGCACCGTAAGGGTCTGGGGTCCCGCCCCCTTTCTGGATTCCCAGGAGACCGAGGGGCTAACTGGTATGAACCTCCTCATCTGACTGGAAAATGCTCCTAGTTCGATGTAAGTGGGTAGTTGACATAAAATACTTGCTAAACTGAATTTAAAAATATTTAGTTAGCTGAATTTAAACAGCATTTATAAATTATTTTCTCATTGTATTGCATGCAGATTTTATGAACTCATATGAAATGAGAGACTATATGGAATATTTGGAGTATAATACTACTTTAAAAAAAAATCACATCAGGACCACTTAAAATAGGGATAAAAACTAAATGAAAAATGTGTTGAAAAATCTAAACTGAATAAAATAGCGATTTTTAGCAATTATATGATGTTAAATATGATTTAGCAATTATATGATGTTAAATATGCACTTTCGCTTATACATTCAAATAAATGTTAAAAAATTGAATGGACATGCAACATGTCAACTACCCATTTGCTGTGTAATGCTTTAACGAAGACGTTTTGCTCAGCTTTGCTCATCCATAACTTTGCTCAGACTCCCTGTATCAGTAGGAAATGAGACAGGGAAGAATGTTACATTTGTCAAGCCAATTCTTGAAACTCCTTTTATATGTTTTTATAAATATTCAGAAACTAAAACCAATATGGAATTTCTGCGTCAAAAACCGAGCTTGTTTTTGGCTGATACTGATACTTTGTGTTTTAACCCTCTTGAACTGGAGCAGATAGCTTAATAATTAAGTCAATTAAAAAACGCTCCCTTGACACAAAATAGGCATCTAATCTGGACTTTACAATACATATAGACGATCTGAACAACTCTTAACTATTGCTTTTTAATATGCTTCTGGAATTCAAATAAATTTAGTTCAAATTCAGAATTAAAGTGCCCCTATTATGCTATTTTAAAGGTTTACATGTATCCAAGGTCAAAAATCACTTTAGTTTTCTCATAATATATATTGCAGCATCACGTCATTTCTCACAGTGTCTGAAATGGTTTGATAAAGGATTCAGTCTCTTTAAACCCCTCCTGTCTGAGTGCCTGCTCTGCTCTGATTGGTCAGATGGCCCAGTCTGTTGTGATTGGTCGACCACTTACAGCACATGCCAGAAACCAAACAACCATTAGCATATCTGAATTTCAGCTCCAGATCTTCTTCAGCACTTGAAAAACAGTGATGCGAACAGTAATGATGGCGTCGGTTGTACCGTATCAATTCCAACGCATGTCCTCGTCCTTTTGAAATGCATGCAAAGTGGATTCACATCGCTAAAAACAGCATCTTCTCGACATAAACACAAATCAAACTCTTCCAGTCTCAGCTACAACTACAGTGTTTGAGGGGCAAAGTAGATGTTGTTCACGGGCAGCCAATGAAGACCATAGACTGGCATTATGCAAATTTGTTACAAACCTACGTAGGTTCAAGCAGGAAGTAAGAATGAAATTACTGACGACTCGTTTCAGGCAGTTCAGAATCGGTTCTTTCTTTTGGGAAACAAAAACTCCATTAATCTGCACTTTGATCTTTGAAACTTTTCAGACCTTTTACATTCACAAACAGCTATATTCAGTTGCGTAGCAAAGTTAGAATTGCGAGATATAAAGTCAGAATTGCGTGATATGAAGTCAGAATTGCATGTTATAAAGTCAGAATTGCGAGATATAAAGTAATTGTGTGTTATATTTCCAATTGTGAGGGGAAAAAGACTGATGTTTTTTCTCAGAATTGCGAGTTTATATCTCACAATTCTGAGAAAAAAAGTCAGAATTGCGTGATAAAAACTTAGCTCAGAATTGCGACTTATCATGCAATTCTGACTAACTCGCAATTCTGACTAACTCGCAATTCTGACTTTATAACTCACAATTCTGACTTTATAACTCAATTCTGACTTTATAACTCAATTCTGACTTTATATCACGCAATTCTGACTTTATAACTCAATTCTGACTTTATAACTCAATTCTGACTTTATATCTCGCAATTCTGACTTTATAACTCAATTCTGACTTCATAACTCGCAATTCTGACTTTATAACTCACTTTGATCTTTGAAACTTTTCAGACCTTTTACATTCACAAACAGCTATATTCAGTTGCGTAACAAAGTTAGAATTTGCGAGATATAAAGTCAGAATTGCGTGATATAAAGTCAGAATTGCATGATATAAAGTCAGAATTGCATGATATAAAGTCAGAATTGCGTGATATAAAGTCAGAATTGCGTGTTATAAAGTCAGAATTGCGAGATATAAAGTAATTGTGTGTTATATTTCCAATTGTGAGGGGAAAAAGACTGATGTTTTTTCTCAGAATTGCGAGTTTATATCTCACAATTCTGAGAAAAAAAGTCAGAATTGCGTGATAAAAACTTAGCTCAGAATTGCGACTTATCATGCAATTCTGACTAACTCGCAATTCTGACTAACTCGCAATTCTGACTTTATAACTCAATTCTGACTTTATAACTCGCAATTCTGACTTTATAACTCGCAATTCTGACTTTATAACTCACAATTGCTAGTTTAAATCTCGCAATTCTGAGATAAAAAGTCAGAATTGTAAGATGCAAAGTTGCAAATTCACAATTGCGAGAAAAAAAGTCACAATTACCTTTTTAATTTTTTTAATTAGTGACGGAAAAAAGCTTTTTGCGCCACTGACAGTGGCAACGGGCACTCAGCGTGATTTCAAAAACAACACATTCCAGCGCCAGATCTTTATTTTGCATTAGGTACATCCTAGCGAGATGTTTCAAAAAGTGGTGGGGACAATTTCAACCCTGGGAAAAAGTGGTGGGGACATGTGCCACCCGTAAATTACGCCTATGGCTATATTACACAATACATGAATGGTAATATCTGAAAAAGCACAATAGGGGCACTTTAAACTGAGTTGAATTGAATGGTAAGTTCTGTTAGAAGACTTGTTTGTCGTTTTGGTGTGGATGTGGTTCAGTCTCTTCTTCTCTTCTCCTGTAGAATGCTACAGCATGGACAGTTGATGTTGACTCTGGAGCAGATGTCCACTTTGGAAAACATACAGTGAGACACACTATAGACTTTGTGAATGAAGAATGACAAATGAAGTAAATCTAACGGCAGATGGATGTTTTTTCCTGGCGGTTTCACATCCCCCACCCGCAGCGCAGCGGAGACGCCGTTTCACTCGAACAACATGAAGCCGTTGCGGCGCCACGAAACGGACACGCCGAGGACACGCCCCTCCTCGGCTTAAGCCCCTCCTCCTCATTTCTACACTGCATCCTGAGTGGACGACTGCCTCCTGAACCCACATGCGCACACACACACACGGACAAACAACGTTATTTATTACGGCTTTAATTTATTATTGTGAATGAATCAAGGCCACAGTCTTGCTTTGTGTTCTGTACAATATTCACTTCAGCCAGGGGACAAAAAAATGCTTTTCCGGCATGTGCGAACTTCTCCGTGGTCTCAAAGACGCACGCGTTAACGGAGAGCAAACAAATCATATCCTTGTTTTTCAGCATGAACTTCTTTAAGCCACCTCGTATGCTTGAAAGTGTCTTCACCAGCAGAGATATAAGATATCGTTTTCCTTTCCCTCTGAGACTCACAACATTTTTAAATGACTGAATTTACAGGCATTTTTAACAGTTAGATATTCGTTTCGATTCGAAAATTCCAATCATGACCCCGATCCGCAGTTTTTCATTGCTTATGGTACTTTATTATGCTCATTTTGAGAGGGTTTTCTAGAGGTGATGGATTATTAATCTTTATTCTTGAGATGAGCCGATGTAGAAAGACGGTTATTTTTTGGTAACGGGGTTGAAAACGCACCTGCGACCCATGTAGGCTTGCTATAGTCGTCTTGCTAATGACACACAAATGAGCTGATGTCACGTTCCACATGTAAATATCAGCCTGCAGCGTGCAAACTTTGACTTCGTAGGTGTTTGTGACTCGGTCCAGGTCATTTTTGCAGTGAAAGTACAGGCTGTTGGTGTGAGAGGAGTGATTTTGTGACGGTAAGTACGACTGCATATTGAACGAACGGACTCTCAAATATGTTTGTTTCCATCATGTTCGTTGCATCATATTCTCCTCTTGGGTCTCGTTTCCTCTTTCATATTGTTTTTTTTTTAATGCTTTTCTGGACATGTATATGATTATTCATCAGCTATGATTTTCTTAGTTTTATTGCTTTTATTTTGGGTTGATTTATAATTTGTTTGGCTTTTTTCCCTCGTATTATCGTATAAAGGATGTCTTGGCAAGTGGCCTCTTAAATGCTTTTTTCTATTTGTGAATTTCTTATACTTTCGTACCATATTACGCATTAGTACACACAGGTGTACCCTGAAATAATTTAGGTATTCATCAGTCGAGCGAAAGAAACTTTGCCTACTATGATTTATTCTGTAATTATGTGCTCTTCATATACATATATATGAAGAATCTATAGATATATAAATATATATATATAAAAAACATACGTGTGTATTTCTTGCCATGTATCCTCCCTTACAAATGTTAACCGTTTCTCACCTGCATCAGGTAAACTCCTTGTACAGGTTATTCGTACCCTGACCAGCCAGACCTGTTCCGTTAGCGAGGATTGACGCGCACAAGCGAAAAGAAAGAACAGGTGCATGCAGAAACACCCTCACACGTGTGGAGATATCACAGAATTGTGGTGTTGTATGTTCTGGTTTATGCAACTGAACTTTCCTTTTCTTCTGGATATTTGTGTTTCATTTCAGTCTTAGTTTGACTTTATGTGCTTGAGCCGGCTGGGCAACGGTAGCGCCCTGGGTGGAGTTCTGGTGGAGACTTAAGTTTATTGCAGTCAGGATCTGAGGATCTGTTTTGCATTTCAGTGTGTTATTATTCTAAGTGATTGTACTATTATGTAATGTTCTGTAGGAGAGGTGTTATGTATACATACTTTCAATAAAGCATTCAGGGTTTTAAACTATCTGGAGCAGGTCGTCACTTCTGTTAGTTTAATGGTCAACGCCGATGGAATTTGTCGTTTTAAGATGAACAAATAAGATTCTATTAGATAATGAACTGTCCATGATTTTTCCCAGTTCTTGATTACTTGAAAAGTATTTTATATATATATTTTTAAGAGATTGCACTGACAAATTCCAGCTAATTAAATATTCTAAAGCACAACTTTAAAAAAAAAAATCAAAAATGTTTTTGTTTTTTTTTGTTTATATTCTTAATTCTGAACCTGGAAGTAAGAATTTTACTTTATTATTATTATTTTATGTTTTCCATGAATGTGGAAACACTGTATCCAGCTGTATTAGTCAGAGTTATTATAGTTAACTAAAACTGAAACCATAAAAAATTGTTTTATATTTATATAAAGCTTAAAAAGTTATTTTAGTACATCAAGTTAAATTAAATGGAAATAAGAAATGTTGCCTTGGCAGCTAGGTTAAATAAAATAAGTTTAAGGCTTTTTGAGATATTTAATTTCATGTAGTTGCCAATGCAACATTTCTTATTTCCATTTAGTTTAACTTGATGTACTAAAATAACTAAAAACTACAAGTGAAATAAACACTATGTAGACAAAAAGTAATAAAAGACAAAAACAAAAAAAATATAGCTGCAAGCAGCGATACAGGGCCAAGCAAAGACGGCAGAAATGGAATATACATGAAAAACAGCTGGTTCAGAACAAACCATTACACACAATTTTATAAAGTTGTACCACATGGGACTCTAGGTCAGGTGCCTGTCACTCATCTCGTTGCGCCACTGGGAAGACGTGTGTTTGCCCAGATGCCGAAGTTCAGTAGTTCATGTGAGAATCAACTCAAAATGAAGAAATTTTATATAAATGTACTGCATGTTACATTTAATTAGTTTAGATTAGAACAATCTCAGTCTCATGAAAGGTTTGGTTCTTGTTGCTTATAACGGACCGCCACAGACGACAAACATTTGTTATCTTACCGAAGAGATGTTTCCGAACTAGAATGAGCATATAAATACATCAGTTGACATGCTAAGCTAACTTAGCCACTAACCTAGCTTATTGCCCCATTAATAATAATAATAATTCCTTACATTTATATAGTGCTTTTCTGGGTACTCAAAGCGCTTTACATATGGAAGGGGGAATCTCCTCAACCACCATCCACCTGGATGATGGGGCGGCAGCCATATTGTGCCAGAACACCCACCACACACCAGCTTATTGGTGGAGAGGAGACAGAGTGATGAAGCCAATCAGTATATATGGGGATGATTAGGAGGCCATGATGGACAGAGGCCAGTGGACAAATTTGGCCAGGATGTTGGGGTTATACCCCTACTCCTGGGATATTTTAAAATTAGAAATTAGAAAGAATGGACAAAATTTAGCATGTTAACCAATTAGCATGCTGAGTTAACTAGCATAAGAGAACAAATGCAGTCAAGGTCAACTTCGGAGAGGTATTTCTCAGGAACGGTAGTGAATATAAAAATCTGTTCAGTCATTTTTGTGTGGCTCGTTCAAAGATCATCTGATCAGATTTTGGACAAGATTAGGCAAAATTTGTAGTAAAAGAAGTTTTTTATTTGCTTCAATATGGTGGACAGTCACATTGTTGGAAAATGACAAATTAGATATTGTCAGAATCGACATAAACCAAGGAATAGGACACAAAGAAAACAAATTTTGAACCATGTTTTCAAAAGTTATGTTTTTTTGCAACAAAAACAAAAAAACTTATCTCTGGAACACTAGGTGGCACTGTGTTCAAACTTCTCGGGTACCTTCAGGACATGCTGATGATGATACCTACCGAATTTTGTGCCAATATTTCAAATTGTTTAAAAGATATTACAATTTATGACAAAATTCAAAATGGCGGACCGATGGTTTACCTGATCCTGGCAAAATCGATATTCGGTAATCAGATTCAACATGACAAAAGGAATCCATAGACACCAAGATCAAGTTTTTGTGACAAACTGTTCAAAAGTTATTAGCAAAAATAGCCATTTTTCAGATCTTATGACCTGTAGGTGGCGCTGTTCTCAAATTTGGCATGGACCCTCAGATCATGGTTCCGATGAAGCGTACCAATTTTCATTTTGATTGATCAAAGTTTGGCCGAGATACAGCCTCTGAACCAATTTTGTTAAGTTCGTGACGACATAACTTTTGAACAAAGATGAAAAAAATCTGTTCAGTCATTTCTGTCTTGGTCCAAAGATCATCTGAGCCAGTTTTTGTAAGAATTGGAGAAGATTTGGAGGAGGAGTAGAGAAAAAATGGAATACTGTACTTTTCAAAATGGCCACCATTGTAATGGGCGAATTCATTTTTCATTTTTCTAGATCAAACGGTGCAAAAGCTATAACCTTTAGAAAAGTGACATTTTGAACTGGTAGTGGTGCTATAGGCACCATTAGAGGAAACTGGTGTTGCGTCAGTTACTTTTTTTGTAAGTTGAATAGGGAAGGCGTAGGACATAGCGTAAGCTTTATGAACTGCTAGAGTTTTACACTTTCTTCGTAAGTTGAATATGGAAGCCGGTCTGGCGGAAGCTAGATATTTTACTTCATAACTTGTTAAATATGGATTTTTTTTTTTTTACACAAACGCTTCGCTTCAGAAGGACTTTATTAACCCCCCAGAGCCGTGTGGAGCCATTATAAAGCTCGGATGCATCAGGATATTTATTAATATTTCTCTGATTGTGTTCATCAGAAAGAAGAAAGTCATTTACACTTATAAAGACTTGAGGGTGAGTAAAGCTTGGGCTAATTTTCATTTGAAAGTGAACTAATCCTTTAATGTTCAGACTGTCTTCTATCTGTGTGCTAAATTCCACAATTTTTTACTATACGTTCAATAGGCTGCCACACACTTCAAGAGCGGAAGAAGAACAACACTAACGGATACAATGGGTGCTTGGCCCCTAATTACTAAAACTTTAAAAATAAAAATGAATTCAAAATATTAATAAAATTTATAATAGCATCTCAACTATATTTAAATAACACTGGTAGAATCACAATAGCAAATGCATTTAGGCATTCTGAAATTTTTAAAATATTCAATATAATTTGTGTTCTTCTGGGGAAAAAAAAAAAAAAAATCAAAATTAAATTTTAGAACAAAACTGGATTGCAATGCATAATGTGCACTCAATTGTATATGAATTGTGAAAACTTGCTATTCATGATCATCTTTTTATTTAAGAAACCCCACAACCGCACATATGTAAAAAAACCACAACTGATGACACTGATCTCACGTGATTACAAACCAAACCCTCTTTCAAATGACTGTAGTACATTGAGACGCGCCAATGAACAGGGCTATTCAACGACTGTCCCGGAGCAGAACATGACCGATGAAACTCCATTAACATCATGTGACGCACTGTTTGGCTGGACACTGAACCTCCACCACACACCCGCTTACCCAGCATTCATTAACCCTCAACATGCTGTCCTAAAGGTGAATCCTCAAAAAAAAACAAAAAAAACATGTCAATCACAATTCAAAATCAACGAAATAAAGATCTTGTCTAAAGAAAATGACACTCGTTTTAAGCACCATTAAGATGTTTTGTACTGTGACAATATTTCCATGACAATCTATGCTCATCTCCACCATTACAAATGAGTATGATCAGTTTTTAAATCAGCAGGCAGCATACGATATACATTACACAAGTTTTGAGAATTACTACTGTAATTACAATCACAGTTTAGAAAAAAAAACTCAAAATTAAAACATCCAGATGCACTGCGTAGTAAAAATTAGGCGGAATGTGCTTAATTTTCATTAAAATACCGTAAGAAAAATATCTTAATGGTTTTAAACCGAAGCTTCAGCTAATTTAAACAAAATATAATTTATTTCCTTCGATTTTGGGGGCAAGTATGACCCGTTCATGACAAGTTGAGAGATTCACCCCTAATTTGACTTTAACATCAGCAGATATCAGGTTGACTGATCTGACAAGACTTGAAGATGAAAAGCAGGAATCACAAAAGTAATGAAATCTACACAAACACAAGCCATTGAAATGTCAGAAGCAAACGCCTTAGATGTGATTCAGACAGGAACTGAATCAGAGAGGCTTGTGGGAACACATTAGAGCTTGTTCTGGTTATTCTAGTGGTCTGTTCAATCACGCTCCATTAAACTACAAACAATAAACAGACAACTTCTCCAACAAAAGGCATCTTAAAGATGCACGCAAGTGGATGTGGCAGAATATCATGACTTGTCAGGACCATGTCTGGGTCATAAATCAAGATAAAAATTATACCTATATTTCAAACCACTAAGAGACGTTATTTAAATGACAATTAAGCACATTTTGTTCTCAAATAGTCATTACCGTAATGCCAAAAAATCCTGTTCTCATTGCAATAAAAAGAGAATATTTAAGACTGTTTGCACATCACAGTGACATCTGTTGTACTGTTTTAACATATTCTATTTTAAAACAACAGAACAAGCATGGAGTGTAATAACAACAACAACAGCACCTCATCTGGACACATTACGGTAATGACGCTTAATTGTCATGAAAATAATCACAATGCCTAATGGTCCTAAAACATGCTTAATCTTTAACATTATCGTTACGTGAATGTTGTTTTGTTAAGATTCACATGTGTGTGTGTGTGAGTGTGTGTGTCTGTGTCAGCGCTCTGAATCTCGCTTCAGTGAGTCAGTGCGATTGTCCTGATGCTTCAGCCCTGAGAAGCAGTGCAAGATACAGAGAAATCAAACCGAAGTACAAGCACATGACTGAAGGACGGCGTGTGCCGCTCGTTCATCCGGGGGTTTGTGGTCAGCAGACGTGGTGTTTCTGTGGGTAATGACGAGTGATGGGGCTGATCTTCTGATTGGGATTCATGTAGTTCCAAAATGTAAAGGCCAGTTTATTATTTGGCAGTTTGTGTTGTGAAGACTGTTGTGGGTCAGTCATTGATGAGCGCCAGGATCATGCTGCAAAACACAGAGGAGAAACAAACCTCATTCACCGCAAGATCCACACACACACTTACATGAGCACTGAACTCCAGCACACACTAGCGCTACAGCTCTTCTTACTAGCCGTTCACTCTTTAACATTTAATCTGTCAGCTAACACACTGCTAGATTGAGACTGACAGTTCATTTCTAGATTGTATGTGACTTGATTTTACGTTTTGTTGAATGTAGATCAACAAACATGTGATCAACTAAGAACAAAAAAAAAAAAAAGAAAAAAAAAAAAAAAAAAAAACAGGAAAACCATTTCCCCCCACTCAATATGACTATAATAATAATTATTATTATTAAAAACAACAGTAATAATAACAACAACAATAATTATTCAAAGTATTTTAAATTACCATTTTAATTAAATCAACTTTTAATTCATTTCAATAATACTATTTTATTGTGAAATAAACTACTTAATATAAACATAATAAACATAACATTATTAGTATTATTAGTGCTGTCAAAATTGAACATCAAACATATATATGGGCGCAGTTGCCATTAATTGATTTGACAGCACTAGTTACTTAAAATATATTTTTATTTTATTTAAATTACATTCAACTGTAAAATAAAAAAAGCATTTAATAAATTATTTTATTATAAATAATGTTAGTTGTTCATAATAGAATTATAATAATATTATTAAAAATATTTTTATTTAAATTTAAAAATCAAAGAAATATTGCCATTGCAATACTACTATAGTAATAGTATTTAATGTAATAGCAATAATCCTTGTTAATAATATTACTATTATTAAACTTATTTATCATTTAAATTAAAAATTAAACAAATCAAAAGAAACATTACTATTGCAAAAATACTATTTTACTGTAAAATAAGAGAGTATTTAATAATAACATTTGAATAATAAAACAACTTAATAAAAATCACAGCCAATCAGGAGAGCGTGTGGGCGGAGTCTCAGTGCACTCAGAGAAATGGATGAAATTCATAAATATTACCATTATTAAAAATACATACTGAGTGACTGAAACAGTCTTTGTCATAGAATACACTTGTTTGTTCACATTGAGTTACTGTTTCCTTTATTTTCAATATCTGAGGTGAATTATCCACAGTCGCTTTCAGTACGGTATAAAGGTCACACAAAATGATAATCAAACTCACATTAGACACTTTTAACATTCAATAAAGCACATAATTGGTACCTGAGATTATCACTGTCATATTTTGTATGTTGTTAGGGCAAAAACTCCATTAACATGGAAAAGATATTTTGTCTCCTCTGGTTAGGTCACAGTGTAAGCTGCTGCAATGTGGAGCAGAATTGAAAGGTTGTTTTTTACCTGTACAGGTAGATGAAGAAGCAGAGAAGGTGGAAGCCCAGTTTGATCATGGCTTCCTTCATATGGGACTTGAGCTGGCCTCTGTTGTGAATCTCTGTGGGATCGTACACTCCCATGTTCCCCATGGGGACCTTCACATATCTGTTCACAGGTATTAATGACAGTGCTGGAGCATTCGTCAGGTTTATAAACACAAAATTCTGTGTGATAAAGATAATTCACCTGTAAACGTTCCATGATGCCACAGGTAAGTTGAGCAGGAAGACGAACCAGTGCATGGACACCAGCATTAACACGGTGGCCAGAGCCTGACCGATCATCTCAGGGATGACCCACTGAACACAGAACAAACAGGACTTCATTTACATTCACAGAGGAATATATAGGGCATTTTCTACGAGTAGAGGCACTGTTGACTATTTGAAATGTGGAGAAAAATTAAATCACATTCCTGCTGCTCCCCTGTCTCTTATGAACACAAAATAAACTGAAAATCTGATTTTTAAATTCTAATGATAAAAAAGTCCTAGCTGTGAATTAAATTACCTTTTTTTATTCCATTGCAGAAACAAGCTTCCATAAGAATTGTGTGTGTAATATATATATATAAATATAATGTATGTTTTCATGACATTATCAGTATTTATATGGTACAATAAAGTGTACTTATGTTATTAATTCATTAGGCTGTATTTGAGACATTCACTATTTACAAACCACTAGTGAAACTTCTTTCTATTAGTGATGGGCGATTTCATTTCATGAAGCTTCAAAACCTTTACGAATCTTTTGTTTCGATTCATTGGTTCGGAGCGTGTATCAAACTGCCAAAGTCACGTGATTTCAGTAAACGAGGCTTCATTACATCATAAATGTTTCGCCACCCCAGGCGAGCCATTGAACAAGCGTCTATGGGTTTTACCTGATCTCTGATCAGTTTTATACATTTGTAGACGTTTTAATGAGACATTGGTATAATTAAAAGGAATAATAGTACTTAATAGTTTCTTATTGGCCTGTTTAGCTTAGCCATCCATGGAACAAACAAAACAAACCCTGAAAATTGATAAAACACATATTATACAGACACTTATTATGTAATGGTATTAGATGATTAGTTGATCGCATTTGATAGATTTTACTTTCAGTAAAACATTTGCAATGGGTTTGTAAAAGCTGTTTTTATGCATGTTTGGCCGGAGTTTGTTGCCTTTGCGCTTCGAAACAGTGAATCATTTCACGAAGCGATTGGTTCAATTGATTCAAAATTTTGAAAAGCTTCGTTTCTCCCATCACTACTTTCTATTGCGCATTAATTTCTATTTAAATGCAAATATATATATATATATATATATATATATATTATATTTTTATATATATATATATACACATACATATACATAAATACATATAATATATACACATATATTTCATTATATTATTCTTTGTCAATCATTACACAATACAATGAAACTAGTTACTGTTTTTAATGAAATTAACTTTACAATCCAGACTTACTTTGTTTAACTTGGAGCAGCAAGCTCGAGCATTGATGTAGTCACATTCCAGATCAGACAGAGTAATAATCTGAGCAATGAGTTAGGGAAAGTACACATATCAGAAATAACGATTAATAACAATCTGTAATTGATTTAAAATAGAGCTGCCACCCTGTTTATGAGCCATCCCTCAACTGATAGGAGAAATCACTATAATCTCACGTTACGAGCTTCAATGAATCGTATTAAAACACAGCAATGCAGTAAAACACACATTATAAAGATAAATCATCATAAATGACAAACAAACCCTTAACCCGCAATCACAGCCTGCAGCGAGCAGCTCCTGCTAACATAAACAACATCAACACAACAAACCCCTGCTGAGACGCGATCAATGAAACACATCTTCATTCATGCGAAGCGTTAATAAAGGATACGAAATAAACGGAGAGGAATATTAAAGCACAGCAGTCAACGAGTGATAAAATGAACACGGCTGCCTCCATTTTTGCGCTTCCGCTTTCACTGCTGCCACTGCCGCTTCCGGGGGTGATTCTTCTCTCGCGCTGAATCGACAGTGTCGAGTCACAAGAGCGCCACCGTTCGGCGGAACCGAATCATTCACAAACATGACCAGAGCACGTGAAAGCTGCCTCAAAAAGATTTTTTATGGCTTGAATGAAATTGAATGAAACACAAAAGGCCTTAATAAACATAAAACTTAATACAATTTAAAAAATCCAAACTGCAGAAAAAACATAGACTATTAAAACTAAATAAATAAACAAGGATAAAAAAATACATTAAAGTCACCATGAGAAGGAAAAAAACATAGAGAGATTGATTACAGCAGTCAGAAGAGAGAAATATGGTATTTGCCGTCACTCGCTCAGCTGATATATTAGAGAAACCCTCGCAGCAGTGTTAATCCCTTTTTTGTCATTTACTGCCAAGGTGAAGAAATAAGATATAAAAAACTTCACTAGATTTGTGATGTTGATAACTGTGGAAACGCATTATCACAGTCTGTGAAAAGGCTCATCTTTAATCAAAATAATCCCATCTTGCAGTGACATCTCTACTCTGAAGACGAGGGCGGGGCAACCTGTCACTCACATGAGATCCACCAATAGCAAACCACAACTATCCAAACATCCAATCAATTCCCCACAGACAAAATCAAGTCCCGCCTTACATTTGTTCTTGTTCGAGAAGCTGTTACACTCGGATATACATAACGATAGGGGAGAAAAGACTAGCTTTCGTTTAACTTTAATTTATAATATATAATAATTTGAAATTGTTTTGGACGTTTTATTTAAACATATAAAACAACCATACAAAAATGCCGTCAAGTCAACATCTCCAGAAGGCTACGTTTATCACAGTTTTCGACCAACCAGACATATTCTCACTCCAAATCCTTTTAATGATCGGTACTCGACTCACTACGAAGAGGAGAAAAATATGGCTATGAATAAGACATTATTATCGGATTATCGGTTCAGTGAATTCGAGAAGCACTCTGAATGATTCAATACGATTTGTGAATTATTCAGGGCAGTTTTATGAGTAGTAGCCTATTTGTAAACATTTTTGCTTCGTTACATTATAAATTTCTTACACTGATATTTACATCCAACATTTAAGAACTGGTGTGGTTTACAATTCAATGCTTCAGAAATAATAGCACGGACGCAACTCCAGTAGGCAAGTTTACCAGTTGCTCATTAATATTAATTACGCAATGTGACGCTCATACAACGGGTTTACCTAATTGGCTGAAAAGCGTACGCTGGCTCTGAAGGTTTCTACGCGCCGCCAGTATGTTCTAATTAATATTCATGAACTAGGCTTTCGCCGTAGTAGGGTTCGTAATTTGGCCGTGTCTTTTTAGAGCAGAGCGTCTCTCTATTTGCAGTTATGGCGGAGCCTTCAGCGCAGAGAGATGATGATGAGTGGCAAGATTTCAACGCGTTCAAGGGCGGAACGAGACGGAATATCCATCTGGAGCGGGTTCACGTGAGCGCTGAAGAGATGTCGCTGCTGCTGGATGGAATTTCAGACACCGAGAGCGCGCTTGAGAATGAGATGAGCTCTTACACATGCACAGACGAGATCATCAAACACTTCGACGAGAAGTTACAATTATGCTTCCAAAATGTAGACTCTAAACCGGACGCAATATATCCAGTGACGCCAATAAGTGAGGATACGACTCTGAAATGTGATGAGTAAGTCAACAAAAGCATACATGTAAAATTAATGTACAGTACATCATCATGGAATGATGTCCGACAGGGAATATACAGCGTGGATCAAATGAATTAAGCTTCATTTTGTGTTCTTGTAGCATTTCCATTGCACTGTTTACAGATGATAGAGTTTGATTACTAGCTATAACGGAGTAGCAATGGTCAGCATGAATAATTCCTGTGCATCAGCAGAGGTCACGTGACTGGATGTTGTTTACTGTCTCTTGTAAACAGGCATGATTTATCAGAGACAATCAAACAGAATTGTAAATATTTGTATAGTAATAGTCTAATCATGTAGTTACATGAGTCCCAAAAAAGTATTTAGTCTCTTAAGACAGAAATAACAAAGTAAGTGTCACATTAAATTGATCTAAAGTCAGAGTAAAGACATTTATAATGTTACAAAAGTGTACAATAAATGCTGTTTATTGAACTTTCTATTCATCAAAGAATCCTGAAAAAAATGTATCTCGGTTTCTACAAAAATATGAAGCGGCATAACTGTTTTCAACATTGATAATAATAATCAGAAATGTTCTTGAGCAGCAAATCATCATGTTAGAATGATTTCTGAAGGATCATGTGACACTAAAGACTGGAGTAATGATGCTGAAAATTCATCTTTGATCACTGGATATAAATTACAGTTTACTATATATTCACATAGAAAACTGCTATTTAAAAATGTAATAATATTTCAGTGTTTTTACTGTATTTCTGATCAAATAAATAGCCTTGCGGGGCATAAGAGACTTATTTAAAAAAAAAAAAAAATCTTACCAACCCCAGACTGTTGAGTGGTAGTGAAGGTGTTTTTTAAATACGTCTGCATCTTGATTCCTTCTTCCCGAGGTTTCTTCTGCATCTACTAGGTTTTCATTGCCACTGTTGCATGTAAAGATAAATTCAGTTGAATTATCTAATGTAATGACAGAGATTCTTAACACTGTAAAACATTTTCAGCTGGTTAAACTTAGAAATGAAAGTTCACCTGCTGCCTTAAAAAATGTGAGTTAACTCAACTAAACATAAGTTAACTCAACTTAAAGATAACCTTTGTTTCAACTCACAAATAGTCAAGACAATGCATTACTTTAAAGTTTAAATTTTAACTTAAAGTAATGCGTTGTCTTGACTATTTTTGAGTTGAAACAAAGGTTATCTTCAAGTTGAGTTAACTCACATTTTTAAGGCAGCAGGTGAACTTTCACTTCTAAGTTTAACCAGCTGAAAATGTTTTACAGTAAGTTATGAGTCTAAATGTTTTTTTTAGACCTTGCTTTCATTACTGTCAAAAATTAATATGGCGCTACCCTGACTACGGTCTATTAGCTCTTTGTGGGAGGGATGTTGTCTTTTGGTCTAAAGCCCAAAGTATAGTTCACCTTTTATGCGTCCGCGAGGGTCAGCGTACAGTGCGCGTGACATGAATTTCGTCGTCAGAAGAGTATGCACATACTGTACACGCACTGCCGGTATCATGACAAATCGGGTCCTCCATCGAAATCGGGTCTCCCCAAACTGTCAGTTAATGATTATCCTAAGCATATACGAATGATATTAATTTAAAACATGCATGTAGCTTACACTATGTAATGTGTAAGAAAACAATTTAGTGCATAATAAAACCAATTAAAAGTAATTTCTTATACTTGATTAACTGTTAATTGATAAATAATTATAATAGCCTATTAAGTGAATAATTGAACATCATTTATATGTTGTATTTATAACTAAAATATTTGGACATGTAACATTTAACACATAATTACATTAAAAATGATTGTGATTGTGTAGGGTAAGTGCAAATGCGTGTATAATCGGACATCTTTATGCTATGCTAGTACATAAGCTAACTAATACAGACAAATGGTCATTATAACATAGTTAAAACAGCATTTATCATAACATGATTTTGTAGTAATTGTAAACAGGCAGTAAAAAGAGAGTACCAATTAAAAGTACTTTAAACAAAGCCACTGGAAGGCAAGCCTGCGATCTTTAGCCAAAAAAGCGTAACGGCTAATGCTAACGCTCCAGCTCTGGCGGTACGCAGGGAAGGAGTTTTGAATGGCAGGCACTGATGTCACTGCCATTACACAATAGGCTGAGAGGTGCCGCACGTGATTAAGTTAGCTGTTACGCTTTCTCCAATGGTAAGAGACAGACCCTCTTATCTCCCTGTAATATACAATCTCTGGTTTGAACCAATGGGATCGCATGGGGTCCTATTGGAGACCCGATTTTCAGGGGGGACCCAATTTGACTACACCGGATTTTTGTAACCAGTGGTCGCACATGCGCATTTAATTTTCTTTTGCAGTAATTAGTTTGACCACAAGGTGGCAACCGTGCCCTGGGGGTGTCGATTCACAGGGTAGTCAAAGAAGAACAGCATAAACAGAACGCATGCAAGCTACAGCGAAGATGGAGTCCTACATAGACAAGAGATTGTGTGAAGAGATTAGAAAGTACCCTCATTTGTACAACTCTAGCATGAAAGAATACAAATATATTTACATGGTTTGTAACTCGTGGCGAGAGATTGCTCAAAACTGTGCATGCGTCGCACGCCTGTGTATGCGTACGAGTCAAGCGAAGTATACTTTGCAAGGCTGTGCGTTCGACTGTGCAAAAAAACTATGTATACCCAAGGCTTTATACTCTCTCTTCTCCATGAAGGATCTGGAATGCTCTCACGGATAACTATAGCAACGTCATGCCAGTGGACTGGAATCAGTCTAGAGTCCGATCGCTTCACCTCTCAACGCTGAGCCTCGAAGACAGACCGGTGAGTCTGAATCCAGAACCTGTGTTGGTGCAGTTTACTACCAATGATAAGATTCAGACTAAATTAATGCTTACTCTATGTCATTCCATCAGCGGGTGGAGAGTGTGAACCTGGATCTGTCTGATGATGAGGACCTGAGGGAGCAGATGGACACACATTCCATCATTGTGTCCTGTATCAATGAGGAGCCGCTGCTCACTGCTGAACAGGTGTGGACTGAACCTCACTCATCACTCCTAACCAGAAAACATATTTCATGAATTATTTTAGTTTATTCCACTATGGAAGCTCATTTCTGCCACGGAATAAAAGAAAGGTAATTGTGACATTTCTCCTCACAATTCTGACTTTTTCCTCACAAGTTTATGTCTTGCAATTCTGACTTAATTTCTTGAAATTCCACAAATTCAACACTTAACATAAAGTTGGAATTGTGAGTTATAAAGACCGAATTGTGAGATATAAACTCGCAATTGTGAGTTATAAAGACCGAATTGTGAGATATAAACTCGCAATTGTGAGTTATAAAGACCGAATTGTGAGATATAAACTCGCAATTGTGAGTTATAAAGACCGAATTGTGAGATATAAACTCGGAATTGCAAGTTATAAAGTCTGAATTGTGAGATATACTCTCGGATTTGCAAGTTGTAAAGTCCGAATTGTGAGATATAAACTTGAAATTGCGAGTTATATAGTCCCAATTGTGAAATATACACACTCGGAATTGCGAGTTATAAAGTCCAAATTGTGAGATATAAACTCGGAATTTGCGCATTATAAAGTCTGAATTGTGAGATATAAACTCGGAATTGTGAGTTATAAAGTCCGAACTGTGACATGTACACTCGGAATTGCGAGTTATAAAGTCCAAATTGTGAGATATAAACTCGGAATTTGCAAATTATAAAGTCTGAATTGTGAGATATAAACTCGGAATTGTGAGTTATAAAGTCCGAATTGTGAGATGTAAACTCCGAATTTGCGCATTATAAAGTCTGAACTGTGAAATATTAACTCGGAATTGAAAGTTATAAAGTGTGAATTGTGAGATATAAACTCGGAATTGAGAGGGAACACAAAAGTCAGAAAGGCGAGACAAAAAGTCGTAGTTACATTATTAATTTTGTGGCGGAAACAAGCTTCCATAGATACCAGAGCAAAATAACCAGAAAAAAACAAATCAAAACAGTGGACAAGCATATACTGACCCCAAACTTTTTTACAGTAGAGAAAAGATTTTAATAAAACTAAGATTTTTTTATTCAGCAAGGATGCATTAAATTGCTCTAAAGTAAAACAAAGACACTTATGTCACAAAAGATTTCTGTTTCACATAAATTCTGTTCTTTTTAACTTTCTATTTATCAAAGAACTCTGGAAAAAAATGTTTTCACAAAAATATGAAGCAGCACAACTGTTTTTAACACTGATAATAATCAGAAATGTTTCTTGAGCAGCAAATCATCATATTAGAATGATTTCTGAAGGATCATGTGACACTGAAGACTGGAGTAATGATGCTGAAAATTCAGCTTTGATCACAGAATTAAATTACAGTTTACAATATATTCATATAGAAAACATCTATTTTAAATTGTAATAATACTACAGAATATTACTGTTTTTACTGTATTTTTGATTAAATAAATGCAGACTTGGTGAGCAAAAAAGACTTCTTTCAAAAAAACATTAACAACCCAAAACGGACAGTAGTGTACTGTATATCTAAAACGAAACGTTATTTTTAGGTTATTGAGGAGATAGAGGAGCTGATGCAGGACTCTCCAGAGATGGAATCGGAGCAGAATATTTCACACTCAGACCTGTCATTCATCTCTCAGAAGAGCCAAAGATCTCACAGCAGCCAGATCTATGAGGAGAGTGAGTACATCCTTCTGAAAGACATGTTCGGGGTTGTTGAAAGCATGACTGAGCGAGTACTCTCTGTGCAGGAGTGAGGCTGATGTCTGTAGTGGAGCTGAACGATGAGCTGGAGGATGTGGAGATGGCCATACGTGGATATTCGGAGGAGCTGATTCAGCACCTGGCCATGAGGGATGAGCTGGAGTTTGAGAAGGAGGTGAAGAACAGCTTCATCTCGGTCCTCATAGATGTACAGAACCGACAGAAGGTGCACCGAGAGATGCTGAAAAAGAAGAGGAAAGTGAAGAATGTGTCGGGATCAGAGAGGCTGCCGTCTTCTGTGAGTAGCAGGAGTCATTAGATCGGGCAATTTAGTGTTTTTTTGCCTTGAGGCATTTCACACACACTAAAAGTTGACATGGAATCAAAATTGACCCTATTTATTTTCTTAAAGTCACGAAACCAATATTGACTCTTTTTTTTTTTTATATATAGAAAATTGCAGCATTCATTATAAATGATTTATCTGTGCACATCATTATTTTTAGGAATGCAGTGACATTTCATCTACCGAAAAAGCTATTTTCAGTTTCGGCCCGAAATCGGTGACCGAAACAGGTGTTTAATTAGCGCTTCTCTGATGGCACATTTCAACTGTGTTCAGCGTCTATTTCATGAACACAGTGTGGATAAACTACAACAGTTAAAAACGTCAGCTGTGCGGACACTAGCTCTAGATTGACAATGTTAATTTCTTTTATTAATATTAAGATTTTAATCTGTAATGTTATGGTTTGTTAAATTTAAAATCTTTTAGTCTGTGCTTTTTTCTGATTTGCAGCATGAACAAAACTTCACTAAAGATTTGTTGCATGTCTGCTGTACAATAATCACAAAAAGCTTTGTACATTGTTACTTTATATGAAGCAAAGTCTTTAAAATTCTGTTGATTTTATTATGAAATTCAAACAAAAAATGTTGGTAACACTTAGGTTCATGTGTTCAGTTCATGTGCGCTTGATCCGCTGAGGCGCTACAGCGATCTGTCACGCCGTATTAAAGAGCACCAAAAAGACATTTCGGTAACACTTTACAATAAGGTTCATTAGTTAAACATTAGTTAACGTATTAACTATCATGAACTAACCATGAGCAATACATTTGTTACTGTATTTACTAATCTTCATTAACATTAGTTTATGAAAATACAGTTGTTCATTGTTTGTTCATGTTAGTTCACAGTGCATTGACTAATGTTAACAATATTTTAATAATGTATTAGTAAATGTTGAAATTAACATTAACAAAGATTAATAAATGCTGTATAAGTGCAGTTCATTATTAGTTCATGTTAACTAACGAAACTTAGTGTAAAGTGTAACCGAAATGTCTTTTTGGTGCTCTTTAATACGGCGTGACAGATCGCTGTAGCGCCTCGGCGGATCAAGCGCACATGAACTGATCATCTCATCTCCTCTTTACTACTAGTTACAGGACAAAATAAACATCATAAGGTATGTTGAAAGATACATTACAACTTACCGAAATTAATCCTGTCTCATGTAATCGCTCAATCTGTGTTTCAGCCGGAGAAAGACATCAATAAAACAGCTTGTAGGTTATACTACATTAAGTACATTTACCTCAAGAAAGCTATTTATTGTCTGTATACTCATTATTTAGTTAGAAAAAAATAACTCTAGAGAAGAGCATTTAGCTAAATATATGCACTGTATTGCATATTCATTATATTTTTACTTAACCTGTTAGTGATATCTTCATTATTGAATGCATGTTTAAATAAATATGTCATGAAAAAAGGTTATAAACAATTAAATGAAACTGTAATATTTAAAAAGAAAAAACTGGAGTAAAAACATTTTTGTTATTAAATTTTGATATAAAAACTGTCTTATGTGCAATTTAAATGTTTGTGAAACTCAGTTTTAGCTATTTGAGTGCTGAGTATTAAATAAGTTAGAATAATTAATTGATTATTAATGTATTGTTTGTTTTTCGTTTCGGTTTTCGGCCAAGTGCATCCTGAAGTTTCAGTTTCGGCCCAGATTTTTCATTTCGATGCCTCCCTAATTTTTTATTTTTTTTTAATCCATGTTCCTCGTAAACTTGAATCAAAATAACTTCCCCTCCCTCTTGCAGCGACATCTCTTTTCTGATGACGAGGGCAGATGACCTGTCACATGAGATCCACCAATAGCAAACCACAACCAATCAAGTCCTCATGGACAAAGCTCTGCCCTACATTTGTTCTTGTTTCAGAAGGATATACGTCACAATAGGGAAGAAAAGATTATCACCACTTCTGTTTCATGCTGACTTTAATCCATGTCACTGGTGTTATTGTGAATGATTAATTCATGCATATTTCTGTTCGCTGACTGTGCTACATTTAAGCCAATCACATTCAGATCTGCCTCCATTCCAGTATACAACGCTCACTTTTCACAGTGTAACCAACAACCAATCGATAAAATGAAGTCCCACCCTATGTTTTTGTCTTGTTCAATAAGCCTTTTCACTTGGAAATGCATCGAACTATTGTGGTAAAGCCGATCATAACTTCTGATTCATGCTGACTTGAAAGGGTTAGTTAAAACCCATAAGACTTTTGTTTATCAAGAGAACACAAATGAACATATATTTAACATTTTCTTTACATTTTTGTTCATTCAAGTCCTCACAAGCAAGCTTCAAAAAGTTTATAAAGACATGCTAAAAGTTATCCAATATGAATTAAGGGGTTTATTCCAAGTCTTCTGAAGAGAAACAATCACTTTATGTGATGAACAGATGTAATTTAGGCTTTTATTATAAACTTTGATCAACAGACATACATAGAGGACATCAAAAATGGTGTACAAGCTCAACTTCTTGCTTGACATACAGGAACAGCCTCTTTGGTTCATGCAGGAGCTCAGACATGCTTGCGTGACACACGAGAACAAACCTCATTGGTTCTGGTACGTCAAGCAAGCATGCTTGAGATTTAGTTGACCATATTTATTGTGCCCATCACACCCCAAAACAACTTTTGACGATATCTGATCACAAGTAGCAACACATTTTGAAACACATTTTGAGATCTATGTCAATCCCAAGCTCTTTCTTCTTCCTCAATTACCTCTTGCTGTAGTTGATGTGATTTATTTCCTCGTTCATTCTGTTCTTTCTGTCCCGATCTCTTTCTCTTCTTTCCTCTGTTCTGTACTTGTAGCGCTTCAGCGTGGAGGGCATCTCTACTGCCATTCAAAATGGTTTTCGGCACACTTTTAGGAATGGGGGCAGTGAGAAACAGGTGGCTATATCTCTTGGTTCCTCTTCTCTTCTGAGTCTGTTGAATCTGCTCATAAAATTGAACTCTAATATGTTGCTTGCAGAAGCCTAGTTAGGTGGATACCCAGATATCTTGTTTTGGGCATCATAGACGTCAATCCCAAAGCTGATTTGGATTAGTAGCAAAATTATGCTTGATTAGTTGCCGATTAGTTGCAAAATTATGCTGCATCGGGCCAGAATCAGTGAAAAATGCCATCCAGCGTGTATGCCATGCAGGTGAGGGAAATATGAATTTATTCAGAACTGGGAATAAATTAAATAGTGGTGTTTTTATAGTTTATACTGTTACTATGGACCCTTTTCACATTCACAAGTGGAATTCATCATACACTCCTGGGCAAAAAAAAAAAAAAAAAAATGGGGCCAAGCCCAAATTGGCTAAACACTAATCTTTTAATTGTCTTAACCACAAATTATTATCAAGTCAGGAAATTAGCTAAATTTAAGCAAATGCACTACTTAAAAAGACATTGCAGTCTCAGAAGAACATCGAAGACAGAATGAAGTTTTTGGCAAAATATGGGAAGTTGTGTGTGGAGTGATGAATCACAAGGAAACATGAGTTGCATGGTGATGCTCCAGAACAGTGTCTACAAAAATCTGCTGAAAATCTTCTCTACCACAGTGAAGCATGGAGGAAGAGGTGTCTTTTTAGCTGCTGCTATTGGTGATCTACTTCACTGTTAAAAGTAATTTAATGCTTTGGAGTACAGGAGAATATTGCAGAACAGCTTGCTTCCCACAAATGAAAAGTTATCTAAAGAGCAGTGATCAGATGTTATTTTTCAACAAGACAATGCTCCTGCCCTAAGACAACCAAGAAGTGTCTTGAGAACAAGTCTATCAGACTGATGTTTTGGCCTGGTAAGAGTCCAGTTTTGAACCCTATAGTGAATATTTGGTCTCACATTAAACTCAAACGAACTTTTTCTTTCTTTTTTTTTTTTTTTTTCTTTTTTGCTCAGGAGTGTAGTTAGTTAAACTTCTATAGTTGTCAACAGAAACTAAAAAAAATATATATATATATATATATTTTTTTTTTTTATTTTTTTTTTTTTTTTGACTTTCCAAAAGTGGAAAAAAAATATCGAGAGCTTGATTATGGTAGTCAGAAGAGAGAAAGATGTCAAACAGATTCGAAACACTCACACAGCAGCGTTAACCAGTTTTCTGTCATATAATGCCATTGTAATAAAACATAAAATATATAAACTTGTATAATTATAGAAAAGCTAGATTTACAATGTTAATAACTGCAGAAAAGCGGTCTGTAAAAACATTAAATATGTTATTTGTATGTCATGTGACCATTAACCATCTTCAGAGAACCGTAAACATGTTATTACATTTTTGAAATATTAACTTAAGATCTCAAAGGAACTTTTTTAGGAAATTATTGTAGGTCAAAAGGATTTGGCTAACAATCTTGGAGTTATTGTTGGTGCTTAACTTGTCATATGCTTTATCTGAGTTGTTTAAGGGCACATTTACACAACAATGGTGTACTAAAAACGAAAAGTTTTTCATTCACGTTTTTCACGTACAGACGCAACATTGTCGAAATGATCCCTGTTCACACGGATCTGCAAAAACAATTAAAAACGCTGTATTCTGCTGCCAGACCAGTAGTTGGCGATGTCACTTTGTAAAGAAACACACACAGCTATAGACTGAACACATAATACTCATGCGCATGGCGTTCACAATTTCGCGTTTTTGTAGTTTAGACAATAACGGTATTGTTTTCAAAAACTTGCACTTTAAAACCCGTTTTCAAAAGTTTGCATTTTCAGGCCGCTAAAACGCTGTTGTTGTGCAAATGAATGGCCAAAACACATAAAAAGTTTTCTGTTTTTAGTTGAAAATGCTAAAGTGTAAACTGTCCCTAAATTAGGGTGTTTAGTTTACTTAGTTGTATTTAGTGAGATGTATCCATACAAGTAATGTGTTCACCCTTATAGAGATCCTTTTTGATTTTGTGCTACATAAATACTGACATTTTAAAAAGTTAAAAGTAGTTTCCCTAACACTGTGCAGATAGTAAGTGAACACACACTGTTTTGAGACACATCCCATCATGCAGTGGCACGTTAACCCCTCCCATATGTGCTTATCTTTTATTCAGTATGTAACAACAGTCATCCCATACGAGAGGAAAGACGGGCCACCATCAGTCCAAGACCTTCAGATTTTTACCAAAAGTAAGACCAAGTGCTTTAATTTCAAATGAATGCCCTGCTTTTTCTGTTACAAGTTGAAAATAGTATATAAATCTTGACATATCATTGTTAACATTTGTTTTTCTACAGTTTTAGAAGCCATGAGAGATGACAGTGATAAAGTCCCAAGCCTCCTCACAGATTACATCCTCAAAGGTAACAACACTCAACAGAAATGCGTACAATTTGAGAACAGAGCACTGCAGTGATGATGTATTTCTGTAGGTCAACCCTTAAGTTCACACTGGTTCCATCAACAAAAAAAACAATAGGATTTTTCCATTGACTTTTGGATTATTGCAGAAAATATAAGCTCTGTGACCATCAACAGTTTATGATTCTTACATGTTTTGTTCATCATGATAATCTTCACAAACTCTACACTGCTTGTTTACATTCTATTAAGATCTCAGTTCCTTCATCTTCCGTTATCATCTTCTCCTCCTCCTCCTTCATGATCTCTCTGTTCTTGCAGGATTTGTTCTTGTGCTGGTATGTGAGGTTTGTAAGAGGTTTAGTTAATAGGTAATGAGCATTTAGATCATAGTGCATCTGTGTTTGCTTTATAATGTGTCTACCCGCCATTACCATAGCAACAGATAATATTTCACTCCAGCCTCCCTCTAAACTTACCTGGTAACGGTCAGTGCTGCTCAGTTACATGCAGTAGATCCCCTGTGTGGGCTTTGCTTTATTCACTCCTTTTAATGGCTTGATACAATCTAAGGGAAGGAATTAGAGGATGGTTTCATCTAAAATTGACAATTCTGTCATTATTTACTCACTGTGGTTTTCATGTGGTTTCAAATCTGCATGACTTTATCATTAAAACATACACAACCAGTCAAAGAAGCCTCTTCTGCTCACCAAGTCCACATCAAAAATACAGTAAAAACGCCTCGGTTATGACTGTAACCTCAGGTCATAAGTTTACGACACTATGGGAAAGCCTCTGCGTGATTGCGTCTTGAAGCACGTGTGAAATCAGCCCAATGGTGTGATGGAACATCATAGGCGGGTGACGTCAAGACCAGGAAGGTATAAAGCACCCCTGAACCAAACCATGTCAGCTTCTGATAGGCTGAAGCATGTCGGTAACAGGCGCGCTGGAAGTATGGTGGGGCGACGCAGCACATTCATCATGAAGAGAAACCCCAGAAAGCAAGGCTTTTAAAGCCAACATACTCCTAGTAGAATGGGCCCAAACAGCCAAAGGAGAAGGCTGACCAGCTGATTTATAAGCAAAGAGAAATAGCCTCAATTACCCACTTGCTCATTCTCTGCTTAGATGCTGGGTACCCCTTTCTGGGTGACCCAAAACATACATCAGACTTACGCCACATGGCTGCCCTGTGAACGTAAGCATCAAGTGCCCTCACTGGGCAAAGCAGATTTAATTTCTCCTGGTCTGATGTATGAAGGGGCGGAGGATAGAAGGCCTGCAATACTATAGATCTGGCCACATTAGTGGGGACCTTAGGAACATAACCCGGCCTAGGGTGAAGAAAAGCCTTTACTATGCCAGGTGCAAACTCCAAACACGAAACAGAAACCGAAAGGGCTTCTAAATCTCCAATTCTTTTGAGAGATGTAATGGCCAACAGATATAATGCCTTCAAGGTCGGAAACTCTTCTGAAACCTCCTCGATAGGCTTAAGGGAGCAGCCGAAAGGCCCTCTAGTACTAAGGCCAAATCCCATGCCAGAACCCTTGTGTGAGCTGCAGGCCTGAGCCTCAAAGTGCCACAGAGGAAACGAGATACTAATGGGTCCCTCCACAAAGATCCACCACCCAAAGGAGTGTGGTAAGTAGCTATGGCCACCACATACACTTTTACCATAAAAGGCGATAACCCTGCAGAGAAACTTGCCGAAACTCCAATATTGTACCAACCGGGCAGTTAACTGGGTCTAAATGATGAATCTCGCACCATGAAGAGAACAATCTCCATTTAAAAGCATTAAGTTTCCTCATGGAGTGAAGAATGGTCTCAACAACCTCAGTATTGAGCCCCCCGCCTGAGATAGAAGGTCCCTCCTGATTGGAATCTCCCAAGGGGAGCCGTCGAGGAGGGAAATCAGGTCCGAGAACCAAACTCGAGTTGGCCAAAGAGGAGCCACTAACAACAGACGGCCACCATCCTGGCGATGCCACGTCTGCATGTCAATTTTTGGTTCCTAATTTTTATCAGTTTTACTGGTAGTCCACTGTATGAAGAATTGTTGGGTATAATATGTCGCAGTTTACTTTATTTTGCTATCCTCACTTACATAAATGAACTATAGTGCCCTGCACCCACTAGTAAAAATATATCAAAAGCTGCTTTCAGTGATAGCAACTTCCCCTGGGCCCACAGGAGGATCTGGTGCGCCAGTTTGTAAAGTGGGCGCAAGCACAGACCCCGCTGATGATTTTAAGTAAGTATTCACCAAGGTTTTGACTGGACAAGAACATGATGGCCCCTAAGATCTGGATTAAAATTTTTCAAAGCCATTATCTCTAGGCAATTTATATGCCTAGAATTTATAAGTCGAGTGGCCTTCCAGGACCGCTACCCCATCCGTGAGGGAAGCATCTGTCGTAAGCATCACGCAGCGACAAGGAGCTCCCAACACTGGGCCTTGGGACAAGAACCTTTTCGAGGGTTTCGACACCCAAAGCACCAGCTCTGAACCAGGAAAAGTGGTTTGTAAGTAGCACCAAAACATTGCTGGTCTAGAAGTAAGAACCGCTTGCGTCAGGGGCTGGGGGTGGGGTTACCGTGACCAACAAGAAACTTGTGACCGCCTTTTTTGAAATAGCAGCTAATCGAGCTAATAGCAGCTCGATTATAATCTCCGTCTATACAAATTATGGTGAGCTGTGTTTGGATGCCGATGTACATTCGCAAAGCCATGAGCATCAGTAGTAACAAAACGTCCGCTATTGTTGTTGGAAGGCTTGTTCGAGATGCATCGGAGCTGCACAGACTGATCGGCGTGTAATCAGAGTGCCACGGGAGCGTTTGTAGAGCATACGACGCCTTGTGCTTTTAGATCGCGCTCGCAGTGCTTTGATGTCATGCGCCGATCGCTCTGCGAGAAGCCGATGCATCTCGAACAAGCTTGGTGTGTTTGGCGCTGCCATGCTAGCGTTGCTGTGAAAGATGGGATGTATACAGTGATGTAAGACCTGGCTCTGTGGTGGCTCTCTAACCTGTGGAAAGGCAAACCGGTTCTTAGAAGGCTCAACAGTTGAAGCGACTCTGAACTGGCAATAGCACTAGCTCTGAACTAGCACCCGGTTCGTGCTGGTGGAAAAGGGGTATGACACTACATGACTGGCCTAGCTTCAGTTTTTTTTACTGCTGAGAGGATTACCTCTATGTGTGCAGGAGACAAATGTGCCTGCATTATAATAGAATCCCATATTACGCCCAGAAAGGTGTTTCTCTGTGCTGGAGAAAGCACACTCTTTAAGGTCTATCGTGACAAACCAGTCCTCAGATCTGATTTGAGTTACGATTTGCTTTAAAGTTAACGTCTTGAACTTTAGCTTTTTTACAGCATGATTTAGATGTACTTAGAGTAGTCAGCTCTGTGCCCTGAAGCGGATACCTGCATACATTGGCGTCAGGACCTCTTAGCTGAAGTCTTCCTGGCAAGTACGACATTCTTCAGATCTGTCTTATCTTTGTCATGTTGAGGCTTCGAGTATTTTTCCGGCCTCAGTTCTTTCTTTGGGTGAGCTCAAGAAGCAACGCTATGCTTTTGTTGTGCCCTGTGTGAAGAGCTGGTGTGCGACTGGGGCTGCTCCCGCCCAGCAGCCCCTGAGACCTTCGGTCGATGAGGGAGAACCTGCTGGAATGCTACCGCTTGCTTTTTAGCCTCCTGAAACCTCTCAGCAACTGAGTTGATGGCGTTGATGGAGATTCAGCCATAAGTGTCTTTCCGCAGCTACCAGAGCTGCCATAGTACGACCAATTGCTCTAGCCATCTCCTTGGTAGCCCGAAGAGACAAATCAATGGCTTGATGCAGTTTTCGAACTGCATCTGAATCAGGCTCCTCCCTCTCGTTGAAGGTCTTTAAGCAGGTCGGTGTGGTATGCCTGCAAAATGCCCATAGTATGCAAGCATGCACCGGCCTGACCTGCTGCCATATAAGCCTTCCCAGCCAAAGCCAAAGTTGTTTTTAGTGGCTTGGAGGGAAGGGTCGGGGCCTTGAGGGACGATGCTGAATCAGGGGAGAGGTAGCTCGCAAGCGTCTGCTCCACCTTAGGCATCACCCCATAACCATTTTCTTTAAGCCCCAGGATATTCGAATAATTCAAAACATGAGCCACCATTGGACTGATTCAAGACATTGGCTTCAAGACAGAATCACTCAGAGGCGTTCCCATAGTGTCGTAAACTTACGATGCAGCACGAGTTCCCTTTATAGGGATAGGGATATTCTGAAATATTATTACAATTTTATTTAACTGTTTTCTATTGTAATATCTTTAAAAATTTAATTTATTCTTGTGATCAAAGCTGAAATTTCAGCATCATTACTCCAGTCTTCAGTGTCACATGATCCTTCAGAAATCATTCTAATATGCTGATTTGCTGCTCAAGAAACATTTCTGATTATTATAAATGTTGGAAACAGCTGTGCTGCTTCATAATTTTTGTGCAACCCGTGGTACACTGCCATTAAAAAGTTTGTGGTAAGATTTTTTTTTTTTTTTTTTTTAAAATCAATAAATTAATGTTTATTGAGCAAGGCTGCAATAAATTGATCAAAAATGACAGTAAAGACATTTATAATGTTACAAAAAATTTCAGTTTCAAATAAACGCTGTTCTTTTGAACCTTCTGTTTGTCAAAGAATCCTAGAAAAAAAAAAAAAAAATCCAGAAAAAAATGAAACTGTTTTCAACAATGATAAAAACTATTGTTTATAATTGAGCACCAATAATAATTTATAATAGTTGAGCATCAAATCATCATATTAGAATGATTTCTGAAGGATCATGTGACACTGAAGACTGGAGTAATGATGCTGAAAATTCAGCTTTGATCACAGGAATAAATTACAGTTTACAATATATTCAAATTCAACAGCAAATGCTGTTATAAGGCTTCAGAAGTGTACTTGAATTATAGTGTGCACGTTATACGGTCTACTTTTATGACATTTTTATAGTGTTTTTGATTATTTTTGGATCCTGACAGAAGGTCACTATAAAGTGTCATTGTATGGATTAAATTCTACTTTTGTTTCCTACTTATCAAATAAGCAAGCATTGATCTGTTTATGATGATTTCTGTATACCAAAACTTGAACATGATTTCTCGTTCACAGTGCTCTGTCCCACCTAGAGAGAGGAAAGTCACTTCAGTCTTCTCATGCATATCGAAGAAGCATCTTGGTTTCCTTGAAAACAGAGGGATTATATTCACTGTGATCCTCAGATTTTACCTTCTCACTGTTAGCTGATCAATGCACGATGTGTTTGACTTCAGTTCTCTGTACTGATGTGTCGGACTGTATTTTGCATGTTTTACCTCACAGTTTGCAGTATTCTGTGTTTATGTGTTTGCAGGTTTGCTATGTGTGTGTTTAGTGATTGGAGGACAAATCCAGATCTGGATTTTAGGGCTTGTCTCAATGTAAATGTCAGTATCCACCTTATTTTTCAACGTGCAAGTAAGCTATTCTCTGTGAATGTGCCAGAATTCTGATTCATTAGCCGCTATAGGGAAATAATGAAAGAATAACAAAGTGCAGTAAATGGTAAAAATTTGCACTTCAAACCAGTTCATTTATAATTATGATAGAACATTAAAATAATATCACAACAAATACCAATTTGTAACATCAAGCTGCATAACGGACTGTTTTTGTTCGGCTAGAATAACTGAAAGTGACTTGAACCGGAAGCCTTGCACATTCAAGTTATAAATCTTACATTAAAATAAGGTGGATAGTCCTAATATATTAATGCAGCGTGACTCCTATCAGAGAGAGGTGTGGGTTTGTAAAGTTGTTATCATCCCATGGTAAACATCAGTTTATCCCAGTATTGTATGATCTAAATCAGCGGTTCTCAAATGATGGGTCACAACCCAAAAATGAGTTTCAGGCCTGTTCAGATAGATAGATAGACAGATAGACAGATAGACAGACAGACAGACAGACAGACACAGTATGTGAAATGAAGCTGCATCTCCACTGATGTTTACAGACCAGGGTTGCCAGGTCTGCGACACAAAACTAGCCCAATGGCCAATCAAAAATAGCCCAAAACTGTATATATTTTGCAGTCACTGTTATGCATTATACACAACTTTAAAATCACTACATGATAGTGATTATAAACATCATAATTTAAAAGTAGCCCAATTCCACAGGAAAACCGCAGGCTTGGCAACCCTGGTACAGACTATTATGTTGCCAGTTTCGCATATGTCATATTAGTAATTTGGCATATTGTTGAGGCTGTGCATTTCATGATAATATTATTCCAATTTAGTATTTGATTTTAAACTTTTTTTTACTTTTGCATGATAAACCGTTTTGGCACTATGTTTGGCCATTTAATGTCCAATGTAAAATCCAGGAGAACCAGCTGAAAGCCACTGATCTACAACATATCGTATTACTTTCATATCACCACTGGGTGTTTTAGTTCCAATCCTAAGGGTTGATTAGTTGTGCTGTAATGTGTGCACTTACCATTCTTTTAACTGTTAAAATGCCTTATGTCACTAAACATCAATTCACTCTAAAAATAGCTTTACACCATTGATTTTGCTATGAGAATATTATAAAGAATCTGTGTTTAAATCTATGCATGGCGCTGACCAGCCATCCGGTGCGTGACAGTATTTTCATGACTTGACACACATTGGCCTTATTAAACAAATCTACATGCTGGTGAGATTGCGTTCTGGTGCCAGTGTTTGAATGTAAGATCTGCTGTGTGCCTGTTGAATTGGTTACATAACAAGACTTTCTAATTAGCTGGACAGCAATCAATGGTCAATCATTTCAGAGGTTTAGTTTGTTCTTTGTGTAAAATTAATAATGACTGGATATTAACATTGTGTCTGACAGTTTTGTATATGTATAAACTATATGGAAATTTATGTTTCTTACATTTATTTATACTTTTCAAAGCAAAAAATAAAATATATATTTAAAAAAGCTTGATCTATTTCTCATTCTTTTCTGCTTTAAAGAAAAATCAATATTTGTTAAATCCTGAAAGATAATATCATAATATTCATTAGCCTGACAAATTATTGCTAGTGATCTGCAACTGCAAGTTTCTCTTGAAACTGGAGACCGGAGCTAGTTGTCACACTTTTACTCATTGTAAAAAGTGCTATATAAATAAAGGTGACTTGACTTGACTTGACACTTTTACTTTATGAATATTTCTCATGTTTATTAAGTCAGTGTATAGGCACATACCTTTAAGTCTTAACTAGAGAAAAAAAAAAAAATCAGTTAAATTTAAACAGTTTTGAAACATATGTAATCCATTTTTTGGGTTAAAAAATAAAACACAATAAATTCTATAAAATTCTAACACATATTGGCCATATATACAATACCAGTTTGGAATAATTAGGATTTTTAATCTTTTTCAAAGGAGTCTCAATGATGCTTACCATGTAAATAAAGACATTTATAATGTTAAAAGGATTTATATTTCAAATAAATGCTGTTCTTTTGAACTTTCTATTCATCAAATAATCCTGAAAAAATATATATCATGGTTTCCATTCAAATATTAATTTGCAAAAAAAAATTTCAAAATTGATAATAAGTGAACCATGATTAATAATTGAGCACCAATAATAATTGATAATATTAGAGCAGCAATTCAGCATATTAGATTGATTGCTGAAGGATCATGTGACACTGAAGACTGAAAATATATTAAAAGTGAAAACAGTCATTTTAAATTGTAATAATATTTCATAATACCGTTTTAAATAAATCCAGCCTTGGTGAGCAAAAGAGACTTCTTTCAAAAACTAAAACATCTTAATTATTCCAATATTTTTTTTCTGGTAATGTAACTATTTGTTATTTCAGTTTAATTTGTTTTTATTTCAGTTTTAGTTTTAGTTCGTTTTAGTTTTTATTTATTTAGTTAATATTTGTTGTGCTTCAACTTCAACTTATTTCAGTTTATTTCCACTTTTTCGAGATTTACCCTATTGCTGGGAGTGGTAGACAAACAACTGGTGGGGATTCTTCAAATTGTGTGGGAGGTACGTCTTGGTCAGGGTACCATTTCGGGTCAGTTGGGCACAGGACACATCATCAGTAGTGTGCCTTTGCATCATTGAGTGTTTCAGCCTTTCAACACTATATTCCCTCCACAAGGGTGGCCCGATGCAGGATGATCAGTCCTCAGCTTGTGTCCCGTGCTTCCGAAATTCACCCTATTGATGAAGTCTGCAGCTGGCTGAAAGGTTGATAGGTGGGAGTTCTTGAGTGATTTATGTTGCTTCACTTGGGGCCCAGCACGGGTCATTCTGCTTGAGCCAAATCCACTGGCTACTTCTTTCTGCCACCTCTGATGTTCTTCCGCAAAGCCTGACTGTGGATTCTGAGTTCTTTCAACAGTCTGATGATAGATGACGCCACAAATCCTCTACATCCCATTTCAACTGGATAAACTTTGGTGTTCCAGCCACGCTGCTTCGCTTCTGCTGCAAGCTCTGCATAGCGCAGCTTCTTTCGCTCATAGGCCTCCTGAACTAAGTTCTCCAATGGGACTGTGAGCCCTATGATGTAGACCACCTTAAGTGAGGGGGACCAGAGTATCAAGTCTGGCCTGATTACTTATATTTTATTTTAATTCAGCTTTATTTGAATTAACAGAAATGTTTTTAATAGTTTTAGTTAACGATAATAACCCTCACTGTAAAAAAAAAAAAAAAAAAAAAAAAACTCAATTCATTATATTTTGTTTCTTTTTTGCATGGACTTTTTTTAATTTTACTTACTCCCAAAAGTTGAGAGAGTTTTTGTTTTTATTCTTGTTTTTATATTTGTTTTATATAATACATTGGATAAATCAATTGGATAAACACAGTAAATTAATTTTAGTTTACTAAAATCAAACAAAGTTCATGTAGTTTGGGGGTAACACATTTCTCCCCTTTTATTGACTGACAGTTCTGTCGCCATGTTGAGAGAAATCGGGGGTAAGTACAGAGGCGTTGTGTGCGCTGTGTGAACATCATGATTATTGTAGTTCTGTGAGCAGGCATTTACGCATCTCACTTGCACAAAAACAGATTCAGTATTCCTCAAAATCAATAAAAACTGAAATGCAAAACCAGAATATTACACAAACCTGCAATAATTAAATATGTTAAATTACACAAATGTACTTTATGTATTTAATCTCACTTTATTAACCAGTGTCTTTGCTGCTGACTTTCAATGACCCAGCTCAACCATAATAAGCAAAAGTGTCTTTAGATAAACATCACATACAGTATGTGTTTCATTTTTTTTTTTTTTTTTATTGCCGAAGAAGAGCTGCATTCGAAATCGCATACTCTCTTGAGTAGGTACTTATTTTGAGTTGCGTCACTTCACTGCCATTCACAAAGCCTCTCCTGTGGCCTCATGGGATAGTAAAGTGTCCATCATATGAACACTTCAGAATCTCGCCAGAAGAAGTAGGTCATCTGGGTACTTTTTGCCTACTCTTTTAAGAATACTGTGAATTCGGACATACTGCTTTTGTCACATACTGTTTTTCACCTACTATATAGTAGAGAAGTATGCAATTTCGGATGCAGCCAAAGAGTGTTGAACTTTCTTCTCCTGAAAGGTATGTTTGAGCTGCGCCCTCTATTGAACAGATGTGAATCTGCATTTCCTTCAGTCTGAGAATTATTCATTTCACTTTTGGTGTGAAAGGGCCTTTACATTTCCAATAGAACTTTAGTAACACAAAGGTAATGTAACATTACTTTCCATAAAAATAAACTAAGTAATGCAATAGGTTACTTTTTTAGGGTGTAACACAATATTGTAATGCATTACTTTTAAAAGTGTAACTTTCCCCAACACTGGATATAACTGCTGCATGTGCTTCTAGTTAACACCCATAATCCACCCATCATGTTTTTCATGTATTATTCTACGCTTGCCAAGTGTCTGTGACTGTGAGTGAGGAGAACGGACAGATGACACTCCACCCAGTGAGGTTATAGCGCTGATGTAATTCAATCTCACAAACTAATGTAAAAAATGTTTATAAAAAATACTTTGGATAGACACAAATCAAATTCACGATTCTCCACTAATGAAAATGCTTAGTTTGCTAATTACAGGACAGAGTAAACAATAAATACAATGAATGCACATTACTATTGATGATTAACAACTGTAACAAAAAGCCACTGATACACTGAGTAGTAAATGATGCAGTGCAATACAAGATAATACTACTTCTAGTATAATTATAATAATAACTAACAATAATAATGTGAAATAACTTGCAGTGCAGAACTGCAATAATGTAGCCATGGACTGCCAGAAAAAAAAGGCTTGTTGATCTGTTCAACACTGTTAAATTAAAATCATCTGTTCATCATGCTGTTACGCAGCTTGTGACGGGCAGCTTCCCTTTAGTGGAGCAGATCAGTGTGCTTGCTTTCTCAAAGGCTTCTAGCTACATGTACAGTGAGCAATATGGATTTTAAAGCCATCAAGCTTCTTATTTGTGTCGTTTGTCTGGTGCAGTCCAGCCCGGAGCAGAGCTCTACAAAGAGAAAAAAAGGTAAACAGAAAATGCTTTATTATTAAGATGCAACTACACAATTTCTACACAGCATAAACCATTTCTATACCCACATTTCTATTTGTGCTTTTTGTGTTTTTATGCAATAGGTAGTTAATTATTAAAAATGTTTAATATTAGATTTTACAAAATTAATATTTTACAAAGTTTGGTAGAATATGTTTTTAAGTCAGCCTAAGAAAAAATAAATATTGCATATCATGAATTTAACCTGGCATTGTTTGTTTATAATGTTTAAATTCCGTCTTTGTGCTGGTAAAACAAAAAAAGAGTCGAACAGTGCTGCTATTGAGGAGCTGAAGAAACAGATCGATCAGATTGTGCAAGATCTGAATCTGTTGAAGGAACAACAAGCTTTACAAACAGGTACTGAATAAAGTATATCTATAATTCACATTTATTTATTAAAAATATTGATTAAAATATTCAAGTCGAGTTTATTTGTATAATGATTACAGTACATATTGTTTCAAAGCATCTTTACAGAAAATGTTTGTTTCAGTGTTACAATTTAGGAAAAATTCTGTTATCAGCCAGCGATATGTACTGGTCATAAGTTACACTTACTCATTTTTAGTATTATTTGTATATTTTAGTTATAATAATAAAGCAATCAAAACTATGAAAGTCAAAGGTGTGTGGAATTCAGTGTCGTCTGTTGTGTGTTAGTCACATGTAATGACCTGGAAGACCACATCTGACTTTTATTTGATCCTAAAGTTCTTCTTTCCTTCTCTCTTCAGTTTGCCTGAAAGGCATCAAGATCCCAGGCAAATGTTTTCTTGCAGACACGATGAAGAAGACCTTTCACGTGGCAAACGATGACTGCATTGCAAAAGGTGGAACACTCAGCAGCCCTCTTTCTGGCGATGAGAACGACCAGCTGTACGAGTACGTCCGGCAGACCATCGGGCCAGAAGGGCACATCTGGTTGGGTGTAAATGACATACTGAAGGAGGGCGAGTGGACTGACCAGACAGGCTCACCAATACGCTTTAAGAACTGGGAATCAGAGATCACCCATCAGCCTGACGGAGGCCGCAGTCAGAACTGTGCCATCCTGTCCAGCACAGCCAACGGGAAGTGGTTTGACGAGGACTGCCGTGGTGAAAAGGCGTCTGTCTGCCAGTTCAACATCGTCTAAACTCTTAGTAGAGCTACATGCTATAGAATGATGCATGGTGAACATACAGTATATACAATACACAACCAAAAGTATGTGGACACTGAAATGTCCTAAACTCTTAAAAGTAAAGGTTCCAAAAAAGGAGTTTTTGCTGTGATGCCATACACTCTTAAAAATAATGGCTCCAAGAGGAGTTTTCCACAGCTGTTCCATAGAAGAACCATTTTGGGTTACCCAAAGAACCTTTCAGTGAACAGTTCCTAAAAGAAACTTCTCAAAAGAATTTTTGTCTTTGTAAGAAAAACATTTTAATAATCTAAAGAATCTTTTCCACTATAAAGAACCTTTTGAGGAATGGTAAGATTCCATGGATGTTAAAGTCTCTTCATCGAACCATCAATGCCAATAAAGAACCTTTATTTTCAAGAGTGCAGAACAATTTTAGGTCCCACCAAGAACCTTTCAGTAAACATTTCTTAAAAGAACCTTTTTTTTTTTTTTTACTTAGTGTGAAGAATATTTTAAAAAAGAACCTTTTTCCACCATAAGGAAGGTTTTCACAATGGAAATGTTCCACAGATGTTAAAGGTTCTTCATGGAACCATCAATGCCAATAAAGAACATTTATTTTTATGTGTAAACAGTAAAATGAGAACCCTATTGGATCTTTATTATAACCATCACATTTACAAGTATGTTCACAAATTAGTTTATATTGACAAAATACTAAGTACTGAATTTTAATCTTTAATCTAAATGATTCATATTATGCAAACTAGCAGGAACTGTGCATTTAAGTAAAAAGTGGGAAAAACTCATGGCGATTTGTAACTATTTTACATTTTGGCAAATTAATTTGAATTTGTACAATCTCATTTGCATGGTTTCACAAGATCTAACGCCCCACTGAGTGGTAGACCTTCTTGCTTCATTTAAAAAAATTTTTTTATAAGAATTTATACAAAATCACCAACTTGTAAAATAGTATTTTCTCACGAGATTGGATTGGAAAGTACACATTTTTCCTCTTTCAATTCTTGTTTTGAAAATGTGGAATTCCTGCAAATGTTTCTGTCTCATAATGGCTTTCTTAACTTTTATTGACAATAACAGAAACACAATAAAATGTCTGTCATATTACAAGGCTTGTGCAAGATCCTAAGAAAAGTATTACATAACATACATTGTATAACATACTTCTGGAAATGGAGCTTCATTGGAAGTACCATTATTACACCTATGTGTGACAAGGTATTCAGTGTGAAAATTATTCAGTGTAAAAGAACCTCAAGCACTTTAAGGAATGCACTGATAATAATCCTCAAACTCAATTTTGCATGTTCATCTGTGACAGAATATTTAACTGAGTCAAGTAATTCCCATGTTATCCTGTACTTGCATGTTCAGAGGATGATGTCTAAGGCAGGGGTTCCCAAACACATTCTGGAGCCTCCCCAACACTGCATGTTTTCCATGTCTTCTTAATCAAACACACCTGATTCAGATCATCAGCTCATTAGTCGAGACTCCAAGACCTGAAATGGGTATGTCAGACAAAGGAGACATGCAAAATGTGCAGTGCTGGGAAGGCTCCAGGAATGTGTTTGGGTACCAAACACATACCCAAACACATTTGGGTATGTGTTTGGATTGTTTGCATGTGTTGATGAACTCATGCCTGTTTATTGGATTACATCTTTGGATTACTCTTTATTAAATGCTGCATTTGGATCCTCAACCTTGTGTCTCAGAGCAGCATGTAACAGAGATGTGGTGTTAAAAGGGCCATTTCAACGTCAAGGACGGTAAAGGTAACTCTTCAGATAGAAAATAGCAGTGAATTTCCAGTCAATTTTTTGTTACTCAAGTAAAGCTAATGACTTTTTTTTTTTTTTTTTTTTGTAAAGACCAAGCTTCTGCGCACATACACACGCAAACCTATACACTAAACACGTAAATGAACGGCAAGAATGCATTAAAGGTGTTCGGTTTTCAGTAGGAAAGGTGTCATTTAAGCAGCCCCTAAAGTAGTAATTAACAATTTTTACAACGGAAGTGATTCAATCAAAAACCAACTTTAGCTCTGGTTGGTCTGGTTGAATCTGCCCCATTTTAACTGAATGTCTTTGTTCCTCAGGTATGTGATCACTGCAGGGAGACCTTAATGAATTTATGAACGATCCTCATTACAAATTTGGGAAGATGATTGGCGCATGTTGCATTCCCAAATGCAAATTATAAGCGACAAACATACAGCACTTGCAGAGTAACATTTACAGAAAATAAACACAGTGCTGTGCTTTACGCTAAAACATGCAGCGTGTCAGACTATATACTTGTATAATTACATCACAACTGTTCCAATTAGATGATCAAAAGCCATATCACATTCTCAAAATTTATAAAATGGTTATCAGGCAACTGGTGAGTAACAGTTTCAAGGCCGATTTTACTCGCATTTGGTGCTTTGAAACCTGGCTAATCTAGCTTCGTCGTTTGACACTCGAGCAGCGCATAGCGTTTGTTGACAGGCGGTCGATGGGGCAGTGGCCAGACACGGTCCACTTCTGTCCTCTGGGGCTGATCCAGATGCGGCTTAGGGTGATCGTGTAGAAACTGAGTAGGTTGTGGGTAATTTCGACAATGTTCCTCTAACGGCTCCTGAGTTTAATCAGGATTTTGAGTGTCATAAGAATGACTCTGTCTCACTTGATGCAGGCGAGGAATTCTCAGACGACACTTTTCAAGCAGGACGGATCACGGCTTCCCCCTTGTCCTCCGAGGTGGTGGGTGGAAGTGATGCGATGGAGGACCCTTTCATTGAGCTGTAACAGCGAGTGGCAGGAAAGCTGTCGGTGGATTGGTCTGCCCCTCCCCCAATTCAGAAAAGCTCCCACTTTGGTGGGTTCTATTCGTCTCCTGTGCAAACAGTGGTAAAAACTCGCCCGCCGCTTTACCCAGATTATATGGTGGAGCTTCGTGGCCGATACCCATGTCTGCTCATCTGATGCTGGGGGCGAATAAGTTCACCGAGTTCAAAGGAGAGGGGGAAGTAGGGTTAATGTCGGCTCCCCCAACGGAGCATTCACATGCTGCATACCTGGCTCCAATGCAAAATAGTGGTATTGTAGGTACCCCCACTCTCCCAACGGGGCCAGAGCTTTGAGCACTATGTCCTTGCTGCAGACTTATCAGGCAATTCGCTTGGGAGCGAATGAAGGTCAGGGGGAAGGTCATTTGACAAGCTCATGGGAGAAGTTCGATCCACGGCCGACTACATACTGCAGGCAAAACATTGTGCATTAGTATCTTTGGGTCATGTGATGGTGGCTCAGCGGCATCTGTGGTTGACTCTGGTGTCCAAACGAGATCGGAATGCTTTTTTCAGCGCACCGACCTCCCCATCCGGCCTATTTGGAGAGGGTCTTGACACGTTTCAGGCACGATTTGAGAACTCCAAGAAACAGGTGGAATCTCTGAGGGGTTCAATGCCTAGGAAATTTAGCAGACCAGCACAGTCAGCTGCACAACCTGGGTTTAGGTCGTCAGCCAAGAGGCCGGCTGCAGCAACAGCGCTGAGGCCCAGTGCTTGGGAGGCTGGACGAGAGCAGACACAGCCTAAACAACAGGCAGGGTCGGGAAAGAAGGGTTCGCCCCCGGTGAAAGGGAGATATTTCTCTCCAGGAAAGAAGGGGCGTTCAGATCCCTAGCTCGCAGACGAGGGAGGAATGCCGGTCCAGAGGCAGCCCTTTCTCTCTGTACAAAAGAAACCCTGCAAGAGAGCAGGTTCAGCTTTAAATTTGTTGATTGTTCAGAACAATCAAAATATTTCGGAATTAATAACCTCACAATCGGGTTTGTGTACCGACAAAGGAGGAAAATGCAGTGATATGCAATATCCTGAAATGTTCACAAAAAGAGGCGGGGGTTCCTCAGGTGATGCCGGGGATCCTCGCTGTCAGCCTCGAGTGGTGGCGCACATGTGCACCAACACCGTGGGTTATTCTCACGATTCAGTGGGGCTATCGTAGTTCCTTTCGCGAGCTCTGGTATTTTTGCAGCTCCTTTTGCGAGCTCTGGTATTTTAATAAATCTCAAAAAGAGCTCCCTGGTTCCGTGTCAGCAGATTTCATATCTCGGTTTAGAGATAGATTCAGTACAGAACACAGCTGTGCTGTCAGTATGGAGGGTCAAGGAATTTCGCAGCTGCCTGAGTCTTTTTCGGCTGGGCAGGTGAATGTGTTTTCATACAGTGTTGAGACTGCTGGGGCTCATGTCCTCAATGATAGCAGTTGTTTGCCTGGGTCTCCTCTTAATGGGTGCGTTCCAGAGATAGGCGCTGAACACTGGTCTGAATGTCATGCGGCGTATAAACATGATAAAGCCATTGTGCATTCGAGCTCTGGTCCCCTGGGGATCCCTCGTACCTTTGTGTAAAACATATTACCATATTTTAATCTATTCTGCATTTTTTTTCCTCTACAATCAGTGTTTAAAAGGCAGAAGTCTAAAGATTGCGTTTATGTTTTCTTTTTATTAGTTTTCCTCAGTGTTGAGCATTATAGCCAATCACACGTTTCTGTTTGTGAATGCAGTGGCCAATCAGAGGTGTTTTGATTCATTACATAATTTATATACTTTATGTGGGCTATTTACAATACATTATACGATCGTTGAGTGTGCCACCTTTGAGCAGCATTAAACAGTTGGCGTAAATAAACATAAATGCCATATCAGATGCAGCTTCTGTTCCACTTTCACAGTGTAAAGATGCTTTTTGTTTTGTTGTTATTGGTAATATAGCAATAGCATTCTGAATGGGTAATGAGTTCAATTTAAGTATCTGACATAATACAGATACATTTAATAAGGTAATTATAAAAATTGCCTTTAAAAAAGTACAAATATTTATTTTCTGACCCTGATGGAAACCCAGAAGAGCATTTTCCTACATGACTCCCAAGCCTGGCAATAGCATCCCTGGCACTGCACAGTTCACACTTTAGTTTAAAGAATCATCAGTTTAATAACCAGACACAATTGACAACAGAAACCGCCTGTTTTAAGAAGCTCAGCAGATTCGCAACAGCCATAAAACAAGAGTAGATTTGATGGGTTTGAGCAGACAGAATTTTTTTTTTTTTTTTCAAAACATTATGTTTTCATACCATTCTAAATGTACAGATTCATATTAAATTGCCAACTTGTGATATAGTTACGTTTTCCCATGAGATTGAATGAATCGATGCTCACATATTCGGTCTACACCAGTGAGATTACTCAGGAGAAGGCAACAGAGGACGCTTTGCAATATCATAACATTTCTGATTGCAAACAGTTTTATTTTCCTAGAAAATGTATCTCCTAACTTTGCAAGGTGCGTTTCAAAAACATCAAAAACATACAATCATTAAAACAAGCAGCCAGTTCACATATAAAATCACTAAATATATAAATGTTTTAGATGTTAGACACCTAGAAATTATTTTAATTTTACAGTAGAAAATTCAATTCCATTTTCTCACACACACAGTCTGGTTTCATATGCGCCATCCTCAGAGGTTTTGATGGGAGACTTTGCTGAGCCAGATGTAGTTGACTGTCCCTGAATATAACCATAGCGCTCATTGTCAAACAACGCGTTGCCTTTAGTGACTAGGCTTTTACCTTTGCTGACTGGTCTGTCAGGTAAAGGTGGGCCACTCAGAGGTGGGCTCTCATCTGTAGAGGGTTCTTTACATTGTTCATTTTTAGCATCATCTTCAAGCAGGTGGCAATATACTAGAGTATCATCTATATACACATAAGTGTGAGGATCTTCCTCCTCCTGTGTTTTGGGGATGCCATGGAGGCCTGGAAGGAAAGCATGCTCATTGGGATTGTAGACGGACACTGGGGGAGCCTTATTCCTCTTCTTTTTCCTGTGCAATATTAAGATACTTTGTTAACAATCAAATATTTCAGTACAATACTGTTAGGCCTGGTTTCACAGACAGGGCTTAGCCTAAGCTAGGAGTTAAATTAGGATATTTAAGTTGCTTTTATAAACGTAGACTAGAAAAAAATATATTACTGGTGTGCATCTTAAGACAAAAGAATGGCAGTGACATAATTTAAGATATGTCAGTACAAGTTTCTTTCAGTTAAAACAGCTCATACATGCATTTTAGTCTAGGACTAGCTCAAGCCTTGTCTGTGAAACCAGGGGTTAGGGTTTCAAGCACAAAGCCCAGATCCTAAACAGAACCAAACCAGTGCAGAAGGCCTAATATCAATAATTACCAAAAAAAACCAAACAAACAAAAAAAATTTGTCAAACATGCCAAATGTTTGAAGTGGACGTGGCCACTTTCACTTAAATGGCTTTAACTCTTGAACTGAATAAGATAATTTTACCAAACTTAGCGCACATGTGTATGGGCTCATTCTGATGTGACATGAACAAAATCGCAGCGTTTGGCCACTTGGTGGAGCTATAACAGGGAAAAAAAAAAACTTGAAAATGGCTATAACTACGCAACAGTTGGTCCAACTGTCTTGAAAATTGGCATTCAGTGTCTTTGTCCAAGGTACCATCATTGTCTATGAGGACACTGACTTTAAAAATATGGCTATCAATATTCAGAAGCTATTAGACCAGGAGCTGTATTCACAAAACTTTTTATCTTGCCACTAAGAGTTCTCCTAAATAGCAGTAAAAGTTCTTAGCTAAGAGTTTTCTCTTAAAACCTATTCACAAAGCTGCTAAGACAAACTTTTACTAAGGAATAGAGAGAAATCTTAAGCTAAGAGAAAGGGCAGGGTTGACCTCGTTGATAATGATGTCAGCACGCTTACTATGCCAACAGTGATTGGCTGACAGGGGAGAGGTCTCTGTCAGTGATTTATATAAATATTGTAGAACAAGTTATCATTTTGCCATTTTCAAAATAAAGATTTTAAAACGTAGGCTGTCACTAATTAAACAAGTATATGTTGTCATCTACTTGTCAGTATATACTTGACCTTCTTTGACAGCCTCTTACATGTCTGCATCTCAAGAGAATTCAAGTGACAAATGATGTTTTATAAACAAAGTTCAGGAGGAGCACTTTTAAATGGTCTATCTAATCAGCTCGAGACGAGGCATATCCAGTGCATCCGGAAAGTATTCACAGC